>NC_044564.1:15638733-15942063 GCF_007565055.1 Rhinopithecus roxellana
CGCATGCCAGTAATCCAAGCTATTTGGGAGGCTGAGGCAGTAGAATCGCTTTAACCCAGGAGGCGGAGGTTGTGGTGAGCCGAGATCTCGCCACTGCACTCCAGCCTGGACAGTAAGAGTGAAACTCCTCTCAAAAAATAAAAATAATAATAAAATAAAAAAGAATAGAAACTAAAATGCAGGCCATTTCCCCAGGCACACCTAAGATTCGAGGGAACCCTACTAGCCTCCACCCAGATCCACTTGGTCTGGAGGCAAAAGCACAAGGACGTGAGTGTCTGCGACTGAGAACCTTGCGGTCCCCAGATAGCTGAGGCCCCAGCCCTCCCCACTGGGCCCTGGGACCCTCGTCCCCAGGCCTTGGGAACATGCTAATAAGGTGAGGAGGCACCACAAAACCTTGCGGGGCCGGAAGGAGTTAATTTAAGTTCATCTTCTTTCAAAATGAGGTCACTAGCTTGGCACATGGTGGCTGTCTATAGACTCATTCAGCAGCCCGCTCCATTCTTCTACCTGATGGGGGGCAGAAGCGCCCCACCAGTGGCCCCCCGGCTGGACGTGAAATCGTAAAGCAATTAATCAAACCTGCTAAAAGGCCTGGCTGACAAGAGCAGGCTGGCTGCACTATCTGTCAATGTTGCTGTGTTTATCATGGAAATCCAGCAGGGGCCAGGGAGGCTCTGTGTCTGCCCAGGCCAGAGGCCAAGGAAAGTTGGGCCTGACTGCGTGGGGCTCCTCTCTCCCTTACCCAGGCGCGCCCATCTCAAGGAATAGAGATGCCTCACATGGGCCCTGAGGGGGTGTGGGGCTGTGTGTGTGTGTGTGTGTGTGTGTGTATGTGTGTGTGTGTGTGTGAGACACAGAAAGATCCTCCCACATCCGAGACGCTTATTAGGCTTCTTTAGGCTGCTATTCAAGCATGGGACACAGACCAGTTACTGCTTCGTTCTCATCACTGTTTTCTAGGAATCACTCAGGATCACTTTGTGAAGGACCAACTACAAGGGCTCACTGTGAGAACTTGTCATGGTGAGGCAACAACGCTCAGTCAGGGTTTAGAGACACAAGCAAATGAAAACTTCGCTGACAAAATGGTTTGCAAAAGGCCAAGAAATCTAGATCTAGCTAATCCTCAACCTACAGGCATCAACTAGTTGCAGTCTCACAGCGGCCAGGCTGGCGGTCTGGGCAGTGTGAGGCTTCTGGCAGCATCTGGTGCAGCCTGCGATATCCCCAAAACACTCACCAGCCCGCACACCTGTCGGCAAATGAACACAAACCCATATTGTTTCTACCAACTCTGAGTGGTTCAGCATCTAAAAGACAACACAGTTTCTTGCATTTTGCAAGAGCATAAAGCCCACAGTGTCCGTGAGCAGGGACAAGGGCAGCTCCTGGGACGTGAGTGTGGGGGGCTCCCACCTGCCCAGCTCTGGAAGTCTGCTGGTGAAGCATCCCCAAGTCCTGCCTATCCAATACGAGTGCCCCTCAAGCAGCTAAGAGATATTTGGTGATCAAAAAAATCTGAGAAACTCTGGAGAGACGACTGTCCTCTCCACATGCTGTCAAATACCTAATGAAGGCAAATACGAACCCCAGAGACAACGGAGGCCCCCGCTGGCAGTGAGGCCTGGCTTAGAGCCCCCCCGGAAGCCGAGTCCGCTGCCATACTGGGAAAGGCCCCACAGCCTCAGCCCTGGTCTCAGTAGCCTTTCTGGGTCCCAGGGCCAGCCAAGATGAACTGCTGCCATTGGCTGAGAAATATGGCTGCTCTCTCCCGGTTCTCAGTGAAGGACAGGAAGGAGCTACAGTAGCCATGAATGAGGGTTTCTTCCTAATGTTCTCCAAAATGCCCAGAAAAAACTAACAAATCAATGTTTATTTCCCTCCACAGAGTCCGGGACTCACAGTGAGTATGCAGAAAGGATAAAAACCATTTTCACATGTTGTGCGGATCAAGACCAAATACTCAAACCTGGTAAGGGAAAGAAGTGACACAGTCGAGAAGGGATTTTCACTGAGGATATTGTCTCAACCGTCCCTCTAAGTTCCTTCGAGGTGAGTTAATTACCCATCAGTCGACTGACAAAGACCCCCCATCTTGCACAGGGTATCTTTTCACCAAGCTAAGCTGCCCTCAACAGGCAGAGGGTTTTACTGCTGTCTTCTTCATATTCACAGGAAAACATTCACTTTGCCCCTCACAACAGGCCCGTCAGCAGCCTCAGAGAACCATGCCAAGCAGGGTTCAGCAGCCCCAGCCTGCAGCAGCAAAGGGACTTCACCAAAGGTTCTGGAGGCCCGCTGACCTGCCTTCCCTCAAGCCAAACAGCTGAAGGGGGATGTGAAACCCCAGCTGCCTCTTACCTTTGCCTATGACAAGGCCACACTTATCGGCTGGCACCGTGTATGTTATCTCCTGGACGCCACCAGGGGCTCCCACGCTCCAGTCGCCACGGCCACGACCTCTTCCTCTGGCTGCTGCCAGGCCTCCAAAGCCGTCTCTTTCCTGGAAAGATCACAGAGCTCTAGTGACCTCTGCCACTGCCACAGCACCACTGCTCCTCTTCTCCAGGGAGGAGGTTAAGTGACAGGATGCAATCAATGCCACCCATGAGAACCTAGCACCTTTCCACACTTCCCATTCTGAAGGGCTCTTTCAAGCCAGTATTGACACCAATCACGGGTGTATCCGGTGAGGGCCCGTGCAGACAAACACGCATGGTTACATAAACAGCTCCAGTGTACCCAACAGAAACAGGCAGATACAAACTCCAAGGCTGAAGCCCAGCGGCCTTTCTCCCTGGAGCTTTCCTCACTGGGCCCCAATCTACAGGCATCAAGAGCTGGTTTTTCCCCTGCAGCTGAGGCCCCTCTTTTCCATGGCAGACACATACTAGGCCTGTGGGAAGCCAGGTGTGCAGAGCCTGCTGACCCTCCCTGACCGGGCACTGCTGAGCCACACCACCTGGCACTCCAATCAGCAAGAAGGATAAATGGATTTTATTCAGTTTTAGAAAACTTCTTGGTTGTTGTGCCCCCAAGCAGCAGCAGCAACAGGTTCGAGGGTGACCATTTGGGGCTACTTTGGAAGGGAGGAACAGAGGGAACCGGCCAGGGCCTCCTCCCCATGTGGAGCTGGAGAAGTCTCTGAATCATTCTCCCACTGTTCACCCAGCAGAGAGAAAAACCTAAATCTAACAGCTGACAGAGGAAGAACCCTTTCATTCAGACGGCAGCAAGTCTCATTGGAGCTGCTGTCCGCTGAGTCATTTTGGAGCTGCAGTATTTAAACTCTCTTAAATGTGGAGGGTGAACCTGGTCAAACTAAGAGCTATTACATGGCACAGACTTTTCAACACACTGAAGAAATGCTGGGCAAAACCTGCTCATGTTGATTAAGAGTAAACTGAACGTTTACTCAGAATCTAAACCAGCAGAAAGCGGAGACAACTGGAGTGCTCTTCCCCCGCACTCTGCTTTTATGAGAGACAACTGCCAAGTAAACAAGGCAATTTTAGGAATTTATGTTCCACACAAGCACACGAGCACACAGTCAACTTTCTGGGCATGCCACAGATCTCAAGGAAAAGGTTTTCTCCCAAACATCTTACAGCCTCTGCAGCACAAGGTTCATAAACTCTTTTTTTTTCTTTTTTGAGAGATTTTTGCTCTTGTTGGCTGCTGGAGTGCAATGGTGGGATCCCGGCTCACTGCAACCTCCACCTCCTGGGTTCAAGCGATTCTCCTGCCTCAGCTTCCTGAGTAGCTGAAACTACAGGCATGCGCCACTACACCTGGCTAATTTTGTATTTTTAGTAGGGACGGGTTTCACCATGTTGGTCTTGAACTCCTGACCTCTGGTGATCCACCCGCCTCAGTCTCCTAAAGTGCTAGGATTACAGGCGTGAGCCACCACGTCCAGCTAATTTTGTATTTTCAGTAGAGACAGGGGTTTCACCATGTTGGTCAGGCTGGTCTCGAACTCCTGACCTCAGGTGATCTGCTTGCCTCGGCCTCCCAAAGTGCTGGGATTACAAGAGTGAGCCACTGCGCCTGGCCAAGGTTCATAAACTCTTGCTACAAAAAAAGGATGCCAGAGATCATTTAGAGCAGGGGTGTGCAATCTTTTGCTTCCCTGGGCCACACTGTAAGAAGGCTTGTCTTCGGCCACCCATAAAACACACTAACACTAATGATAGCTGATGAGATTTAAAAAAAAAAAAAAAAAAAATCACACAAAAAAATCTCCTAACATTTTAAGAAAGTTTATGAATTTGCATTGGGCTGCATTCAATGCTGTTCCTGGGCTGCGTGCAGCCCACAGACTGAACAAGCTTGATTTAGTGGCTGTTTTATAAACTTGTCTAATCCTAAGAATTGCCTGGGTCTCTAGTGAAGACCCAAGACCCTCCCCGGGAAATTCTGATTCAGTAGATCTGGGGTGGGGGCCTACACATTTGTAATTTGAGTAAGAACCACCAGATGGCTCTTAGGGCATCACATGGAGAGCACTGCCTGGTACAAAGCACCCCGAGTCTGCTGCTGGGAACACCAGACCCAGAGGTTCAAAGGCTGCTCCAAGGTCACATGACTGATGCCAGAGCTGGGACTATAATTTCCAATCTCTTGCTTTATTCTTCCGTTCTGGTCATTCTCAAATGTGTCCTCAGTCCTACCATCAGCTACAGGGGTTCCTAGCACTGTCACACAGGCTGGCTCACAGTCCAAAGACGTAAATGAAATCAAGTGCATGAAGGCAGCTTTAGGACTTTGGAAGATCCTGACGTGCTTTCTACCACTAAGACGATTTCACTAACATAGTTTAACATGAAATACACTTGATTATTTGAAACTTGGCGACCAATCTCCATGGTATTTCCCCACTTGGTTTAAATAGCCAGAAACTTACTGTGTAAAGGCAATCTAGATGGTGAGGTCAATAAAGGCAGAATAATAATTAATGAGCAGAAAAAACCACCAAGAAGACAGGAAAGAGGCTGATGTAGAGAAACTGCTGGCTTCCCATAATGTGACTTGAGATGCCTCAGGGTGACTGCTCTACTCTGTGGAGCTGCACCGAGAGCCCTGGGTAGCACTTTCCACTTCTGCAGCCCAAACGCTCACACTCCGCAGAGCTGGACCCACCTGGGCTGTAAGAATCAGCTCGCTGATGATGTGCGCTGCGTGCTGACACCGATCCGGAGGGCCCATGACCTGGGCAGCTCTTTCTGGACTAATCCCATCATCTGAGGAGCCAGGTAAGAGACAGGATTAGAAAAAAGCCCAACGTTAGAAGGAAACAAAGATTAATCTGATTCCCAATCAATATTCTTACCCGCGGTGCCAAAAGGGGCAACAGGAATACTGCCAGCTCCAGGGACTCTTTGGGAGTGATGTGGTTGATAGGAAAATGTGTGTAATTATATTGTTTCGCATATTTCAGGTCAATGCTCAATTCTTATGCAATTATAGCCATTTAAAAAATGTATCATTAAAGAACTAAAACAAAACTTGACTTTAAAAAAGCCAAGGGAGTCAGAGCAGAGCTATGGCAATAGCTTCCAGATAATAGCCTGCCATGTTTTCCTCTTTTCAGACCACGTTGAAAATTTTGCCATTAAGGCAAATTTATAAAATTTAAAAATTTGTCCTTTATTCTGAGATGTTTTGTCTTTGTGGTTTAAAATTATCTCCAATAAAATCAAAATGATATATATATATATTTAAATTTTACTTGGCAAAATCAAAAGCTGACATACTACGCATATAGTCCGAGGAGGAAAAAAAAAAAAAAAAGAAAGGCCTGGAAATCAAAGGTGACTGACATGGATCCAGGGAGGGAAAAGAAAGTTGGGAGAAGAAACTGAGATTGATAATCTGGGAGCAGAATGTTGCAAGGACAAGAAAGGTGAACACACATGAACCAATAACCAAGCTCTTATTTTGTAAGGTGTTTTATCATCCTTTCAACACTAAAGATTTTTGAATCATCAAACCCACCTGGTTTAAACTGAATCCTCACACCAGCATCATTCTGGATCTTTTTGATCATTTCCCCGTTTCTTCCTATTACAATGCCCACAGCAAACCTAGGCACAGATACCTAGGCACAGAGAAACCAAACCTCATCAGAACTTTTCACAAACCTGTCTTTTTAAAGGGCACTTTTTTTCCTTTTTTTTTTTTTTTTTGAGACTGAGTCTCGCTCTGTTGCCCAGCCTGGAGTGCAGCGGCACAATCTCAGCTCACAGTAGCCTCCGCCTCCCGGGTTCCAGTGATTCTCCTACCTCAGCCTCCCGAGTAGCTGAGAAAACAGGCGCAGGCAACTATGCTCGGCTAATTTTTGTATTTTTGGTAGAGATGGGGTTTCACCTTGTTGGCCAGGCTGGTCTTGAACTCCTGACCTCAGGTGATCCGCCCACCTCGGCCTCCCAAAGGGCTGGGATTACAGGTGTGAGCCACTGTGCCTGGCCAGGACACTTTATTTTATTTTTGAGATGCAGTCTCGCTCTGTTGCCCAGGCTGTAGTGGCACGATCTTGGCTCACGGCAATCTCCACCTACCCCAGGTTCAAGCAATTCTCCCTGCCTCAGTCTCCTGAGTAGCTGGGATTATAGGCACCTGCCACCATGCCCGGCTTATTTTTGTATTTTTTAGTAGAGATGGGGTTTCACCATGTTGGGCAGGCTGATCTTAAATTCCTGACCTCAAGTGATCTGCCTGTCTCAGCCTCCCAAAGTGCTGGGATTATAGACGCGAGCCACCACGCCCGGCCCAGGACACATTTTAACACACAACTTAGTTTTTATTATAGTGCATTACTGGAAATGATATAATAAAGGATATTTTTCCCTTTTAGGAATAACATTGTGGTTGAACTGCATTCTTAACTGTTAAATGCATCCAATTTGAGATTTGATCAAAATAGTTATAAAAATGAATAAACCTTATAGATAAAAGATGAAAAATAGTAATTTTGCCTTCCAATAAACACCATACACACAGTTACCCGGGCTGGACTTGTTACCCAGACTGGGTTACAGTGGCAACTGTAGCTCACTACAGCCTCGCTCTCCTGGGAGGAGTGAGCCTCCCTCCTTAGCCTCTAGAACAACTGGGACTACAGACATGTGCCACATCGGGCTAATTTAAATAATTTTTTTTGTTTTGGTAGAGATGATGTCTGGCTATATTGCCCAGACAGATCTCAACCTCCCGGCCTCAAGTAGTACTCCTGCCTAAGCCTCTCAAAAGCACTGGGATTACAGGCATGAACCACCATGCGTAGCCCTAGTGGTTCTTTAAAGTGTATTTTTTTCCTTCATTTTTCTTTTATTGTGGCTAAAATATACATAATATTTATCACTTAACCACTTGTAAGTACACAATTCAATGACATTACATACATTCACAATGTTGTGTAACCATCACCACTATCCATATCCGTTTCATCATCCCGAGCAACTCTGTATCCATTAAACAATGACTCCTCCTTCCCCCAGCATCTGATAGCTTCTACTATACTTTCTGCCTCTAGGCATCTGCCTCTTCTAGGTGCCTCAGGTAAATGGAATCGTAGAATATTTGTTCTGTATCCGTCTTATTGCAATGAGCATACTGTTTGTAAGGTTCATCCATGTTGTCACACACAACAAAATTTCATTTTCTAGGATAGATTCTGACCCCACTGCAACCTCATCAATAAATACAGGTTGCTGAGTTTGACAGAATCATGATATACATCACCAAGAAATCCTGAACTTTGGTTTTTACCTGGGCAACTGGTTAACCTCTAAAGCAAAGCTTCAAAACCAAGGGAAATGGCCCCATGCCCTGAAATGCAGCCAGCTCCCCTCACTGCAGGCTGATTCTGTTCCAGTCCACCCTCACACCCACCCTAAGAAGCGAGATAATTCTAAAGGTTTTGAGACAAAACTTAACTAACTTGCTCAAGGTTAAAGAGCTAACAGAAGTGTGACCTACAACTTTAATCCTCATCTCATTTGCCTACTAACCTGTAATTTAAGCATACCTCTATACTGCCTCCTCCCATTCGGGAGTTGAAATCACCACGTACACCCCGAAAGTCAGCTTGGTCTTTTTCTCGGATAATCTCTAGTACCATTTCTCTTGCTTGCTGCATAAACACAAACAAAAAGCATTATGAGAAAAAATTCCTGAAAAATGATACACCACCAGGTGAAATTTCAAGATCAAACCCTCTTAACTTGGGTTTAAAGGCGCTCAGCTTTAGGACAATTCGCTTACTGCTTATGGGACATGTAGGGATGCATGTATCAAATTTTAAGTGATGTGTTCTTTACACTGCCCAAATGTCCACACAGGTAAGGGTCCACCTTCTATAAAAAGCCTCAGTTGGGTGAGCACATCTGCGTGTGGTCAGAAATGGATTCCTATCACCCCTAGGTGTTTTTAAATTTTTAAATCTTTTTCTTTCTGATCAATAAAGTGGATTGACCTAGATGTTTCTTGGTGCCATTTCTTTCTAGCAGGAAGGGGTGTCTAAGAGCGCCCACTGAGGGCAGGTCCACGAGACAGAGAACTTTGTCAAGGCTTTATATCACAGAGGCACTCCAGTAAGTTAAAAAGAAAAGGCTGAAAGCTAAATACATTGCTTTAAACAAACAAACAACAACAACAACAGCAACAGGGCAAGCCTCTCTCATTTCTATAATCTCCTGGTGAGACTTCCTTGTGGACATCACTCTATCCCAGGCAGACTCAAGTGTCCTTCTCCCCAAAACACACACTTGGTGAGTCTATCGCTGCATGTCGGCCAGCCCGTGCCAGTACCAGCCACACAGGAATCTGTGCTAAAGACCTGCTGTACCTTACAACTCAAGGGAATGTGAGAACTGTGTCTAGGAAGAAACAAAACAAACCCGTCAGCAATTTACATCTTAGGACATTTGGAGAAATCTGGATATGTACTGGATACCAGATGACGTTTTACAAGTAGAGTTTTCTTAGGCCTGGTTATTCTTAGGTGATACATGCTTAAGGATTTAGGGGTAGAGTCATAACATCTGCCACTTCAATGATAAAGAAAAACACACACATGCACACACACACAGCAACACGTTAGGCAGGCTGAAGAGGTATATAGGTGCCCTAAATACAGCGGACTCCATCTCCTAAATGAAAAAAAAAAAGTGAAATACAGTTTTAAAATTTAAAAAACACTAAAACCCATTAAGTTAAAACTATTTCCTGCAAATTTATGGGACATTAATGATATATTCTTTGCTTGAGGTTTTCCCTACAAAAGACACCATCAAAGGCTGTGAGAGAGAAAGAAGGCCTCTGAGGGAGGCAGTCAAGAAGCAGGCACTCTGTGGCCCCCTGCAGCCTTCCACAGGCCTGGATCCGACACCACCACAGTGCTGGAGCCCACGGCTGGATGCTGAGCAGGGTGGGGAAAGGCGAGAGGCAATCTGGTTCCTTAAGTGCCCAATTGTTCACACTGAGAGAAGGCCGGGAGCTCTGGAGGAGACAGCACATGAGGACTCTGGCCTGATGGAAGTGAAGGACCGCATCACTGACTGGAGTCCCCAGGCAGAACCATGCCCACCACTGCCCTCACTCCTGTTCTAAAACTGTTATTTTTACAGGTGTACCTTAACCAGCTTAGCTGAAGGATAGGGTTCAGAACTGGGAGAAATATTTTGCCAGGGACTGGAAACGTTCACTCATCAAAACCCCAGTGCTCCTGGAGAAGACCCATTCTTGATGGCGGCCTGGCTCACCGAGGAGCATCACCCTGGAGCTACTCTGAATGTGGCAATGGCAAGACAGGCTGCAGGTGGCAGAAAAAAGTACATCTGTGTTTCACTGAGGACAGACAAAAACCTTACACTCTCTGCCTACTTGAATTCCTGCTACCAGCAAGACATGGAAGGAGAGGACCGCCCCAGGGGATTGAAAACCAAGCCCCTTACTGCTTTCAGCCAGTGGGGCTGTCTCCCATGGCAGCTCGGGGCGCAGGACACTTGCTATGAGGGTGCCCAGGCACTTGGGTGGCTCTGGTACCTGTGCTCACCTCCAACCTCAGCTGAAGGGCTTGCAAAATAAGCCCAGAAGAGAATGAGGAAGTAACAGCCAAGCAGAGCCTGCATCTAAGCTGATCACAGGTCAGCAAATCAAAACTGCACCTGGAAGGATGACACGGGGTAAACAAAACAAAACAAAAAAAACCGCCCTGAGCCGCGCCACCAGCAGAAGCGGGGAACTGTTCTGCAACGCACAGTCCAGAACAGTCACCACCAGCCTCAGGTGTTACTGGGCATTTGAGGTGTGGCCAGTGTACATGAGGAGCTCAGTTTTTATTTAATTTGAGTGAATTTAAATAGCCACAAGTAGCTAAGGCCTCTGGTTTTGGGCAGCACAAACCTAGATTCTTTTCATCACCAAACTTTGTTGAGGAGAGCAGTTTACCTTCAAAAACGGAGCAGCCAGTTTCACAATTACTTGAGGAAGATAAAAGCTCTAGGGTACCACCAAGTGACAGTCCCACAGCCAGGACTCACCCAACCCATGGCTCTTTCCTACCTGTACTTTAAATGCATCTCCAGTGATACGAAGAGGCTTGTCTGCTCCCGTGGGCAACGGGCCATCCTGGATCATGACCATCTTCACTCCTGTCCGCTCCTGTGGGGAACACACACCGGCACAGCCCTCACTGTCACGAATAATGCAGGGCAGCACAAAATTGGATCCAGTCACACCCACAATAAGCCCAATTTCCACCTACCACCAGGGACTGCCTTCCAACCTGGGCCATGAAGCTGGCTTCTGTGACAGCAGACATATAGGTTGAGTAAGACCATGTCCAAATGCGAGATGTAAAACCATCTCCTAAAATGATTCCAGTCCCCGGAGTACCTAAGCACTGAGGAGCTACTTTTACTGAATGCCAGGCACTTGGCACACACTCCATCTGACATTATGTGATTAGAACTTTCGTGGAACTGAGAGTCAAGTCCTGCCATCTTTCTACTTTGGCGTGTAACGGCTCTAGGTCCGGAGCTAATGAATGGGGGACCAAAACTTGGAGGCTGGGATCCCAAATGATAAACTCTCAGAATCTACATTAGGATACCATCCTTACAACCGGAACCCAAGGACCGGGTTATGAGATGGCACGCAAGGGAAGCCACAATCCTTTACTTGCAACTGCAAAATCCCTTTTCTGAAAGAAAAGTCTATTTATAATTCATCTGGCAGCAAAACTGAACTCATGTCAATGTATTTTTTGCTTTTCTCTGAGTGTATTATTCTATTTAGCTACAGAAATACGCATTTGATTTCAGGGTACTACCCCAGAACTTGCTGGGAGTGTCAAATTCTGAAACGTGTTTGGTGCCGAGTCTCTCAGACGAGGGATTCTGGCACTAACAGGAGCTAATGCTCATGGAACATTCACTCAGTAACAGGCTCTTACATAAGAAGAAAAGAACAGCTATTATTTCAGCTCCATCACAACAGTGAGGCCTGCACTTGCCCCTTCTGACACACAAAGACCCTGAACCTTCAACAAGTAAATGAGCACATTTAAGATCAATCAATGAGGGAGGAAGAATGCTGGGTCCGAGCCTCTGACTCCAAATACTGCACTTTTATCTGAGATGCTGTCCTCTGATGATAAAAGCAGCCCTCACAGAGCTCACTGCCAAAAAGGCTGCTCAAAGTTCACAGGGGCCCTGAAAGGGCACACCTGCCCCAGTACTTGGCGTCACACTTGGCATCAGGCGTGGCTGTGGTGTATGTTCAGAAGCTGTCTGTCAAATGGAGGAAGGAAGCCTTAGCATCATGCTGTGCAAAGCCAGCCCAGTCAGGGAATGCCGGCCGTGAGCAGATCTCCTGGGCCAGGAAGCTGAAGACCTGCTGAGAGCGGCTGCTGTGCTCCGCGCTCCGGGCTTACATACCTGCAACTGCTTGATTGTTTCCCCTCCTCTGCCGATGACCAGACCCACTTTAGATGCGGGAATGAGAATCTCCTGGATTGTGCTGTTGCTGTCTATGTCATTATGAAAGCCAGGTCCATTTCGACAGCGGTCCACAATCTGTCCCAGGAGCCGTTTGGCTTGTCTTTGGGAGGGAAAAGAACCACAAGAGAACCAGCATTAAATGGAGGCTCTAGGTGTGCAAGACAGGGAAATAGCACTGAGGGAAAAACCTGCGGGAGTCAGGGCAGCCCTCCATCCAGCTCCAGCTCCTGCCCCAACCCGGAGGTCTCTCTGCCATCCGCCACGCTACCGGGCTGGAATTTAAAAGCAACACACACCATAGTACCAACGCTGCGACACAGAGCCTTGCCGCCCCTTTCAAGCCTGCCCTCTGCTCATGCTTATGTCTCCACAAAGGTGTCGTCTCCTATTAGGATGCCAGCTGCTCTGGAGGCAGAGACCATCTTTTATCCCTTTACACCTCTCTGTTCCCCCATCCAACATGACCCTTCTCACAGAGTATACTCAGTATACATTTGTTAAATAAATGCAGGCAGGATAGACAGCCAGCAATGAGAAAGATGGGAAGAAAGCAAGCAAGGATTAGTACTCACTGTCTGAACTCCCATACTCCACGCTGCTTCTTCATAACCAACAACACTGCTCTATGACTTTTAAGCTAAGGCTATGAATCCCAGTTTGGTTCCAAGAGGTGGGAAAGGGGGAGGCGGTGCTGGATGCATCTGTGCACTCACAGACACCTGCTTTGGGCTTTCCATGGCAGCCAAGTTGGGACCCTGCATGTCACATGTCCTGCCATTTGTGTTGATTTCTTGGGCAGCGGGGGAGGGCAACTGTAACATGGCGACAGCACAGCCCAGACCACCAAAGTCATCTGCTGGGCCAATTTCCTTTTCTGCACCAGAATTTCTCCTGGCTGTTATTTCTCGTATTTATTCTCTAAATTGCCACACACGATCTGCTTTTTGGTTTCTCTAATGGAGAAGAATTCAGCTACTAAACAGGCTGGCTGTGCTGCTCACTGAAGAACATGAAATTTGTTTCCTCCTAAAGTTATAATCCCACTGCCTCAGGTCCTTGGGTAGACAGGAAGCAGGAGCGGTTAGAAGAGTAGTAAGAAAGAAGAGAAAGGCAGGAAATAGATGTGGCCTTTTGTAGTCTTGAGCCTTTGCGTACAGAGTCAGCTTCGTGTATCTTCCCAGTTACAGCAGCTTTTTAATATTTTGCTTGTGTACTAGATTAACCTGTGTTGGAAGAAAAACGCTTTGACTCCAGCAAACCATCCAGCTTGCCCTGTAATGCACACCTGCCAGCGATATTTATTCTGGTTCACTGCTCGCAATGTGATGGCAGAACAAGAGAATTTAAGCTCATCTAGACTCCCTGAGAAATGGAAACAATAAAACAACCCTACCTATTGAGCCAGATATAATCTTAGCAGTCCTGACCCCAAATGCAGTGCTGCTCTGTAGATTGAAGGACAGCAAGCAGGCTATAAGTCAGTATGTTTCCCTTTCCTGGGAGACTCTTGGATTTATGACGCCTGCACCTGGTATAAGGTTCTGAGTTTGTGAGTAACAGGGTAGGAAAGCAATGTTAGTCTTAAGGCTGTTGCAAGGGCGCCAAAAGTCAAGACATCCTCTGGCCAGTCCGTACGGCCCTCTGAGTAGAGCAAAGGTCACGAAGAGTTGACTCATTTGGTTCACAAATATCAGAAGGGTAACGGGATCAGCCTCCAGCCAAAAGACCCGGTACCAGGATTCTCAGTAGCTCACCAAGTGACTGGCTTACTAATCCAGACCTGCTCAGGTAAAGGAGGTGTTAACAAGGAAGAAGTAAGTTGATTAGAGCATTCAGGTGGGGTGAATGTACACTCCTGAGACCCTGGTTTGAAGGAGAAGTTATGACAGCTGTGGGATTTAGAACGAAGGTGATATCTCGTGTACTTAAGGTAACAAAATCCCCTGGCACAGAACCTCCCAGATTTTTTTCCTGTGGAATTATTTGCCTGTGTGGCCAGACTGCAGCACAGATTCACAGTGTTCAGTAACAGTGTTGCCCTTCCATTTCTCCCCATTTGGGGAAGGAGGAAGAAGAGTGAAAGAAAAAGTAAATAAAATAAACTTACTCAATACTTTCTGGGGTTCCGGTAAGTACACAGGGCCTCTCTGGAATCCCAGAACTCTCTATAAGAAGAATCAAGAAGATGAGGGGTGTTGGTGGGCCCCGGGCACATGCACCTCTGCCTCTGTACAGACTCTCTCTAGGGCTGCTTCCTAGGCCAGCCCCGCAGAGGCCCAGGCTCCCAGAAAAAGACAGTTTGCTTCCACTTGTGGACAGAATATGAAGCTGGTAGCTCCACCCTAGGTTCTCGAAGCAGAAACAAGTCCCACAGGGGAAGCTAGAAGGACGTGACAGGGTCTGTGAGTTGGTCCTGATTACCCGTCTCAGCTTCACTTCTGAGCCATTCACACGCTAGTAATTGTTTCAGTCCCTTTATCGTGCTATTCCTCAGTTTCTCCATTTGCAGCTCAATGGTGATGTGTCTGCACACGGCAAATAAGCTAGTACACTAGGAAGGAACTTCATGACACATATATCAGGACATACCAGTTACTGCATGAATGTCCCAAGAGATCAGTGACATCTATGTGGAACTAGGCCATTTAACGAGAGAAACACGTTACTTTCTAACACCACACGATGCCTCATTTTGTTCCTAAAAAATGTGCTTCTTAAAATCCTTCCTCAAAAAAATGAAAGAGAAACAGCTAACAGGAGTTACTGCCTTCAAGACACTGTAATATGTATCTTTTAAAAGGACAAACATTTTTCTAGTCAAATGTCCTTCAAACCCCCTCCTTTGCAATGGAAAGAGGTCAAGCTCAAATTAGATGACAAAACCATAAATACAATAAAAAACTGTTCTTCACTCCATCTCTCTCCATATTGCATGGTCAAAATGAACCCAGCTAGGAAAGGTTGGAAAACATGTTCAGTGAGTGCTAATCCAGCCAGGACCCCCAGATATCCAGTTCCCACAAAGGGAAGGGACAGTCTCATCCAGGGGAGCCTCCCCTGATGCACACAGTCAAGGAGTGACCCCAAAGCCGTAGGATTCCTACAGGCCCCACTATGCCACCATGTCTGGCGTAACATTCTGGTGCAGAAAACATAGGTCCTAGAGTGGCAGGTGTTTGGGAAGGGGCCATGTCTGGCCACAGAGCTGAGGGAGGGTTTACCCCAGAAGCCAGATACGAGGCCTTATCTCCGGGCCCACCTTTGCTCTGATCCTTCTGGTTCTCATCTAGGAGTCCAACTCCCGAAGTGCACGGAAAACACCAATCGCATATACTTACCCAAGCAACAAGCAAAGTACCGAATCTGGAAATTTTTGCAAAATACTGATTTCTATAAAATTGGTATCTATTTTTAAAAAGCCCTTACCTGAAGCAATCTGAATTTTGCAACCAGATTCTGCTTGAATCCGTGAAATCTGCTCACCTCCCCTGCCGATAACTGAAACAAATTGAACAGGGTCAGAATACACGCCCCCATTCCATATTTCACCACGCATGAATGACTGAATTAATTCCACAAACTGTGACACTTGGCTCACAACACTACACATCGAGTTGGCCACCGTGAGCCCATCTCCACTCTTTGGGCATGATGGCAGCAGAAAGCCCGTGTGAAACAGCCTACAGGCAGAGGGGATTCAAGCTGAGGTGAGGAGAGGTGGGGAAGGCGAGGGCATCCACAGCCCAGTGCTCTGGTTTCTCCCTCAGCCTGAAGAGACCTGCAGCACTTCAGAGCTGTGGGGAACGGCATGTGCAAAGCATTCTACTACAGGTGACACTCACAAGAGAGATTAAAACAAAAAGAACATCCTGGCAAAGGAGCTCAGAAAAAGAGAGAGAGAGAAAGAAGAGACAGGAATCAGGGAAAAAGTAGACAACATGGATACTTACTAAATCCAACCATTTTGTCAGGCACTTTGAATTCTTCTGTTATTACTGTCCTAAAAACAAAGAACATTTTGGAAAAAATACAGAATACAGAATTTTGCAGCCATTTTAGGTCCCCAAATTGCCCATACTGGCAACGTTGCAAGATAAAAGCTTAAAATATATCAGGCCAATCTGGCCAACAAATCCGCCACCATCTACAAAGAGTGTCACGTAATGAACCCTCTGGTCAATCATTCCTCCCAAAGATCTAAGCCTTTCATCTCCCTGTGTTAGAGGAAGAAACCTCGGGTTTTCATGAAACCACCACCTCCTCTAACAGCTGCCTTTTCTTCCAAAGCACCTCTCAGCGTTGCCTCATTCTGCCTGGTTAGGTGCTCTCTAACCAACGGGCCATCAATCCCAGGTCATTGAAAGGTCCTCCGGGGTTTTGGGAGATGTTTAGACTTCCATTGTGGAGTCCTCTCTAGATGAAGAGATACCCAACTTTTCTTCAACATTCCTTGTTTCCCAATCTTTTTATTGTCTTCTGGCCTCCCTTCTAATTTATGGATGTTTCTCAAGTTGAGATGCCCCAAATGGAATCAGTATCTGATGGAGGCGTAATCAGTGTTGCCAGAACAGAATAATTACCTCACTTACTCTGCAAGGTACTTCTGTTAAATGCTATCCCATCCATTATGTGCTTTTTTTTTTTAAACTACTATTGCACTGGCTTTTTTCAAACAAACCTTCAAATCTGCCACACAGTGTATTGTGGACAATGTCCAATTTGCCCAACACCCCAGAAAGCAATTAAATCTCAACATTTACCTTGGGAGGATGCTAAATGCAAGTAGTTAAAAAAAAAAAGGGCAAGCATTTTTAAATATCTCTCACACAGCTGGATTTTTACCCATCATGGAAAAGACTGAATAAGTGCATATTTTTAGGGAGAGTGCATTACTTAGAAGAAATGCAACAGCATAAATAGCACTTGCCACTGTATCATTTTGATGGGAACAACAGTCTTCTCCTTGTGGAGTTTATACCCTCAAGCTTATGTACAAGACGGGATTCTCTCCACCTCTTGGAATATACGTGTTCTCCCCAAATCAGGCAATTCATTCCCAGCTTGCTAATCAGTAACACCATGGATGTGAATGTCAAGTCTTGCTGTCCCAACGTGTCCTGCAGCAGAAGCCAGGTCCCTGTCAGGATGTGCTTCCTGACTCTGTTGTGAGGGAAGACGGGGCTCTTGTGCCTGTGGCCAGGAGGCTGCTGCTCACACCATGTGTAGCATGAGCTGTCTACTCTGTCTACTCTCAGAAATATTACCTGGCAATTGACTAGAGGGGCTTCAACACTACTGCAATACAAAATGTCACAAAGCCCAGGCAGCTCTTGGCCCTAAGGAATAACTTCAGCAGACTCTGAGCAAGAAACATACCAAGACAAACTGCTCTGGGTTTCCAGGAAGAAAACGTTCTCATCTCAATGCAAGGCTGAAACTTGTCCAAGGTACAAAATACAAACACCTTGGAAAAGAAAATCCTGACTAGTTACGGCTTTATAGGAAAGTCAGCATTTGATACTAATGATCACCTCATTTAAATTTTTCAATTCATCAACAAACAAAACAAAGCAAACAAAGAAACAATAACAAAAAAACCCAGGATAAAACTCTTGTTTAACTGATGCCTGGTGATTTCTAGAAACTCCCAAACAGCTAGGCAGAATACAAGATGACAGAATTGTTTTGCTAATAGAAGGTTAAGGATATGTTACAGCAACAGATACACAGCACAAAATTCATCCTTCCGGAAGAGAAACTGTGGCAGTTTCTTGTATAGGTTTTCCTGTTTGAAGGGCGATACACTATGACCACACATACCCCATCTTACAGACTGGCCTTTGTAAAACTCGGGGCTCTTTCTGTATCTCTCTAAATCCTCAATGTTTGACAGAAGGCTATGAGGGGACACAGAAACAGATAATCAGCTGGGCTGAGGCTCTCTGGCAGGTCCCTACCACTCTGGAGGGATGGAACCCTGGCTTCTGGGCTCCCTGCCACGCACTAGCCACCCACCCATACTTCCTGGGCACCCAAAGCATTCTCTTGTGAGTGTCCGACCCTCACACTTCGAGGTGTCCCTTCTCAGGTGAAGAGGCTGAGGATTAATCAAATATTGGCAACACCACAAAACCAGGTGGGAAAATCTCATTCTCTCCTTTTAAATTATGTGTACACTGGTAGAAAGAGCAACTCCAATCTTCTACAAGTATTTTAAGTTACTGCAATAATGGCTGATTTTTAATGCCTTGTATTAGTTTATCCTTGAGCTGACACTATCTTGGAAATGGCTAGCAAAAAACTCAAGTCTTAAAGAAGCCTAACCCATGCTTTTTCACACACTCAACCTCTGACTTTCTAGCACTCTAGTACAGATGGTGGATCAATAAACAATTAGAAATGATCAATAAATAATAAAACATAGCCCACTGCTTACCTTTGATGTACCAAGGCCCCTAACTGGTTACCTACTGTGGCAAAGAGAAAGAGAAAAAAAAAAAATCAAAGCATTAGCACGGGTAAACTAACTTCATCCTTACCATTCTTACCATTTCAGGGAGGGGGGGGAAGAAAGGCAGAAAGAAAGCAAACAGTAATTTAGGCTCAGTGGCTGAAATGAATGCGTTATATGATATGAAACAGGAGGGGACATCTTGATCAACACAGTCTCTAACCCAGTGTCCAGCTGAACACAGGATAAGAAATTGATCTGTGTGTCCACATGCTGTGAGGCCTGGGAGAAAATCCTGCTAGCCTAAATCCCTCTAACTTCCTACCTCCCTCCTGCTCTGGATCCAAACTCAATGTAAAGACAGAAAGAGATCCTTTTTTAAAAACAAATGAGAAGATTTACCCTCCTTGGATGTATTGTTAAGGACTGCCCCACAGCAGCTGTAGTCATGAGGAACATGCACATATGCTCCTCCTGGCCATGGGGCAGGAGACGCCCCCTGGCGCCCCCCCAACGAACCCCCCTCCCCCACCAACAGCATAAGCATCTGAAGGAGAGGATCTGGCCTCCTCCCTCCACAGGCCTCGTCACGGACCCACCAGAGCAGTCCATGTGCAGTGGACACTAAGAATGAGCAACTGCCTTTCAAGCCCATTTCACAGAGACAACGGTGCCAAACAGCCTCTTATTATTAAAACCAAGTCTGTAATCACATTCCCACAAAACCACTTCAGCTACGCTTTTTGTTCCAGTTTCTCCTCTTTCAGCTATTGATGAGTGTCTCCTTCCCCAGCCATCAGCAAAAATGATTCTGTAGTGTTTCTCTTTTGGAAAATGCAGCTCAGGAAACACAGTCAGCAAACAATGAAAAGTACAAATCCTAAACATATCACAAAGAACCGACCGAACGCACCTTACAAGATGCTAAAAAGGGCATTCAGAAATACGTCTTTGGGGAAAGTTATTCTAAGGACATGAGGTAAGTCGGAAAGGCTCGATTCCACCCACTTGAGGTCAGAGAATGAAATGGTTTGACAACCGAACTACATCTGAAACAGGGAACCAACTGCTCTGCTTGTGCTCAAACTCAAGTGCTGTCATTCTCTGACTGGACAGTAAAGAGACAAAGGAGAAAAAGCAGACCGTGACATTTAAAAAGAAAAAAAGCAAAGCAAAACAATGCTAGCAAAAAGTAAACGAAGCTACTGAGTCAATACCATATTTCTTCTGGATCGATAACAAGATAATGGTCTACAGCCAAAATATTGACACTCGACACTATTAATCTGCTTATCTCAGGGATACGAGAATTGTTTTTTATTGACTCTTAAAATTTTCTCTTTGCATATCTGTTTGAATATAACATTCTTGCTTGGAACAGGTAGTGCTCACAATTCCCATTTTGCATGAAAACTGGACAACTGCCAGGTCAGGAAAGGAATCCTCACCACACTCAGCCCCTGAATGGTGTTGGGGCTGAGACATTCCTGAGGGAGGAACGTTGGCGACGTAGGGCAGCGGGGAGGAAAAGAAACACGCCAAAGCAGAATGTCAATGACAGAGCACCTGCGAGCTCGGTTAGCTGTTCCTCAGTCAGCTGAGCTTCCCTGAGTGCTATCAGAATCCCCCTCTTTGTGGGTAAAGAATCTACTGAAGCCAGAAGAACTAAAATGTCTTGAAATGATGAGAACACAGAGGAGAGGTACTCAGCATTCCTCAGCTGGGGCAGAGGCCGCACCGTGGGTTCTGGTTCACTGTGTTGTTTAGTAAAGGATGTCAAAGGACCGATGATCTTCAGAAATTTCTGTCTCAGCCAGAGAAGCCACAGAAACAAAGGGCTGTGCTACCATAAAGAACTCCCTGAGATTCACAAGAATATTCAGAGGGCTGCTGTTCAAAAGCCATTTGAAATTTTGTACTCATCACAAAAAGAGCAATTCCTTTTTGTTGGCAAAGTATGTGTTACAGGTGCCATGCACACAACACCATTCCAACCAGCCACAGTGGAGGCACTCACAATGGCCAGAGATGGAAATGTACACACTATCATCCCAAATAGACAGGCTGCGGAGAGCTACACCACTGAGAGGAAATCAGGTTCAAGTCCAGAGTCAACTCTGAGCTGGCAGATGCTTAGGAAGGATAAATCATCTCCCTCCTCCATGCAAATTCTGGAGCCCACCCAAGGTTGAAACATGCGATTACAGTTTCATTCCCTTCAGAACATTCCCATTTGGTGCCTAAAAATGAAAACCAGCAGTTAGATCGGGGCAGTGGGTACTCATATGGCCAAGTTCTATGTCCAACTCCAGGAACAGGAACCTCTCCTTAGTCTTCACAATGAGCAGGGGTCACACTGAGGAGGCCGATGGGAACACCTATCAAGTTCAACTGAATGGAACTACACTCATTTTCCTATAAAAAAGGAAAAATGCTGGGTAAAATCAGTCCTATTTCCACTAATGGCGTGTGCTGGCTGACAATGCATCTTCTTGCTTCCAAAGGTCCCCTTGGAGCAATTCCAGCACATCCAGGTGTAGTTTTCATTTCCCTTGTGCACTATGTAATACGACCTGCCTGGGCTGTGAGTCATTCCACAAAATCATAAATTCCTTCTGAAGAGCAATACTCTGTCAATTTTAATAATAATCTTACAAAAAAAAAAAAAAGGTCAGGTCAGGTGTGGCCACTCATGCCTGTAATCCCAGCACTTTGGGAGGCCAAGGCGGGCAGGTAACTTGAGGCCAGGAGTTCGAGACCTGTCTGGCCAACACGGTGAAACCCCATCTCTAGTAAAGCAAAAAAAAAAAAAAAAAAAAAAAAGAAAGAAAAGAAAAAGAATAAAATACAAAAACGTGCTGGGTGTGGTGGTACACATCTGTAACCCCAGCTACTTGGGAGGCTGGTGCACAATGGACCCAGGAAGGAAGTTGCAGTGAGCCGGGATCGTGTCACTGCACTCCAGCCTGGATGATAGTAAAACTATCTCAAAAATAAAACAAACAAAAACAAACAAAAAAAGGTGATCAGACATGTTTTCCCTGCTAATGAAAAGAAAACAAAGACTTCATTTTTTTTCCTCCTCTGAAAGAAGCAAAACAGCACTGGGAAATACACGCAACTTTGCAATATGCATCAGCTTTTTTTTTCTTTTTTTCTGAGACAGAGTCTCACTCTTGTTGCCCAGGCTGGAGTGCAATGGCGCGATCTTGGCTCACCGCAACCTCTGCCTCTGGGTTGAGGCGAATCTCCTGCCTCAGCCTCCTGAGTAGCCGGGACTACAGGCATGCGCCACCAGGCCCGGCTAATTTTGTATTTTTAGTAGAGACAGGGTTTCTCCATGTTGGTCAGGCTGGTCTCCAACTCCCGACCTCAGGTGATCCACCTGCCTTGGCCTCCCAAAGTGCTGGGATTACAGGCGTGAGCCACGGTGCCCGGTCACATCAGCTTTAATAGTTAACACCCCCACTCCCACCCCGGCGCAAGGAACAAAAGTGCCAATTCCTCCTTCACAACAGCTCAGCTAGCACGGGCTGGCACCCACACAGAATCACTAGCCAGAGGCAGGTGAGTGAGTCTGTTGTGGGGGGGAGGTGAATACCAATTTTTATAACTGCAAAAGCAAATAACCCAAATCTTCTTTAGATTTTGAAAACAATCCTCCCTCCTCTGCCTCTTCTTTGGATTTGCAGTCTCCTCTGACCGACCAATGGCTTTCCACGCCCCACCTCAGGTCAGTAACACACACTTAGCGGTGAGGATTCAGGCAGTTTTTAGAAAGCTTTTCCCCCAGGGACACTACAAATGCCTCCTGTGTTCTAGGCAGCAACTCTTGCTCCAGGGCCACAAAACACTGATATGCTGAGTTCAGCTGAAAGTACTTTGGCAAGCATAATTTATTAATTTTGCAAATTATTTTTAAAAAGTGAAAGTAAATTCAAGTTTATCTCAATAATGTCACTCCTTTTTGTTGTTGTTTGAGACAGAGTCTCGCTCTGTCTCCCAGGCTGGGGTGCAGTGGCGCGATCTCGGCTCACTGCAACCTCTGCCTCCTGGGTTCAGGCGATTCTCTTGCTTCGGCCTCCCAAGTAGCCAGGATTACAGGTGTATGCCACCATGCCCGGCTAATTTTTGTACTTTTAGTAGAGACAGGGTTTCACCGTGTTGGCCAGGCTGGTCTCAAACTTCTGACCTCAGGTGATCCGCCTGCCTCAGCCTCCCAAAGTGCTGGGATTACAGGTGTGAGCCACTGTGCCCAGCCAATCACATGACTCTTACTTGTAGTCTACTATAAACTTCTGTGAGTGGAAAGAACATCCCCCACCCCCAGCCACACTAGGTGCTTTCCTGGGCGCCTCACCTGCATGAACCTACCTGGTCTTACAAGAACCCACCTTTGAGGCAGCTACTGTCACTGCCATTCCCATCTAACTGAAGAGGAAGGTGCTATCGCACTGCACCCAAGCCTTCAGAATGGCATGCAGGCGAGGGGCCTGTGCCCGTGCAAACTCTGCACCCCTTCATCTTCCCCTGTCCTCTAATCTTGTGGGTTTCAACACTTATCAGTGTTTAATTTTGTGATATTAAGTCTCTTGATCATTCATCTCACAGGTCAGTGCCTTCCAGGTGCTGAGCACTGTGACAGGACCTGAGGATACAACAATCTAACAAAGTCACCTTTGCCCTCAGGGAGCTTAGAGTCCAGCAGGGAAGGCAGAAGGCAACAGATGAGGGGGCCTACCCTAGCCTCCAGGGACACGTTGGGCCCTGCACCTTCTCCCCAAGTGCCTAAGAGGAAAAAGAATTCTATGATACTATATTCATAGCCCTAAGCTTTACTTTCATTTACACCAGTGTCATGAAATCAATACAGGGGGTCATAACCAGCTTTATTAAAAAATGAAAGCGAAAACAGAATGTACCATATATAAAAAGGGTAATGTATTTCATAAAACTTTCATTTCAGTCACATATGTGTTTTAACACATCTGTACTAACTAGTTCTGACGGAAACAGTTTTTCTCACATGGGGAGTGGTATTTTTTCTTTTTTGTTTGAGACAGAGTCTTGTTCTGTCACCAGGCTGGTGCGCAGTGGCACGATCTTGGCTCACTGCAATCTCCACCTCCTGGGTTCAAGCAATTCCCCTGCCTCAGCCTCCTGAGTAGCTGGCACTAAAGGCACGCACCACCATGCCCAGCTAATTTTTTGTGTTTTAGTAGCGACGGGGTTTCACCATGTTGGTCAGGGCGGTCTCCATCTCCTGACCTCGTGATCACCTGCCTCGGCCTCCCAAAGTGCTGGGATTACAGGCATGAGCAACCGCACCCGGCCCGGGAGTGGTATTTCTTAAAGTTTGAAAATAATGAGATATAACCCTCATGATAATCTGATGAGGCAGGTTATCATCAGGTCCATTTTACAGACGAGGAAACACAGGCTCAGAGACGTTAAGGAATTTGTCCAGGGTCAAACAGCTAACGACTAGCAAAGCTGGGATTCAAGCCTTGATCTATCAGACTCTGAAGTTCACAGGTTTAAGTACTAAACTATTAGGGCACATGAGACAGAGACCCAGGTTCAACTTCCCTTCTGTCACTTACCATGTATCTATCTGGCCTTGGTCAAACCACTTACTACTTCAGAAACCGGTTTCCTTATCTACAACAATAAGGAGTTTAAGCTTCAGGTTCCCTTCTGGCTATGATCTTACACGACCCCCTCTCCTCTGACTCAATCCCTAACCCCTGGCAACCACTAATCTGTTCTCCGTTCCCAAAAGGTTACACAAAGGGGATCATGCAGTATGTAGTTTTTTGGGATTGGCTTTTGCCACCCTGGAGATTCATCCAAGTTGCTGGATGTACTCAGCATTTGTTCCATTTCACCACTGAGTAATATTCCACGGTATGGCTGTATCGCAGCAGAACCATTCATCACTTGAAGGACACGTGGGCTGTTTTCAGTGTGGGACTATTACGAATAAAGCTGCTACGTGAACAGGCTCCTGTGTGAACATTTTCATTTCTTGGGGATAAATGCCCAACAGTGCAATTGTGGACCATGCATAAGTGCAGGTTTAGTTTTGTAACACTCCAAAACTGTATTTGAGAGAGGTTGTACCATCAAGTTGAACTCTGGAAACCTATGAATCCTCTTTCAATTTGGCAACTACTTTTCTTCCCTATTAACAGCCACGAAGAATGTAACAGGCATTGTACACGAGCTCGAGTTATATTTTTGTCACAACATTGATGCCACAGGTTTAGCTCATTCATTTTTGTGGAAAATGTCTACTATTTTACCCAGCTGGCTAAGCCAACTGTCAACCAACCAGTCGGATCATGCTTTGCCAAGGTGAAAAATCTCACTGCCTTTTTCCAACTTACACGTATGTATGTACCCATGTAACTATCATCTCACTTCTAAATTATAATCCTAAAATGGATAGATGGGTGAAGGGAGGAAGAAACAAATGGAGGTGGCTGAGGTGGGGGGTAGGGCACAGAGCCTTTGCCAGGAGTCGTCAACTGGATAAAATCAGACCCTGTCCCCCTTCACTATTTCTTTTTTTTTTTTTTTTTTTTTTTTTTTTGAGACGGAGTCTCGCTCTGTACCCTGGGCTGGAGTGCAGTGGCCGGATCTCAGCTCACTGCAAGCTCCGCCTCCCAGGTTTACACCATTCTCCTGCCTCAGCCTCCCGAGTAGCTGGGACTACAGGCGCCGCCACCTCGCCCGGCTAGTTTTTTGTATTTTTTTTTTAGTAGAGACGGGGTTTCACCGTGTTAGCCAGGATGGTCTCGATCTCCTGACCTCGTGATCCACCCGTCTCGGCCTCCCAAAGTGCTGGGATTACAGGCTTGAGCCACCGCGCCCGGCCCCCTTCACTATTTCTTTGTTTTTTTTGGAGACAGTCTTGTTCTGTTGCCCAGGCTGGAGTGCAGTGACGCAATCTCGGCCCACTGCAACCTCTGCCTCCTGGATTCAGGCCATTCTCCCACCTCAGCCTCCCGAGTAGCTGGGACTACAGATGCACGCCACCACGTCCGGCTAATTTTTGTATTTTTAGTAAAGACTGGGTTTCACCACGTTGACCAGGCTGGTCTTGAACTCCTGACCTTAGGTGATCTTCCCACTTCAGCCTCCCAAAGTGCTGGGATTACAGGCGTGAGCCACTGTGCCCAGCCTCCCTTCACTACTTCTTACCAAGGCTCTACCCTGTTACCTTGGGATTCTCTATTCAGAATTCTTGCCTGGCCCCACTGCTTGGGGATTTTTCCACCCCAGGTGACTGCCCACTGTACACCAAAAGTGGGGAATGGGAGAAGGGGTGTGGCAGGAAAGGCACAAACTTCCGGGGCAGACGTGACTCTCAGAAAGGCCCATTTTAGGGAAGAGGGCAGATAGGAGGCAAGGGGCTGGAAAAGGACCCTGGGAAGCCTGCCCATGTCCACCCGCCCCTGGAAAGCCTTCATCTGCTTTCTCTCTTTCCTCTTCACAAAAGGCAAACCTTCCTCCTAACCGCTCCTACTCTCAGGAACTAGGTTTTGGTCTTGGCTTTTCACCCCTCCAGCATCTGTCATCATTCCCCATTCAGGGAAAGTATCAACACCTCTGAGATTCACTTTCCTCTTTCCAGAGTGGAGACTGGTGCCTGCAGCACCTGCCTGGGGTGCAGGTCACAGGCAGGGGTCTGGGCATCATGGCTCTCACCACCCGCTACCACTTGTACCTCCTATCTCCTGTCTCTCCCTAAGGTCTTGGATTTTCAAATGTCTTTTCCTCCTCATTCCTTTTTCTCCTCCTTCCTGTCCTCCTTTTCAGTCCTTGCCCTATGCCACAAGTACTGAAAAACAAAGCTTGGAAAGGATCATAGAAATAGTCTATTTCACTCTTCCTGCAAATAATTCATTTGGCAGTACGCCCAAGAATTCGTCCTTTACCCCGTAAGAATACAGGAATTTCCCCTTGTCTATGAGGGATATGTTCCATAGACCCCTGGTAGGTGGCTGAAACCATTGAGAGTACCCAACCCTGTATATACTATATTTTTTCCTATACATTGGTGAGCGGGTAACTGTATACAGTGTGGATACACATGCTACTCGGAATGGCGTACAATTTAAAAATTAGGAATTAGCTGGGCGCGGTGGCTCATGTCTGTAATCCCAGCACTTTGGGAGACAGAGGCAGGTAGATCACGAGGTCAGGAGTTCAAGAACAGCCTGGTCAACATGGTGAAACCCCATCTCTACTAAAAATACAAAAATTAGCTGGCTGTGCTGGCGCACGCCTGTAATCCCAGCTAATCGGGAGGCTGAGGCAGGCAGGAGAATCGCTTGAACCCGGGAGGTGGAGGTTGCAGTGAGCCAAGATCGCACCACTACACTCCAGTCTGGGTGACAGAGCAAGACTCCATCTCAAAAAAAAAAAAAAAAAAAAAAAGGAATTATTTCTAGAATTTTCCATTTTTCCATTTAATATTTTTGGCAGTGGTTGACTGTGGGAAAAAGAAGTCATGAATAAACGGGGAACAATTCTATTATCAAAATTAGGAAGTGTGGTACTACATAAAAGGTGCTTTCTTCAGCAGGTCACGAAGTAAAAAGAATAAAAAGGAAAAACAAGGTGCCACATAAACAGCAAAGGCGAGTCTTTGGGAGAAGAGGCAGGCACAGTTTCAAAGCCCCTTGCGTGGCCTTTCCCCCGCCACCCTAGTGGTGAGGACAGTGCTGTACTCTCCCGAAGCCCTGGTTTTGGTGCCACCCGCTACACAGAATGCAGGGGAAGGTAAGGCCTGCTTAGTTCAACTAAGAAAGCTCCTTAAAACGCTCCTGAGGGAGAAAACTCGAAAGGCTTTGATCTTGGATCAGGAGAGGATACACAGGGGCAAATGGGAAGTGACTTCTCCGTCTGTCCATCAGCTCTGGGCAAACATTTTGAAAGCACTTGTTTAGGTGGTCAGGGCAGCTGGACAGTGAACCACGAGACAGGAGACTTGTTTAAAGAAACTGGGGGAGGGGTACTCTCTATATACTTCCCTAACTAAAGATGCAGAAAATGTTCATCATCTGATGAAGCTGATTTTAGCTGAGGACTGGCAAATTAAGCTTGAGGGCCAGCTGCCTGTTTCCATGAAATATCTTATTGGCTCATAGCCATGCTCATTTGTTTATACAGATGCTACAGCTGTTTCTGAACTCCAATAGCGTAGCTTAGTAGGTGGGATACATAGCCTGCAACCTTACATTTATTTTTGTTTGTTTTGAGATCACTATGTCGCCCAAGCTGAGTGCAGAGGTGCGATCACTGCTCGCTGTGGTCTTGACCTCCCAGGCTCAGGAAATCCTCCCGCCTCAGCCTCCTGAGTAGCTGCAGCTATAGGCATGCACCACCACACCCAGCTAATCTTTTTTCATTTTTTTTTTTTGTAGAGATGGGGTCTTGCTACATTGCCCAGGCTGGTCTCAAACTCCTGGACACGAGCAGTCCTCCCACCTCGGCCTTCCAAAGTGCTGGGATTATAGGCATAAGCCACCGTGCCTGGCCCCTAAAATGCTTACTATCTGGTCCTTTATAAAAAAAGCTTGTTGCCAAGTGCAGTGCAGTCCCAGCTACTCAGGAGGCTGAGGTGGGAGGATCACCTGAGTCTGGGGGGGGGTAGAGGCTGCAGTGAACCATGATTGCCCCACTGCACTCTAGCCTCAGCGAGACCCTGTCTTAAAAAAAAAAAAAAAAAAAAGAAATGCTTGCCAACCTCTAATTTAGATTACATTTAAATTTGCACTTCTAAATCACTTAGCTAATATTATTCTCTTAAATTTGGAAGTTACTTTTTCCAAAATTTTTAAATGCTAATTGTAGGAAACAGGGGGGAACTTGAGCATGAAGAGTCCATGGGAAATGAGGCCAGTATCTATGGCCACATCACGTAGGCTCTACTAGGAGAGGTGCATGGCGGGACCCAGTAACCGCAGAAGGAAGGATGGGATCTTGTCTGCCCTGAGCAGAGGGCAAACACACTGCTTTAGAAATTAAGAGAACGATATGACTCAATATTCACTAGTGAGGTGGGTGTGTGAAAAAGGCAAAAGGGAAAAGGGAGGAAGGAAGGGAGGGAGGGAGGAAGGAAGGGAGGGAGGGAGGAGGAGGGAGGGAGGGAGGGAGGGAGGGAGGGAGGAAGGAAGGAAGGAAGGAAGGAAGGAAGGAAGGAAGGAAGGAAGGAAGGAAGGAAGGAAGGAAGGAAGGAAGGAAGGAAGGAAGGAAGGAAGGAAAAAAGGGTAGAGAGAAGACCAAGAGGCTAGGTGGCATGTGGGCTGAGCACTGAAGAAAGTCAAAAGATACGGAAGAGGATAGGTTTCTAGGAGGAAGCTGGCTGAGCAGGAGTGGGGCAGGTTAAGAGCTGGGTGAGAGGGGAGAGAGAAGAGACAGCCATCCAGGCTGTTGCACAGGGTGCACGGGAGGAGCCAAGCAGGGAGGGCAGGCGACGGCCAGGTTGGAAGATCTGCACCTCCCTGGCTACTGGAGGAATGAAACTGGTTGAACTGACTGCAGGGAGAGGCTCCAGCTGAAGCATGAGAGACATACTGGATGGAAAAGGTGCCAAAACTGAGACCAGAAGGCAGATTCCTGAACTGGTGGGGTGCCAAGGATGCATATCAAAGACTGCTGGAACATGTGGGTGTCAAGATTGAAGACAGCGAAGGTTAAAATGGCCTGATCCAAAGCTGGAGGGCGGTGGAGTGACTGGTGACAGCTACCTCTCAGAGAGAGGCATCCAGGCAAGCTTTCAAACTGAGCTCTAAATTCTGCTCTGGGTTCTAAGCAGGCTCATGAACAGCATTCTGACAGCCGGCTCGAAACCGCCACTCCCTGAAACACAACTAACCCAAATCCCTTTTCTATATCAGGAACAAATCATTTCCCTTGTTCCACTGCCTAGCACATTAAAAAAAAAACTTTATACACACACACACACACACACACACACACACACACACACACTATACATATTTTTTGAGACGGAGTCTCGCTCTGTTGCTCAGGCTGGAGTGTAGTGGCGCGATCTCAGCTCACTGCAACCTCCACATCCCAGGTTCAAGCGATTCTCCTGCCTCAGCCTCCCAAGTAGCTGGGACTACAGGCGCAGGCAACGGCATCCAGCTAATTTTTTGTATTTTTAGTAGAGACGGGGTTTCACCATGTTAGCCAGGATGGTTTCAATCTCCTGACCTCATGATTTGCCCGCCTCGGCCTCCCAAAGTGCTGGGATTACAGGCGTGAGCCATAGTGCCCGGTCTTAAATATTTATTTTTTGGAGATGTGGTTTTGCCATGTTGCCCAGGCTGGCCTCGAATGCCTGGGCTCGAGCTTTCACACTACCTCAGCCTCCTGGGTAGCTGGAATTACAGGTGTGAGCCACCATGTCGGGCATCTCTAGGAACTCTAAGAGGAGATGGCCATTGTTTTTAGATGTGGGAGCCTTTGGGGGAAAATTCTTTAGACTCACATTGAAGATTTTAAGGGGACAGCACTCATTTGTAAAAATTCTTGTGTATTTACAAAGTGTTTATGACCACAAAACAGAAAATTCACCCCAGGGCCACTGGAACTAAGATAACCATTTAAACTGCTTATCCAAAATAACACACTGTGATCTTTTTATATTTGACTGGTGTTAGTGATTCCCTAGGCCAAATAGGGGTGACTGCATTATCGGCATTTTTGCCTTAGCAGAAAGCTGTAATGCAAATTAACCTTTTTATCTTTTTGGAGCAATCATACTTTGGTTCCTCTTGGGAGACAGCAAAGTAAAAACAAAACTAAGTTGTCTGCCTCTGTGCACGTAGCCCATTAAAGGACAGTGTCTCTTTGGCCCAGTGTTTCCAGAAATCGAAATCAATATATTTCACAACTCATTCAGCCTTTCACAACAATTTCACAATTGAGCCTTGTTTTTTTCACTCACTGCGTGGAGTTGAAGTGTTAAAACCTGTGCTTGCAGTGAGCAGGTATCTGCTGTGTCCTCTGCATAAGGAATACCTAAATATGTGCAAATGAGGCCCTCTAGCATTTTGCAGACATTTTTCTCCCATTAGTCCACTGCACACACATTTGAAAGAAATTAGCACTAATAAAGACATTATCAGTATTGACAAAGAAAACTGGGTCACAGGCAGATGTAGTTGACTTGGCCAAGATCACCGCGTAGGTCCAGAATCTCACTTAAAACCTCAGTTTCATTAGTATATTGCGTATTTTCACTTCTTTGTTTTGATAACCGTATTTTTTTTCCATGTCTACCTTTTGGGGAATAAGTCTTTACAAACAGAAAATGACTATGGTTTATCTTTTTCTTCCTTCTAAATATGAACCCCTCCTACAGCAAGAAGGAAAGTTTCTGTGTCGTGCTGAACCTCCTGTCCTCCCTGAACACCTGGTCTTATGTGACCACAGGCTGTATTTCAAGAAAAAGGAATTTCCCTCAGGCTTCTTACATTCTGCATTATAGCTCGATAAAATGAATCCTGTCTTCTGGTGAGCACTGTTTAAATCACAGGATTACACATATTGTTTTCTTCTCCAAGCTCTTCTCCACGTGTAGAATTTGAGTTCTGCGTTGGTCTCAGCATCTGGGGACTGCCACAGCCCCTTTTTGTCACTTGTCTTCTGGTAGGGGGAAGGTCACTGGGCCACTCTCTTAAGAGAGTAAGAATGTGAACAAGCAGATCCTGTGAAGGGAAGTGATGTTCATGTTTACCTGGCTGCCTTCTAGGCTCACAGTCTTGCTCATGGTGTGATGAAAAGTTTAGAAAAGCAGAGGCAGACCAAGCCGCCGGAATTCTGGCACATTTTTCTTAGCAATAAAGATTTCCAAAGGCTGTGTAGCTGTTTGTTTGGTTTGGCTTGGGTTATCTTTAACAGAGGCTACCCCTAAAGATCACTTCTTTAGCAATATGAACTTTCTAACTTTCCCTTGAAGCAGGGTTCTTTAACCTTTAGGAAGGTTGAAGTTCAGTCCTCTAGAACTTTTTGGAGGTGTTATTTGGGTCTATTTAAAAACAACTCAGCCATAAAAAGGAATGAGATCCAGTCATTTGCAACAACATGAATGGAACTGGAGAGCATTATGTTAAGTGAAATAAGCCAGGCGGAGAAAGACAAAAATTACATGTTCTCACTTATTTATGCGATATAAAACTCAAAACAGTTGAACTCATGGACACAGAGAGTAGAAGGACGGTTACCAGAGGCTGGGAAGGGTAGTAGGGGGCAAAGGGGGCTCGGGGAGGTGGGGGAGGGGGTTAATGGGTACGAATAAGACCTACTATTTGATAGCACAACAGGGTGACTATAGCCAACAATAACCTAATTGTACATTTTAAAATAAAGAGAGTAACTGGATTGTGTGTAACTCAAAAGATAAATGCTTGAGGGGATGGATACCCCCATCTTCCACGATGTGCTTATTTCACATTGCAGGCCTGCATCAAAACATCTCATGTACTCCATAAATATATACACCTATGTAGTCACAAAAATTACAAATAGAATAAAATACTTCAACTCTTAAGTTAACTAAAAAGAACCTTAACATAGGGTTTGTTCAGGACATTGAGATTTGTGAACAAGTCTATGAACTGGAGAATTTAAAAATGTACTAGGAGGCGTGGTGGCTCATGCCTGTAGTCCCAACTACTTGGGAGGACCGAGGTGGGAGGATCACTCGAGCCCAGGAGTTCAACAGCGCCACTGCACTCTAGCCTGAGCAGAGTGTGATCCCATGCTAAGGGGGGATTAAAAAAAAACAAGAATTCCTAGAGACCAGAGAAACGATTCATGGCAAATTATATTTTTCTATGTACATTAAAACATGCACTTTTGGGAGAAAAGATTATACGATACATACCATTCTACACCTTCATTTTTCACATAATACATCACAAAAATATGCACAAACGTAAATGACTGGGTACACAGCGACAGAAAAAGAACACAGAGAAGACACCGATTCACTTGACTACATGCAAATTCATGTCAATCTAGTGTATTTCACTATCTCTTCTATAGTAACAGGAGACAAAATATGATACAGATGCCCAAGCTCTCTACAGAAACACATCTGATAGACCACTCTGCCAGAGTGCTGGGGATGGCCACTTCTAAGTGTTCTCAAATTCTTTTGGAGATGGAGTAGGATATATAAACCAGCCAAAACAACAACAAACAAATAAATGAATTAAAGAAAAGGGATGCTTCTAGAAAAAGCCTGACATAAATGGGAATGGTGAAAAATCTGGCAGCCAGACTGTAGAAAGGTCACCATTCTTCTCTTTCTTTAAGGTCAAGATGTAGCCACAGCTTCCCTTGAGCCATGCACCAAATCGTAGCTTTCTTTGGAGAAAGTGGGAACTTCAATTCCCACGCGCCCTGAAGAACAGAGGGCTAAATCAAACAAAATTCTCAAATAGGTCAAATTACTTCCAAGCTGATGCTCAGGGGCCAAGTCTTTATCTCAGAGCCCAGTGAAAAGATTTCTGTATTATCAAGGCAAACAGGAACTCAAATGCTGAAGGACTGCCGTGAAAAATCATCCTAAATACTTCCCTTCAACCATTCCTCTCGACAGAGTGACACTTCAGAGAGTCGTTAAGGTAATGGCTGACAAATTCAAACTTAACTGGCAGGTTCACTACCACCTGAAAGGCAAAGATAATTCTGGCAACTTACCTCCATCATCCAAGGGCCGTTTTTGTACTCCATATCCATATACTGAGGGGTCCACTAGAGGTGTGGAATTATTCAAGTGAGGAATTGAATCAATTTTAGCAGCAATCTACAGAGAGAATCAGATTTAAACACTCAGTAACAAACCATGGCTCTATCTGAGGGAGAAAGACAAGTGTCCTCTTTAAACGGCTGTTATCCCATTTCTCCCCTGACCTAGATTAATGGAAGGCAGCACCACAAGAGCACAAATACTTTTCACTGTTAAGTGAGTTTTCTTTTGGTCTTAATAATAATGTGTCTTCAGAGTACTTTCAAAAATGTGTCTCTACAAACAAATTAGTATTCTTTTTTTTTTTTGAGATGGAGTTTCGCTCTTGTTGCCCAGGCTGGAGTGCAATGGCGCGATCTTGGCTCACCGCAACCTCTGCCTCCCGGGTTCAAGTGATTCTCCTGCCTCAGCCTCCCGAGTAGCTGGGATTACAGGCATGTGCCACCACGTCCGGCTAATTTTGTATTTTTAGTAGAGACGGAGTTTCTCTATGTTGGTCAGGCTGGTATTGAACTCCCAACCTCAGGTGATTCGCCCGCCTTGGTCTCTCGAAGTGCTGGGATTACATGCGTGAGCCACTGTGCCTGGCTGCAAATTAGCATTTTTAAGCCACCTCTTAATATATAGGCATGTCACATCTTAAGAAGAAAAAAAAAAGCAAGCCAACAATTGAAGAACTTTCTTCAAAAAGTTTAGGTTTTCTCACAGGGTTCGCTTATGCAACAAATTCCCCAAGAATATCTGAATGGCCTTGTGTGCTCAAATGTGACAAAGGGGTCTCACTCTGTCATCCAGGCTGGAGTGCAGTGATGTGATCATTGTTCACTGTACCCTCAATTTCCCAAGCTCAAGTGATCCTCCCGCCTCAGCCTCCCAAGTAGCTGAGACTAACAGGTATGCACCACCATGTCCAGCTAAATTTTTTAAAATTTATTTTTATTTTTTTTTGAGATGAAGCTTTGCTCTTGTCACCCAGGCTGGAGTGCAATGGCATGATCTCAGCTCACTGTAACCTCTGCCTCCTGGGTTCAAGCGATTCTCCTGCCTCAGCCTCCCGAGTAGCTGGGATTACAAGCGTGTACTACCACGCCCAGCTGATTTTTGTATTTTTAGTAGAGATGGGGTTTCACCACATTGGCCAGGCTGGTCTCAAACTCCCGACTTCAGGTGATCTGTCTGCCTCGGCCTCCCAAAGTGCTAGGATTACATGCGTGAGCCACAGCACCCAGCCTACTTTTTTAAATTTTAATAGAGATGAGGTCTCAATATGTTGCCCAGGCTGGTCTTGAACTCCTGAGCTCAAGCAATCCTCCTGCCTCAGTCTCGCAAAGTGCTGGAATTAGCACTTTGGCTAATCCCATGGCTCAAAGGTGTGAGTCACGGTGCCCAGCCTGACAATTCCTTAGGAATACACCCATCCTATAAACTTTAATCTCTATAAACTGATGTGTGATCTATAGAGATGTAACATAAGCTTGTCTTTACTGGAAGTGTTCAAACAATTTCAGAAGGATTCCTGCAGCAGAGAAACGGAGGTGATCTCTAAGAGCTATTTCAACTTTTAATATTTATTATCAGTGAAAGGACAGAACACAGCTGTTAAAAATTTCCCCCCAGAAACAAATGGTATGCAGAACTTCTTACTTATCTACTTTGTTCTCAGCAGGAAATTATATGTGATCTTCATAAGAAAGTAACTCATTTAACCAAAGGAATATTTACAGCAACTGCTCTTGATGTTAGTTCCTCAGTTAAAGTTAATAAACAGGGGTCTATAGGGGGCAGCTAGCACAGCTGTCCCCCAGAGCAAAGTCTTCAGTGGTAGCTCTGAGCTAGTCCAAATGTTCCCAGAAGTCTCAGACCTATTGGGACCAACAGAAATTACTTGAAACAAACAACCAACCAAAGACAATAATGATACTGAAAACCAAATGCAGGATTTAAACAGCAGACATCATCCCTTACATTTATGAGTTCTGTGATGTTGAGGCAAGTCTCCTTCCTCTCTGCATGACGCCCCAGGGTAATACCACATAGTTCATAGTTTTTGAAAAGATAATAAGATCCCTGAAGACAGAGGAATACTTGAGCACACCACAAATACTACGGTTGCAAAACAAGGCAATTCACCCAATAAATGTTAAGTACCTACTGTGTGATGGGCTTTTTGAGGCACTGGAGCTTTTGTGGTGAGGGAGAACCACCAGGCCTGGTACTTAAGAGTCAGCAGCTGGGGGAAGTTAAAGGTAAACCAGATAATCAATAAACTGATCATTTCGGCAAGTGATAAGCATTACCACAATAAGAGAAGATAATGTCACAGAGCATGCTTAGGAAGCTGCTTTAAACGGGGTGAACGGGAAGGCCACTGTGAGGAGCGACATCTGAGTCCTACGTGACGATGAGGAGCTGGCTACATAAAAATCTGAGAAAGTATGTTCTACACAGAGGAACTTGTACAAAGGCCCTGAGGCAGGAGCAAGCTTGGTAGGTATGAGCCCGGAAAAGAAGTCAATCTTGCCAGCGTGGAAGGAACTAGATATGTTTCAAAGGTGGTAGTTCATACTGGACCCTTTCAGGTCATGGTGAGGAGCTTGGACTTTATAGGAAGGCTGATGGGCAGCTAATATAAGTCTTAAGCAGCAGAGTAACATGCTGATTTATGCTTCTAAAAGATCCCCAGCCAAGAGCATGGTGGCTAGCATAGGTAACTCCAGCACTTTGGGAGGTCAAAGTGGGATGACTGCTTGAGGCCAGGAATTCTAGACCAGCCTGGGCAACACAGCGAAACCCCCATCTCTACAAAAAATAAAAAATTAGCTGTGCGTGGTGGTGCATTCCTGTCGTCCCAGCTACTCAGGAGGCTAAGGCAGGAGGACTGCTTGAGCCGAGGAGTTTAAGGTTACAGTGAGCTATGATTGAGCCACTGCACTCCAGCTGGAAGATGGAGCGAGACCCCATCTCTAGGAAACAACAAAAAACATCCCCTTGACTGTGAGGAGACAAGATAGGAAGACAGAAGGAAGGAAAAGATAGTCTAAGCCAGACTCAGCCTTAGGAGACATTACTGTAGTCTAGGCCAGGCCGTTGGCAATCTACGGCTGGTGAACCACCTACTTTTGTAATTAGAGTTTTGTTAGAACACAGCCACACTCATCTCAGAGTGAGAGACTGACTCAAAAACAAAACAAAACAAAAAGACAGGACCCCAAACACAAGCTCTATATGACCTTATACCAGCTCCCTTCAAATGACGCCTCTAGGCTTCCAGATCTTTTACCTTCCTTCTTTATTTTATTTTTGAGACGAAGTCTTGCTCTGTCACCCAGGCTGGAGTGCGGTGGCGTGGTCTCGGCTCACTGCAACCTCCGTCTCCTGAGTTCAAGCAATTCTCCTGCCTCAGTCTCTTGAGTAGCTGGGATTCCAGGCACGTGCCACCATGCCTGGCTCATTTTTATATTTTTAGTAGAGACGGAGTTTCACCATGTTGGGCAGGCTGGCCTCAAACTCCTGACCTCAGGTGATCCAACCACTTTGGCCTCCCAAAGTGCTGGGATTACAGGCATAAGTCACTGCGCCTGGCCCTTTTCTCTTCCTTCTAAAGTAGCTAAACTGTATTCCTGAGTCCTTGGCCTGCCTTCTAACGTTATGTAGTAGTTTCATGTCATATTTTCCTCCAAAGCTGCCATGATAAAAGTGTTACAACAGCTTCCTATTCTTAATTTAGATTAAATCAACAAGTGTTCTTCCAAAATGTGACTAAGCCTGTCAGGTTTCTTAATTCATGCTTACTTCATTATCTACAATTTGGGAAATTTCCACTATGAGAGAAGTAGTACAGAAAAACAGCTGAGATACAGCTCCGAAGTGAGGAAACTGCATTTGAACCCTGGTTAAACAAATGTTGGGTATAAAGTCAACATTACAATATATAAATCACATTTATACTATGGTGTAGACTATGTTACACTATACTGTAAAGAAGCAATATACTCGTCATTCTTCCACATACAACCTTGTTCCAAAAAATGATTTTAAATGCCTAATAAAATAGAATTAAAATGTAATGAGTGCTACTCTGCTAAAACCACTTTGAATACGCTATCTCATTTATTCCTCACCGTGATTCTCTAGCAGGTTCTCGGCTCACTGCAACCTCTGCCTCCCAGGTTCAAGAGATTCTCCTGCCTCAGCCTCCCGAGTAGCTGGGGTTACAGGCGTGCACCACCATGTCCGGATAACTTTTGTATTTTTAGTAGAGACGGGGTTTCACCATGTTGGACAAGCTGGTCTCGAACTCCTGACCTTGATGTCTGCCCAACTCGGCCTCCCAAGGTGCTGGGATCACAGGTGTGACCCACCGTGCCCGGCCTTATTTTTTCCATTTTAAGTCAACAAAAACTGGGGCTCAGACATGGAGTGACCTACCCAAAGTCACTCATCTCATAAGTGGCAGAAACAGACTGCTCTATTTTATTCCTTTCTTAATAAACTTGCTTTCAGTTTACCAAAAAAACAAAAAGGTGGCAGAAACGGTATTTAAACCCAGATCTTCCTGAGTCTGGAGTCCAAGTAAATAGTACATCGAAGGTTCAATGATATGGCAAAAACCATAAAGGAGGTACACAAATCATTGAAGTTAGAAAACATTAACTTTCTATTTTCAATTAATTATTCCCAGTGTACATTTTCAAGACTAAAATTCTCTGACCACTTGGCTGCTTCCTTCCCTCCACCTAATATTTTCTTAAACATATCTCAGTTCCCAAGGACTTAAATAAAGTCTAATGACTTCCAGTGCACAGAGCCCAAGCAATTCTTCACAACTGATCATTTTAAACAGTAGTTACTTAAGGGAAGTGAGGTACAGTCCTCAGTTCATAATGGTGTAGGCCAGGAGATAAAAGCCAGGATGGTCCACAAAACCAAGGCCACTCTTATCTGCAAGCGTGACCTTGAGCGGACTCTGCTACCAATTTTCTACCACACAAGTTATTTTCCCTTTTTATTAGGGGGAGGCAAATGGGTTATCTCACTACCCGTGCTATTTTAAGCTCAGTGATAAATGAAAAATAAATCAACGTCACAGACACTTAACCACCAGTAGTTAGAGGAAACTCATGGGAGGAGAGTACTGGACCAGGAATCAGTCAACAGTCCTGATTTTCCGGCCAGTTCTTCCCGTTTGTGACCTTGGGGAAGACCTTCACGAGCCTTTCTCCTTGGTGTCTTCACCTGTAAAATGCAGGGGCAGACTAAACCAGTGTTTTCCCAAGAAAGATGCACAAGGTTGAGGCCGGGCGCAGTGGCTCACGCCTGTAATCCCAGCACTTTAGGAGGCAGAGGCGGGCGGATCATGAGGTCAGAAGATCGAGAGCATCCTGGCTAACGGTGAAACCCCATCTCTACTAAAAATACAAAAAATAAGCCAGGCGTGGTGGTGCACGCCTGTAGTCCCAGCTACTCGGGAGGCTGAGGCAGGAGAATGGCGTGAACCCAGGAGGCAGAGCTTGCAGTGAGCCAAGATCACGCCACTGCACTCCAGCCCGGGCGACAGAGCGAGACTCCGTCTCAAAAAAAAAAGAAAAAGAAAAACACACAAGGTGATCTTGGGAGGTACACGGATGAATGTTTTTAAACTTCCATTGTTCTTACAATTACCTTCTATGCATGACAAAGTTTTCCACTTATGATATGATACTGACTTAGTTCCCTTTTAAAAAATATTTTAGGGGCACATGCTCTCAGGATCTCCTTGGGGGTATGTCACCGGCAAAAAAAAAAAAAAAAAAAATTAAAGAGGCCGGGCATGGTGGCTCATATCTGTAATCCCAGCACTTTGGAAGGCTGTGGTAGGAGGATCGTTTGAGCCCAAAGTTTGACACCAGCCTGGGCAACACAGTGAGGCTTTACCTCTACAAACACAAAAACAAATAAACGCCCAAAAACCTAGCTGAGTGTGGTGGCATGAGCCTGTAGTCTTAGCTTCTCGAGAGGCTGAGGCAGGAGGAGCCCTTGAGCCCAGGAGTTCAAAGTTACAGTGAGCTATGGTTGAACCACCACACTACAGCCTGTGCAGGAGCCACACCGTCTCTCAAAAAAACAAAACAAACAAACAAACAATATATATATGCATATATATTCAAAATAAATCTGGCTGGGTGCAGTGGCTCACACCTGTAATCCCAGCACTTTGGGATGCCAAGGCTGGTGGATCACTTGAACTTAGGAGTTCAAGACCAGCCTGGCCAACATGGCGAAACCCTGTCCCTACTAAAAATACAAAAATTAGCTGGGCGTAGTGGTACATGCCAATAATCCCAGCTACTCAGGAGGCTGAGGCAGGAGAATTGCTTGAACCTGGGAGGTGGAGGTTGCAATGAGCCGAGATTGAGCCACTGCACTCCAGCCTGGTGACATAGCAAGACTCTGTCTCAAAATAAACAAATAAATAAATAAATAATCTAAACTTAAGAATATTAAATAGTATACTGAAGGTTCAATGATATGGCAAAAATCATAAAGGTGGTACACAAATCACTAAAGATAGAAAACATGGCAATTAATTATTCCCAGTACACATTTTCAAGACTAAAATTCTCTGACAGGTTTCATAACCAAAGTAGATCACCTTACAAATCCAAATAAGAAGTTGCAAATAGCCCCACAACTTCATACTTATTAGAACTCTATACCAATCAGAAATAGGCAAAGCCACCTGAATGCCATCCACATATGTGTCCATGCTACTCAACACAGATCCTGTTGATTCGCATGGATACAGCAAGCAGAGGTGGAGACTCACACCGGCATCAAGGGCGTGGGAACCCAACTTGCTTCCCCAGACCCTGAGAGGCACAGCCACCCAGAGAGGCCCTGCCTGGGAGAAAGGGAGGTTGGACTGCAAGTCTCTACTCCCCACATGTGGGAAGAAACAGTATGCAGCCAGGCAAGTAGCCCCGTGGCTAAAAACAAGTTCCTAAGACAGGCTTGGAGTCATGGGCCCTAGGGGCAGGTCCCAGTCCTGCATCCCACTACCTAATGTTACAAAGAAGACAGTGCATCAAGCATACTGCCTACTAAGTGCCTGACAGTGTCCTCATTTAATTGTCACTATTCTCCTTACTGTGGGACTTGGAACCAGTTTGCCTGGAATTGTATTCACAGGGATAACAAGATAAATGTAAAGCACTAGAAACAATGCCGGGTGCACAGTAAGGAACCAGAAATGCTTGCTATTTTAACCTCTTATTGAAGAACAATAATGACACAGAAAAATACATGGATCATAAGTTTATAGCTCACTGAAGTTTCAGATATTAAAATACCTATGTAACTAGCACCTAGATCAAGAAACATCACCAGGACCCCAGAAGTCTGCCTCATGCTGCCTTCAGTCACTACCCACCCCACCACCCAGGGTAACTTCCTAATTTCTAATACTATTGTTTTTAAATGATTACTATCATCAACTATTTCTGCATTACAGATGAGAAAACTAAGGCTGAAACAAATAACTTGTCTAAAGCCAAGCTAGTAAGTGGCAGAACCAGAACTTGAACTCACACTGTCTGAACCTCAAGTCTCTGTCTTAATAATCACATCACAATGCCATTCTCCAGGAGTTTTGTCACCATGAAATGAAAGAACATATATAAGAATCCTTGCCTGGCACCCAGCACAACATGGGCTCGATGAATGAGAACTATTGTTGTCATCAGAGATGGAGCCCCGGCTGATCCTGCCCTACTTACTGGCAATAACTGAAATAAAGAATTCTATGACAATTGAATAAGATGCAGCTCTCCTTGGGAGGTTTTCCTGACAACCTCATCCCTCCTATGCTTAGGCAGAACTAAATACTCCCACATTTGTGTTTGCAAATCACCTTATAAACTACATCTAAAAAGCATACTCTCACTGAGTGACCTGTTGGTTATACTGTCTCCCCACTATCAGAGCTGAGGACTGGATCTGTCTCCAACATCTTGGTACCCTTAGGACAAAGAGTCCTTAATTAGGAGCCCCAGGGGTTAGTTTTAGAGAATTCATGATTTCCCAAAATTACATCCCAAATTATTTAAATATTTCTGGGGAGAGGTTCAAAGTTTCAAGAGTCTCAGAAAGGTCCATGTTCTGAAAAAGTTAAGGAACAACTTTCCTAATGCATAGCAAAATACTTGGCACATAGAAGGTGCTCCTTAAACACCTGCTAAATTTAAAGCGGATATGGAGAGGCCCATCTGTAGGCAGAATGCTAAGATGATCAGGTGAGGCTCTAAGCTGAAATACCGTTTCAGGTGGGTCGCTCCCACCAAAGGCCCTAAATGTGACACGCCCATTAGCTTTCCCCTTCCATTTCATCGAATTCCACCAACAACCCCCTCCAATGATCTGTTTAAAGACTGCTAAGCTGGGCACGGTGGCTCACAATTGTAATCTCAGCACTTTGGGAGGCCAAGGCGGGTGGATCACGAGGTCAGAAAATCCAGGCCATCATGGCCAACATGGTGAAACCCCATCTCTACAAAAATACAAAAATTAGCTAGGCGTGATGGTGCGTGCCTGTAGTCCCAGCTACTTGGGAGGCTGAGGCAAGAGAATCACTTGAACGCGGGAGGCGGAGGTTGCAGTGAGCCGTGATCATGCCACTGCCCTCCAGCCTGGTGACAGAGTGAGACTCCATCTCAAAAAAAAAAAAAAAAAAAAAGGCCAGGCATGGTGGCTCATGCCTGTAATCCCAGCACTTTGGGAGGCAGAGGCGGGTGGATCATGAGGTCAGGAGTTCGAGACCATTCTGGCTAGCACAGAGAAACCCCGTCTCTACTAAAAATACAAAAAATCAGCCAGGCGTAGTGGCGGGCGCCTGTAGTCCCAGCTACTCAGGAGGTTGAGGCAGGAGAATGGCATGAACTTGGGAGGCGGAGCTTGCAGTGAATCAAGATTGCGCCACTGCACTCCAGCTGGGCGACAGAGCAAGACTCTGTCTTAAAAAAAAAAAAAAAAAAAAAAAAGGCTGCTGCTTCAGCCACCCCATTGAGATGAAAAACTATCCAACTACCTCTGCTAAGGAATCAAGTCCTTCTTAAAATGCAGAGGGCATGGGTTCAAGAACTACTGCATATATTAACTATGTGTACCTCTGAGAAAACTGCTTTATCTCCCTCTGGCTCATTATTTTCAAATATAAAATGAGAATTAATAGCCCTTATTAGCTGGGCGTAGTGGCAGCTACTTGGGAGGCTGAGGCAGGAGGATCGCTTGAGCCCAAGAGGCAGAGGTTGCAGTGAGCCGAGACTGCGCCACTGCACTCCAGCCTGGGTGAGAGAGAGATCCTATCTCAATTTATAACTAAAAAGGGGAGAGAGAGAATTGATAGTCGTGGTCCTATCTTACCTGGTGGTTGTAAAGCCTGAATTCCGCACTAAGATAAAACCACTTACAAACTTGTCTTAGTTATCTTTGCACTGGCCCAGCATCCAGCAAGCGGCCTTGGACTCAGCAGATCTTCAATTAATGGTAAGTAATCTGAATCAAATCACTACTTCCAATCACGCTACTCAGTCTTACAAGTGATTTGTAACCATCTGGTATTAGAATAAAAATGTAGGCCGGGCGTGATGGTGCATGCCAGCTATGGAGGCTGAGGTGCGAGGATCCCTTGAGCCCAGGAGATCCAGGCTGCACTGAGCTGTGATCATGCCACTGCATTCCAGCCTGGACAACAGAGCAAGACCTTGTCTCAAAAAAACCCAAAACCAACGAACAAAATCTTTACAATAAAACTCCAAATGCAGAACATTTTCAATTGGGATGATTCTAAGATAAAGTACCAGAATAAAGACTACACAGCAAAGAAGGGGAGAGAAAGGAGTATGAATAGATAGCGGATATAACAGAAAGCACAAGAACCAAAATAACATGGTGAAATTTTTCCAGATCCAGTTAGATGGACACTCTGAATATCTAAAGGTTTGAAGAGACTGCTGAAATTATCTAGCTCCACATTTCCTGACGTTTGATGCACAGAATGTGATTTGGTTCCATGGAAAGAGGGCATGAAGTGATCTAACTTCAGGACATTTACAAAACACATCCTACACCCCTGTAGGAGTTAATGCACACAAGCATGTTAAAGGTTCTGACAAGTCTTAAAGAAGTCAATTCACCTTTATTTAATCCTGCATTCCCCAAACTTAACTGCCCATGATCTCTTTTCCACGGAAGATCTTTAAACAGCCTACAGATCAAATGCTAGGGAAGGCCAACCCAGTCCAAGGTCATGCATCGGCTTACAGGTGACTCAGACATCCTAACTCTCCATCCACAGCTCTTTCCATTAGAAATTTCAAATAAAAACCAGAGACGACTCACTCACAGTTTAGAAAAAGTAAAAAACTGTCAATTAGGCATCCCAAAGAACAGTATAAAACAATAGACAGATGGCGAGAATGAAGGCAACCCGGAGAGCGTGAATGCCTCACATCAAAAACGCAATAGCTACTCAGCTCCTCCTGATTATCGCTGTGCAAGCTGTGGGAGCAGTGTGGCCAGATCTTTTCTAGGGAAACTAGAAATCTTTTTTTTCTCTTTTGAGACAGAGTCTCACTCTGTCACCCAGGCTGGAGTACAATGATGCAATCTCCACTCACTGCAACCTGTCTCCCAGGTTCAAGCGATTATCGTGGCTCAGTCTCCCGAGTAGCTGGGATTACAGATGCACACCACCACGCCTGACTCATTTTTGCATTTTTAGTGGAGGCAGGGTTTCACCATGTTGGCCAGGTTGGTCTCATCCTAACCTCAAGTGATCTGCCTGCCTCGGCCTCCCAAAGTGCTGGGATTACAGGCATGAGCCACTATGCCTGGCCGAAACTTTTTTTTTTTGAGATGGAGTCTTGCTCTGTCGTCCAGGCTGGAGTGCAATAGCACCACCCCAGCTCACTGCAACCTCCACTCCCGGGTTCAAGCAATTCTACTCAGGAGGCTGAGGCGATGGGACTACAGGCACCTGCCAGCACGCCTGGCTAATTTTTTGTATTTTTAGTAGAGACAGGGGTTTCACCGTGTTAGCCAGGATGGTCTCGATCTCCTGACCTCGTGATCCGCCCGCCTTGGCCTCCCAAAGTGCTGGGATTACAGGCAGTGAGCCACCATGCCTAGCCCGAAATCTCATTTTAAAAAAAATACAAAATCACTCTAGTTTCTTTTGTTTTTTGAGACAAAGTTTTGCTCTTTTCGCTCAGGCTTCAGTGCAATGACACGATCTGGGCTCACTGCAACCTCGCCCAGGGAACCTCTCCCAGGCTGGAGTGCAGTGGCACCACCCCGGCTCGCTGCAACCTCCACCTCCCGGGTTCAAGCAATTCTCCTGCCTTGGCCTCCTGAGTAGCCGGGATTACAGGCATGTGCCACCATGCCCAGCTAATTTTTTTGTTTTTAGCAGAGACGGGGATTCTCCATGTTGGTCAGGCTGGTCTTGAACTCCTGACCTCAGGTGATCCGCCCGCCGTGGCCTCCCAAAGTGCTGGGATTACAGGCGTGAGCCACCATGCCCAGCCAAAAATCACTCTAGTTTCTAAGTGTTGGTGCTCTGTGGGTCAAACAAAGCATGCCTGCAGGCCCACTGTAAGTCTTCTATAGCTCACAGGTCACAAGTTTGAGAACTGTGGTCTAAGTAAATTTCTATCTATGAAATAACTGGTACTTCAGAAGAAACCAAAGTTTGATAATACACGTGGGCTATCAGATTTTAAAATAAAGACAGTCAGGCATGGGGGTAAGGTGGCTCACACCCATCCCAGCACTTTGAAAGGCTAAGGTGGAAGGATTGCTTGAGGCCAGGAGTTCCGGACCAGCCTGGGCAACATAGTGAGACCCTTGCCCTATCTCAAAATAATTATATGATAAATTATCATATTATAAATGTTCTCACCTGAAAATGAGAAAAGCCTTAGAGACATACAGTGGAATACATAGTTCACTATCTACTTTCCAATACCCAATATGAAGTTCAGTACTTCCGTTAACATGTGGTGGTGCATACACACTCAGTGACGTCACCAAAACCCTTTAAGGAAGACTCACTCTGCCAGGTACCCCACTGGGTCCCAACAAGGTAAAGCTACAGGAGCAGCCCATGGATTTCCTGCAGACACTAGTTTCCTTCAAGTGTTTATGAAAGCTAAAATGAGTGTACAGGTAGGGGTTAGTCCCTTGAGAAATGATGACCTGAGCTATTCAATCACTGGACATCTACAAGACAGTCTCAGTGGAGTACCACTCAGATCTCTTGAGTGCTCAGTACACTCAACTGAACCGGGAGTCAAAACCATGTTAAATGAGCCTCGCAGGGTGAACCCACTGGCCAATGAATGGAGGCTTTTTCTTTTAATGGTAGATGCACAGTGTTCTCTTAAAAGGAAACTCAGTGCTTGTTCTAAAAAGCCAGAATCTTAAAGCAACTAAAGCTCTAAATCAGCCCAAGGTATGCGGCACACATCCCAAATTATCTACTGCTCAGGCTTCAAGTGTGAAACAGCAGCACTGGGAGAGATTTTCAGGAGGACTGTGGAACTTCTGAGGCCCCCACACCAATCAACATTTCCCCAAAAAAGGTGCCAGTGAAGAAGAGATTTGGGCCTAAAAATCTGTCACAAGGTTACTTTCTACTAATTCTACAATGGCTTGGTCACACTCATTTGAGTGTAGTGCCACCATGATGCTGAACTTCATGAAGCACCATTTAGAGTGCATTCTGTATCAACATTATGTGCTGTAGTTACACAATCCAGAGGCATTGAGTGAGTCTATCTAGATCAAAACAGATCTAATGCTTTTTTAAAAGCATTAAAAAGCATTAGTAGTTTCTCAGGAGAACAATTTCTATGTAGGTGATGACTGGCAGACATCTGGCTGGTCCAGCTTGTGGAAGGCTGCTGTCAACCTATAACGCACTGTGGCATCACACTATCCTAACAAGGGATTGCTTGTGCATGATTACAGGTGCTACTAAATTATCAGCAGTAGACTTTCTAGGAACATTCAAAAATATTTTTAGGAAAACTGAACAACGTAAACCAGACTTGGATCTACTTATCCAGAGGTCCCCTTATAACCTAGACAGACAGGATAAAGACGGCCGTGGAACAGGATAAATTACTCAGAATTTTGTCTTATCTGAACTAGTTGAAGAAACACTACTTTTGCTAACCAGCCTAATGACTTGGGAAAAGTAGAAAAGATGTTTTTTAATATCCAGCAGTTTGTTAGATCTTCATCCATGGAACTGAATGAGATCACATTTCTTTCTTTCTTTCTTTCTTTTGAGACAGTGTCTCACTCTGTCACTCAGGCTGGAATGCAGCAGAGCAATCACAGTTCACTTGATCTCCATGCTCAAGCTATTCTCTTGCCCCAGCTTCCCAAATAGCTGAGACTGCAGGGGTGGCCGCCACATGCAGCTAATTTTTTTAATTTTTAGTAGAGACAAGGTCTCACTATGTTGCCCAGGCTGGTATCAAACCCCTGAGCTCAAGTAGTCCTCTTACTTCGGCCTCCCAAAGTGCTGAGATTACAAGCTTGAGCCACTGTGACTTGCCCAGATCACATTTCTACTACCCTATAGAATGGATGTAAATTACCTGCTTGTGCCAAACATTAACTCACTAGACTTCACACTGCTGGGGATAATTTTTACATTTTATTTGACATCTTCAGAGACTTCTTTTCAATATAAGAATGCCACGCTCAGAGGAAACCAACAACTGATGCACTTTGCTGCAGAGTCCACGGAGGCTTCAAGATGTCAGAGGAAAAGTCTAGTTGATAAGGTGTTGAACTTCACACACCAGACTTAATAGAAACTGCAGGTTCAAATCCCAGCAGGGTCAACTGAGATTCTATTAAGATCTGCTAGAAAAACTGAGCATGAGACACTTGACTGTCTTTGACAAATTTAAGAGGGCCTTACAGACTGTCTCTGGGGTTTATGAGGAGACATAAAAGGGGAAAAAGCTTTGCATTTAAATAAATATACTGTCTTTTAGTTCTGTTTAATGGTGAGAAAAATCACATCTCTGCAACATGCTGTGTATATAACAAAGAAACAGAAGTATCACCTTCCAGATGCCCAAATGAGATCCTTTGAGAAAGTTTACCATCAGCATATAGTATTACAGATTTCTAACATTCCATTCTTGCCCAATGCAAATCTATACACAATAAACCTAAAATTACCCACCAACCTGTTTTTTTCTTTAGTTTTTAAAGGCCATCAAATCCTTGGAGATAGTATGGACCTCCAGCTGTTAACATTCAGAAGGAACACACTTACAGCCCTGTCTCCATTGGGCTTATTACTGCTCCAGTCAATGGTGCATTTCAGAGCTGAGAACAAATCCAATGAAGTTTTCACTGCTAGTAGTGAACACCACTGCTTCAACAATCCACATTAGGTCAGCATTTAACAGAGGGTTTCCCTCTGGAGCAGGTTGTCCAAGAATATGAGTTCAACCACTGGCTCAAGAGAAGCGGAATGTCTTCTCAATGGTTCAAAATTCACTTTATGTTCAACTACAGGCCTTCTGCAAACTGAGGATCTGAGCCCTTTAAGGCAGTGACTATAATTCTTCCCGGACATAGAAGGCCAACAAGTTGACTGTCACACATCAGCACAGAGCGAAAGCCATTACATATTAGTAGCCAGTGAGAAACAAGGTTCAGGACCCTGTACTGTAGAGGAGAGCACCGTAACACACCAGCAAGCAGAGTGGTGGAAGGGGAGCTGGGTGGTATGTTCATCCATTATAGCCATGGGTGGATCTGAAGTCTAAGTAAGATGGATACTCACTACTGTACTGGTTGGCACCTAGGCAGTAAAGTAACAATTCATCAGATAAAATTTTAGGTGGAACCACAGGTTTGGAAAGTTCTGGGATCCAATATAATGTCTATAGGAGCATCAATATATAACATGAAAAGTCAGTATCAGGGAAACAGGTAGGGTTCCCTCCCCTGGAATACTGGAAAGAGATGTAAAGACCATATCTTCAAGCGCCCGAGTGAAGACCTTCTTCTAATACAATGACTCCTGTGGCTTTCTGTTAGGAATCAAGCAGTAATCAGTTATAGCCCAAATTTTAATGTATCAGTGCGCTTACAATTACGTAAGAAGAGAGGAGAACATAAGACACCTAACAGCGAAAGTTTTTAAGTGTTAGGGCTAACTTGTAAGTAAGTTTGAGATACAATTTAAGAACACGTTCTGTTCTAACGAGTATTTTTGGCAGGTCCCATATTCACTCTCTAGGGAAGCCTGGAGCCTTTTAAAACCCAGTTAATTTAACTCTGACAAAATGCACGACATTGTCAGACAGTAAAGTTTCAATGTCGGAATGAGGCCATATCATTCTTCCAAGCAGAGGCAAGACTGCCATGAGAAATTTCTGCCTCTTAGGGACAACCCCCACACATGTAACACCTCCCTCTCTCCCCTCTCCAAAGAGCACCCTCACATACAAGATGCCCTCGAGTTCCTTCTACTCAACACAAAGTCTAAAGACGTTGTTCCCCAAGTTCTAACAAGCTACTGGGCGTGAGAGAGCTGCTTTACGTCTACACCCAGATCCTCCCCATGGGCTTCCCGGACCCCTCCCCTCGCGAGGTTCAGAACCCCGCGCTGGCTACACTGTGGGTCCACGCTGGCCGCTGGGGCACGATGGGGCCAGAAGCTCTAGGCAAACCCTTTCCCAGCGACTTCAAGCACCTGGGAGACCCGCCCGACAGGTCGGGCCTGGGCCTCGCAGTGGCGCCTTATCCCCCTGGCTCCTCCTGGCTGTAGGAACCCCACGGAACGGCCCGGCCTGGCTGAGACGTCGGTTCGGGCTGCCTCCCGCCCCCAGGCCCGAACTCCTCTTCCCCGCCCGCCAGGCCCCGCCTCGGGATCTCGTGTTCCTGCCAGCCAGCTGCGCCCCTACCTGTCGGACCCGGTGCAGGGCGTCCACGAAGCCCTCGGCCTTCATCCCCACAGGAGCGCTCTGCCCCTGCACCAGCTCCGCCATTACCACCCCCGCCGCCGTCGCCCCCGCAGCCAACGCCGCCGCTTGGCTCCCCGGTCCGGCCTCCCGCTCTGCTTGGGTACCCGTAGCCGGAAAAGGAAAGTCGCTCTACTTCCGGCGGAAGGGAAGCCGGGACTCTCGCCGCTCTCAGCTAGAGAAGCCGCGTCTGCGGGGGCGGGGTCAGGGGGCGGGGTCAGGGCACGTGACCTTCGACCGATCGGAAGTGGGGTCGAGACGGCAGCGCCGGGGTGGGTTCAGATCGCCAGGCAGCCGTCGGTCTCCAGGGTCCGGTCGCGACCCTTCCCTTCCCGGGCGAGATTTGGTCCAGGATCGTCGATGGCGTCTTGACAGGTCCCTGAGGCTTGGATGTGGTCCCGAGGTGTCCTCTGTCGGCCGTTTGGAATCTCAAAGGGACTGACGTGGCTCTCCCAAGACGACACCCTGAACGTGGTTCATCAAAAGCCTGGTCCTGGGCAGCCCCTCCCTGAAATGGCTATTAGTTGGAAAGTTGGGGGCTGAGCGCTTTGAAATAACATTGGGACAGCACCACAGAATGTTAGCGTCCCACGTTTGCGGGGAGTCCTGGGCCCCAGTTCTTACACTGCAGTTTGCATGAGGATGGGCCGCCGCCACTTCCGCCTGGGGCTGCCTGGTGACGCCCCTAGGAGGGATGCGCCCCCTGAAAAGCCAGCGTGGTGTCAACTCTGGGACTCTGGGGGTGCAGGAAATACCACAGGACCATCATTACTCCCATGCCTGCTGAGTCAAAACTGTATTGCAGGAGGCTTCTTGCAACGCCCATGTAACTTTAATGGAAGTGACTAGGTATAGCTGTTCTACAGCAAGGAAGGAATCTTAGTGCTAGAATTCAGTTGAGCCTTTGAGGTGGCTCTTCTTACAAGTGAGCAAACAAGTAACAAGGTTTGGGAGGCGCCCATTTCTGTATTAGCACGATTGCCTTCGTGTGTATTATTTCCCAAGCCCTATTATGACTAGGAATTGGACTTAATGAAGAACCATGTTGTCAGACATTGTATGTCCATCTTGAAGTTGTGAAGGAAGATGAGCACCAAGGAAAGGAAATAAATAAAATCCAATATGGGCCGGGTGCGGTACCTCACGCCTGTAATCTTAGCAGTTTGGGAGGCCAAGGCAGGCAGAATCTTGAGTCCAGAAGTTCAAGACCAGCCTGGGCAGCATAGTGAGACCCCGTCTCTACAAAACATATACTTAGCCGGGCATGGTGGCATACACCTGTAGTCCCAGCTCCTTGGGAGGCCAGAGGGGGAGGATCACCCAAGCCCCAGAGGTCAAGGCTGCAGTGAGCTATGATCCCGCCACTGCAGTACAGCCTGAGTGACAGAGCAAGACGCTTTCTTGGGGAAAAAAGTCCCACCCTAGGGTTTGGCACATGGTAGGTGCTTAGTAAACTTATTTTGTATTCAATAATGCCAAGTAGAATAATTCATAAATTATGGAAAAATAAAATAATTTGGCAAAATTGCAAGATTGAAGATCGCTTTCAGGAAAAATGTTTCAACCCCTGCTCAAAAGTACATAGCTTGCTGTGTTGTTGAAGTGCCAGCATGAGGAGGATCATGCCAACACATCCATTTATTGCCCATTCTGGGTGTGTTGAGCGTTTTAACTTTGCCATGCTTCTAAAAATCAAGGAATGGCAATGGTATCAACTTTCATGAACACAGTTGTTCACGTGAACCCAATATCAGTGATAACTTCTGTTTTGAATTTTTAAAATATATCTCTGAGGTTAGAATGTTGATTCATGCATATTCCAGCTGGCCTTCCCTATGAGTATAAATAGTGAAAACAAGGCTATTGGCCCAAATATAAGTTATATTCCAAGGTTTGGTCCAAAGACCAGAGAATCTGTAAGTAGGAAGATAGAGTTTTGTTTCCCCCTCTTTTACTGGTTGAGTAACTTTGAACAGGTCACTTATATTTGGGGGCATAGAAGATGCAGATGACCCTGTCATGTCCACTGTTAATTGTTCTACTAACACCCTAGACTTCATCATCTTGTTATAGCACTTATCACAGTTGCTTTTAAATCATCATGCACTTATATGTTTATTGTCTGCCTTTTCCCCTAGAATAAAGCCTCTGCGGACATAAGGTCTATGTTTGTCTTGTTAATTGCTCTCCCTAGCACCAATGCCTGACATTTGATTGGCTCTCAGTATTTGTGAAATGGATGAATGAGAATGATCTTGTCCAAAGAAGACAGGGAAAGATTCTTAGAGGTTAAAAAAGAAAAATTCGGCTGGGCGTGGTTTCTCACACCTGTAATCCCAGCACTTTGGGAGGCCGAGACGGGCAGATTACCTGATGTCAGGAGTTCGAGACCAGCCTGACCAACATGGTGAAACCCCATCTCTACTAAAAATACAAAAATTAGCAAGGCGTGGTGGTGGGCACCTGTAATCCCAGCTACTTGGGAGACTGAGACAGGAGAATCGCTTGAACCCGGGAGGCAGAAGTTGCAGTGAACCGAGAAATGTACCATTGCACTCCAGCCTAGGCAAGAAGAGCAAAACCTTGTCTCAAAAAAAAAAAAAAAAAAAAAAAACAGGCACAGTGGCTCACACCTGTAATCCCAGCACTTTGGGAGGCCCAGGCAGGTGGATTACCTGAGGTCAGGAGTTCAAGACCAACCTGGCCAACATAGTGAAACGCTGTCTCTACAAAAAAAATAAAAAATAAATTAGCCAGGCGTGGTGGCAGGTGCCTGTAATCCCAGCTACTTGGGAAGCTGAGGCGGGAGAGTCACTTGAACCTGGGAAGTGGAGGTTGCTGTGAGCCGAGATCATGCCACTGCAATCCAGCCTGGGCGACAGAGCAAGACTCAGTCTGAAAAAAAAAAAAAAAAGAAAAGAAAAATCCACATACTGTGGTTGTGAGTAATTTTGCAAACCATTCCTATTGATAACATTGCAATGCCTCTACATACTACCAACTAGAAGCCACGCTAAAATGAAATTGTATCAATAAGGAGAGTCTAGGTTATGCTACAGTAACAAGGTTTAAAACCTCAGTAGCTTACAACAATACAGGTTATTTCTCACTTGATACGTGAACATGGTGGTGCCTCCACTACATGTCCTATTTAGTCTTCAGCCAAGGCTGATAGCAGCCTCTGTCTAGAACATTAAACTTCATCAGGGCAGAGGAAGAAGCAAGTGACAAAGCACGAACTGGTTTTAAAAGCTTCTGCCTCAAGTGCTAGGCACTACTTTTGTTCATGTTTTATTGGTTGAAGAATGTGTGCCTGTTGTCAATAGGATGCAGAAGTACGAAGCATACATTGGCTTTTAAAGCTTTGCCTAGAAGTGAGTGGCATATGGCACTTCTGCTCACGTTTAATTGGTCAAAGCAAGCCGTGGCCGAGCACTGATCAAGTGACAGAGAAATATAGTCCATCTCCAGGGAGAAACAGCAAATATGTTTGAATAGTAACATGATTTTTCAAATAAATCAAGAGAAAAAAATAAGCATGGAGAATGTTGTACAGTAGATTTTAAAGGATATAACATGGGTGGTTTCCAGGATTCATTAACTACCCTAAAGACCCTCAGCATCCGGTCATTTGTAATTTGGGGAAGCTTTGCATTGCCATCCCAAGATCTGCGTTTGTATCTCTGAGGCAGAAATAGCATATAGCAATAAATCGTGAGTGAGAGGATTCTCCATTTAGATATTTTAACAGGTCCCCAGACCAGACCTCTTCCAATGTCAAGGGTCCACTGGAATTTCAAGTGCAGACTAAACAGTATGTCAGCATGAAATCTGAAAATTTTAAAATAGAATTATGAAGACTCTCCAACACTGACTGAGGGATACAGGCGTGTCTTGGAGCAACAGGAGTGATCCAATTATCGGAATAGTGCTCTTTGTCTTAGTATCAGAGAGTAAATTAGAATCTACCTTTAATAGGGAATGCATGTGTGTGTGTGTGTGTGTGTGTGTGTGTGTGTGTGTGTATGTAATTGTCACTTAGTGATGGGACTATGTTCTGAGAAATGCATCACTGTGTGAACATCTCAGAGCATACTTACACAAACCAAGATAGTATAGCCTACTACAACACCTAGGCTATATGGTGTAGGCTATTGCTCCTAGGTTACAAACCTGTACAGCATGGTACTATATGAACTACTGTAGGTGGTTGTAACATAATGGTAGGTATTTGTGGATCTAAACATATCTAAACATAGAAAGGATCCAGTAAAAATACAGTGTTATAATCTTTTTTTTTTTTTTTGACGGAATCTTGCTCTGTCTCCCAGGCTGGAGTGCAGTGGCATGATCTTGGCTCACTGCAACGTCCACCTCCCGGCTTCAAGCAATTGTCTCTGCCTCAGCCTCCCAGGTAGCTGGGATCACAGGTACCCACCACCACACCCAGCTAATTTTTGTATTTTTAGTATAGACGAGGTTTTGCCATGTTGGCCAGGCTAGTCTTGAATTCCTGACCTCAGATGATCCACGTGCCTCGGCCTCCCAAAGTGCTGGGATTATAGGCGTAAGCCAGCACGCTAGGCCCAGTGTTATAATCTCGTGGAACTACTGTCGAATATGCTGTCCATTGTTGACAGGAACGTGACTGTATATCTCCCTGATTCCACCTTTGGCCTCGTACCACCCTGCTGGTACCATAGAGTAGTGCTACACCCTCAAGTAAGTTCTAAGAAACTTAGTAAATTTGGCTAGTAAATTTTTTGGGACCACACTTGTCCAAAACAATCTATTCGGCCTTCACACTTTAAAAAAAATATTATTTTTTAATAGAGACAGGGCCTTACTATGTTGCCCAGGCCGGTCTTGAACTCCTGGGCTTGGGCAATCCTTCTGCGTTGGCCTCCCAAAGTGCTGGATTATAGGCATGAGCCAACTCAGCTGGCCCATCAAAATTAATGATGTAGCTAGTTACAGAGCTCTGGATTGTAAATAATTCTCCTTTAGAACACTGAAGGCATCTCTTATTGTCTTCTAGCATCTCATATATATATATAACACACATACATATATATACACACATACATATATGTTTGTGTAATATACACACATACATATATGTATGTGTGTATATATACATATAAATATATATATACATTATATACATTATATATATTTTTTTTGAGATGGAGTCTCACTCTGTCACCCAGGCTGGAGTGCAGTGGTGCAATCTTGGCTCTTTCTGGGTTCAAACGATTCTCCTACCTCAGTCTCCTGAGTAGCTAAGATTACAGGCATGCACCACCATGCCTAGCTAATTTTTGTATTTTTAGTAGAGATGGGGTTTTGCCATGTTGGCCAGGTTGGTCCCCAAGCCCTGACCTCAGATGATCTGCCCACCTTGGCCTCCCAAAGTGCTAGGATTACAGGTGTGAGCCACCTAGCCTGGCTCCAATATTTCTTTGAACAGTTTTATTGCTGTGCGTGGTGGCTCACTCCCGTAATCCTAGCACTTTGGGAGACCAAGGTGGGCAGATCACTTGAGGTCAAGAGTTCGAGCCTGACCAACATGGCGAAACCCTGTCTCTACTAAAAATACAAAAATTAGCCATGCATGGTGGTGCATGCCTGTAGTCCCAGCTACTCAGGAGGCTGAGACAGGAGGATCTCCTGAACCTGGGAGGTGGAGGTTGCAGTGAGCTGAGATGGTGCCACTGCACTCCAGGCTGAGTGACAGAGTGAGACTCTGTCTCAAAAACAAAACAGAACATAACAACAACAACAACAAAACAAAAAAACAAGAAACTGCAAACCTACCTTCCAAAGTGGTTGTACCAGGCCAGACATGGTGACTCACCTATAATCCCAGCACTTTAGGAGGCCAAGGCGGGAAGATCCCTTGAGCTCAGGAGTTTGAGACCAGCCTGGGCAACATTGTGAGACCCTCTCTCTAAAAAACAAAACAAAACAAACAAACACAACAAAACGCTTGTACCATTTTTTAGTTTTTTTCATTCTTGTAAGCAACATGTGAACATTCCAGTTTTCCAGTTTCTTTACCTACTTGACAACATTTGAGTCTGGTCGCATTTTAAACTTTAGCCACTTTTTTTTTGAGACAGGATCTCACTCTGTCACCCAGGCTAGAGTGCAGTGGCGCGATCTTGGCTCAGTACAACCTCCACCTCCTGGGTTCAAGCAATTTGTCTGCCTCAGCCTCCTGAGTAGCTGGGACTACAGGCACGTGCCACCATGCCCGGCTAATTTTTATATTTTTAGTAGAGACGAGGTTTCACCATATTGGCCAGGCTGGTCCTGAACTCCTGACCTTGTGACCTGCCTACCTTGGCCTCCCAAAGTGCTGGGATTACAGGTGTGAGCTACCACGCCTGGCCAACTTTAGCCATTCTAATAGGTGTTTGTAGCATTTCATTGTGGTTTCAATTCGCATTTATTTATTTATTTATTATTTATTTATTTTTCCGAGACAGAGTTTCACTCTTGTTGCCCAGGCTGGAGTGCAATGGCAAAATCTCAGCTCACTGCAACCTCTGCATCCCAAGTTCACACAAGTCTCCTACCTCGGCCTCCCGAGTAGCTGGGATTACAGGAATGTGCCACCATGCCTGGCTAATTTTTTGTGTGTTTAGTAGAGACGGGGTTTCAGGTTGATCAGGCTGATCTTGAACTCTTGACCTCAGGTGATCCACCCGCCTCAGGCCTCCCAAAATGCTTGGATTATAGGTGTGAGCCACCGCGCCTGGCCTGAATTTACATTTAATTAATAACTAATGCTGTTGAATATCTTTTTCTATGCTTATTTGCCATTTGATGTTTTGTTTTGCTTTGTTTTTAGCAAACAACTCTGCTAATTTATTTACCATTTGTAGATGTTCTCTGATGAACTGTCTGTTCAAAAGTTGTGCCCATTTTAGAAGTTGGGTTTTTGAAAAATTTGGGGGACGTTGAAAGTTCTTTACATACTGTATACAAGTCTTTTATAAAATATGTGATTTGCAAATATTTTCTTTCAGTCTGTGGCTTGACTTTCTGTTCCTTTGTCTTTTGAATAGCAGAAGTTCTTCATTTCAATGATGCCCAATTTATCAATTTTTTGTTTTATGGATTGTACTTTTGGTATCTTATCTAACAAGAGAACTGTCTAGCCTAAGGTCACAAAGATTTTCTCCTATGTTTTCTTCTAGAAGCTTTATAGTTTTAGGTTTTACATTTAGGCCTATGATCCATTTTGAGTTAACTTTTGCATCAAGTGTGAGGTAGGGGTCAAGATTCTTTGTTGTTGTTGCTGTTTTGAGACAGGGTCTTGCTCTGTCATCCAGGCTGGAGTGCAGTGGCACAAACATGGCTCGCTGCAGCCTCAACCTCTAGGGCTAAACAATCCTCCCATCTCAGCCTCCCCAGTAGTTGGGAGTACAAGCATGCACCACTACACCTGGCTTTTTTTTTTTTTTTTTAAAGTATAAATGAGGTCTCACCATCTTGCCCAGGCTGGTCTTGAACTCCTGAGTTCAAGCAATCCTTCTGCCTCAGCCCCCCAAAGTACTGGGATTACAGGCATGAGCCACTGCACCTGGCTCCATTTTGGTGTCATAAGGATGTCTGATTGTTTCAGTAACCAATTGTAAAAGGGACTATTCTTTCTTCATTGAATTGCCTTTGTACCTTCATTTAAAAAAAAAATGAATTAGTCACATAGGTGTAGGTCTATTTCTGGACTCTCTGTACTGTTCCATTGACATATGTACCTATCTTTTCACCAACACCATACTGTCTTGATTACTGTAGCTTTACAGTAAATCTTAAAATCAGGTAGTGTAAGTCCTTCAACTTTGTTCCTCTTTTTCAAAATTGTTTTGACTATTCAAGTTCCTTTGTCTTAGCAAATAAATTTTAGAATTACCTTGTTGATGTCTTAAAAAATAAAATCTAGGCCAGGTGCGGTGGCTCGTTCCTGTAATCCCAGCACTTTGGGAGGCTAAGGCAGGTGGATCACCTGAGGTCAGGAGCTCGAGACCAGCTTGGCCAACTAACATGGTGAAACCCCATCTCTACCAAAAATACAAAAATTAGCAGGTCGTGGTGGGGTGAGCCTGTAATCCCAGCTACCTCGGAGGCTGAGGCAGGAGAATTGCTTGAACCTGGGAGGCGGAGGTTGCAGTGAGTCGAGATCACACCACTTCGCTCCGGTCTGGGTGACAACAGCAAGATTCATTCTCTAAAATAATAAATAAATAAATATCTATTGGGATTTTGATTGAAATCATGAATCTATAGATCAATTTGGAGAAAATTGACGTCTTAACAATAGTGTGTCTTCCAATCTATTAACATTATTTATTGCTCTATTAATTTTGGTCTTTAATTTCTGGTCCAGTGTTTTACAGTTTTTAGCGTACAGATCCTGCACGTATTTTGTTGGATTTATACCTAAATATTTCATGGCTTTGGGTGCTGTTGTAAATGATACGTTTTAACATTTTGATCTTCAATTGTTTATTACTGATGTATAGAAATTAATTGTTTTGGTTTTGGTTTTGAGACAGAGTCTTGCTCTGTCACCCAGCCTGGAGTGCAGTAGTGCAAACACAGCTCACTATAGCCTCAACCTCCCTGGCTCAAGCAATCCTCCCATCTCAGCTTCCAGAGTGACTGGGACTACAGCCCCGTGTCACCATGCAATGGTTAGTTTTTTATTTTTTAGTAGAGACAGGGTCTCACTATATTGCCCAGGCTGGTCTCAAACTCATGGGCTCAAGCAATTATCCGGCTTGAGCTTCCTAAAAACGCCAGGATTACAGGCATGAGCCACCATACCCAGCCTAATTGTTTTTTAGATTGAACTTCTATCCCTAAACCTTGCTAAACTCACTTATTAGTTCTAGTAGCCTTTTTGGGTTGATTTTCTGAATTTGTTTCTTTTTCTTTGAGATGCAGTTTCGCTCTTGTCGCCCAGGCTGGAGTCAAGTGGTGCCATCTTGGCTCACTGCAGTCTCCCGGGTTTAAGCGATTCTCCTGCCTCTGCTTCCTGAGTAGCTGGGACTACAGACGACTGCCACCACACCCGGCTAACTTTTGTATTTTTAGTAGAGATGGGCTTTCACCATGTTAGCCAGGCTGGTCTTAAACCTCTGACCTCAAACTATCTGCCTGCCTTGGTCTCCCAAAGTGCTGGGATTACAAGAGTGAGCCACCTCACTCAGCCTTATTTTATTTTATTTTTTTTGACACAGGTCTCACTGTTGCCCAGGCTGGAGTGCAGTGACATGGACACAGCTCATTGCAGCCTTGGCATCCTGGGCTCAGGAAGGCCCCCCCATCTCATCCTCCTGAGTAGCTGGGAGCACAGGTGCATGCCACCATGCTCAGCAAATTTTTAAAATTTCTGTAGCAATAAAGTCTCACCATGTTTTCCAGCCTGGTCTCAAACTCCTGGGCTCGGTCTTTCGCCTCAGTCTCCTAAAGTGCTAGGATTACAGATGTGAGTCACCACGCCTGGCCTGCAAAGACTATCGGCTTCTGCTCTGCTTTATGAGTTGCTACTCTGCCATCCAATTTGTGCCTTCTAGGATTTTTTGTTTATTTGTTTGAGATAGAGTCTCGCTTTGTTGCCCAGGCTGGAGTGCAGTGGTGCAATCTCAGCTCACTGCAATCTCTGCCTCCCAGGTTCAAGCAATTCTCCAGCCTCAGTTTCCTGTGTAGCTGGGATTATAGGCATCTGCCACTGTGCCCAGCTAACTTTTGTACTTTTAATAGAGACAGGGCTTCACCATGTTGGTCAGGCTGGTCTTGAACTCCCGACCTCAAGTGATCTACTCGCCTTGGCCTCCCAAAGTGCTGGGATTACAGGCACGAGCCACTGCACCCAGCATATAAATTTTTTTTTAATACTTTTTTTTCATAGAGATGAGGGTCTTACCACGTTGCCCAGGCTGATCTTGAATTCCCGAGCTCAAGTGATCCTCCTGCCTTGGCCTCCAAAAGTGCTGGGATTATAGGCGTGAGCCATGTATCTGGCCTAGAAATGTATTAGCACTTCTTGTCAGCTGTTGTTCTCCTTCCCATGCACTTTAATACTGTAGTTGTTTGTTTGTTTGTTTGAAATGGAATCGTCCTGTGTCCCAGGCTGGAGTGCGGTGGCCCAATCTCGGCTCACTGCAACCTTGGCCTCCCTGGTTCAACCAATTCTCCTGCCTCAGCCTCCCGAGTAGCTGGGATTATAGAAATGTACCACCATGCTCAACTAACTTTCGTATATTTTTAGTAGAGACGAGGTTTCACCACGTTGGCGAGGCTGGTTTCAAACTCCTGACCTCGAGTGATCCGCCTGCCTTGGCCTCCCAAAGTCCTGGCCGTAGCTTTTAAACCTTTAATATTTTAAACCTTTAATATTTTTACTTAAATTTTTAATGTTTTGTTTTCCCCTCATCCCTGTGATTGCCTGGAGATACTTTTATTGTAATGAGGTCTTTAAACAGAAGAGTTACTCACATATATTTAACTGGCTATTATAAATAGGATCTATTCTGACCATATGATATGGTCTAATTTTCTACCTTAGGCCTCTAGGTGGTCTCTCAAATCTACCCTCCAATAGTCTGAGAACATTCATCTGTACCTTGATTGCAGCAAGTAATGGTGGTGACTGACAGGTGCTTTAGGCGGGGTTATGCCTGTGAATACAAAGCTCACTGGCTTGTGGGAAAAACTCAGCCAAAGAAACCCTTGGGAGTTTGGGAATATCCCCTTCAGATGGACCAGCCCCAGCTATTGTATTTTGGTTTTATTTTGTGTATAATCTGGGAGACTTTTCACTTCGGATTGTGAGAAACTTGTTCAAGCATGACATTTGTCAAAAACTGGCTGCATATTAAATGCCAGGAAGCATACAGAAATGATTATTAAATAATTCATGCAAAACATGTATTGATAGCCAGGTGTGGTGGTGTGCACCTGTAATCCCAGCTACTTGGGAAGCTGAGGTGGGAGGATTGCTTTAGCCCAGGAGGTGGAGGTTGCAGACAGCCAATGTCATGCCTCTGTACTCCAGCCTGGCCAACAGAGCCAGCCCCTTTTTCAAAACAAGCAAACAAATAAACAAATACACACGCACACGTACTGAGCACTTACTATGAGCCAGCTCCTGCTGGACTGGATGTTACAAGATTCAGAGGTCATTTCTGGTGTGCTTAGCACAACAGTCTCAGTCCTAGTAGACATGTATTAGATGCTTAGTGAATGTAGACAAAAACAAATTATGTGTGAATGAATCTACCACATTCTGAGGCTAAAAAGATGAAAACAATGTCATGTTTTGAACATTTCTTCTCTTCGAGCTTCTGCTTACATTCCATAATGCCTGCCTACTAACTAGCTAGTACATGCTAAACCCCACTATCTTAAATTACTACTCTCATTCTCCTGACTACCAGGCCCCAGGGTGGAATAGTACAAAAAGTATCATTCATTTTCCAGTTCCTAGACTTCATTCCTACCTAGATTTTCCCATTCAGAATTCCAGACGGGTCTGGGGACACATTGGGGTTGGATTATTCATTCTGGGAAGGCAGGAGGTCATCTGGCTTTAGGGATTACAGTTTCTCATTTCCTGTATTAGATAGAAATCTTATGATTGTCTGAAACAAAAATTATCACTGATTGACGTAAACAAAAAAGGGGATCAGGGCTGGGTGTGGTGGCTCACACCTATAATCCCAGTACTTTGGGAGGGCAAGGCAGGTGGATCACCTGAGGTCAGGAGTTCAAGACCAGCCTGGCCAACATAGCAAAACACCATCTACTTAGAAAAAGAAAAAAAAAAAAAGCCAGGCGCAGTGGCTTAAGCCTGTAGTCCCAACACTTTGGGAGGCCCAGACGGGCGGATCACGAGGTCAGGAGAACGAGACCATCCTGGCTAACAGGGTGAAACCCCATCTCTACTAAAAAAAAATAAAAAAAACTAGCCAGGTGAAGTGGTGGGTGCCTGTAGTCCCAGCTACTCGGAAGGCTGAGGCAGGAGAATGGCATAAACCCGGGAGGCGGAGCTTGCAGTGAGCCGAGATGGTGCCACTGCACTCCAGCCTGGGCGACAGAGCGAGACTCCGTCTCAAAAAAAAAAAAAAAAATTAGCTGGGCGTGGTGGCGGCCGCCTGTAATCCCAGCTACTTGGGAGGCTGAGGCAGGAGAATCCTTTGAATCTGGGAGGTGGAGGTTGCAGTGAGTCGAGATCACACCACTGCACTCAAGCCTGGGTGACAGAGTAAGACTCTGTCTCAACAACAACAACAACAACAACAACAACAAAAAGGGATCTGTCTTACACCAATGTTCATGGCGGCATTATTCACATTTGCTAAAAGGTAGAAATAATTCAAATGTCCATCAACAGATGAACAGATAAATAAAATGTGGCATATAGATACAATGGAATGTTATTCGGCCGTAAGGAATGAAATTTTGATATACACTATAACATGGGTGAATCTTGAAAACATTATGCTAAATAAATTAAGCCAGACACAATAGACAAGTATTGCATGATTCCACTTATACGAAGTACCTAGAGTAGTCCAATCAATAGGGACAGAAGGTAGAATAGAGGTTACCAGGCATTGGGAGGAGGGAGGAAATGGTAAGTCGTTGTTTCATGGTACAGAGTTCTGTTTGTGATGATGAAAAATTCTGGGCCGGGCGCGGTGGCTCAAGCCTGTAATCCCAGCACTTTGGGAGGCCGAGACGGGCGGATCACGAGGTCAGGAGATCGAGACCATCCTGGCTAATACGGTGAAACCCCGTCTCTACTAAAAAATACAAAAACTAGCCGGGCGAGGAGGCGGGCGCCTGTAGTCCCAGCTATGCGGGAGGCTGAGACAGGAGAATGGCGTGAACCTGGGAGGCGGAGCTTGCAGTGAGCTGAGATCCGGCCACTGCACTCCAGCCTGGGTGGCAGAGCAAGACTCTGTCTCAAAAAAAAAAAAAGAAAAATTCTGGAGATGGATGGTGGCGATGGTTGCATAACAATGCCGAAGAATTGTACACTTAAAAATGGTTACAATGGGCCGGGCGCGGTGGCTCAAGCCTGTAATCCCAGCACTTTGGGAGGCCGAGGCGGGCGGATCACGAGGTCAGGAGATCGAGACCATCCTATCCTGGCTAACACGGTGAAACCCCATCTCTACTAAAAAATACAAAACCTAGCCGGGCGAGGTGGCGGGCGCCTGTAGTCCCAGCTACTCGGGAGGCTGAGGCAGGAGAATGGCGTAAACCCGGGAGACGGAGCTTGCAGTGAGCTGAGATCCGGCCACTGCACTCCAGCCTGGGCGACAGAGCCAGACTCCGTCTCAAAAAAAAAAAAAAAAAAAAAAAAAAAAAAAATGGTTACAATGATACATTTTATGTTGTTATTATTATGATGATTATTATTGAGATAGAGTCTTGCTCTGTGGCCCAGGCTTCCTGGATTCTAGCGATTCTCCTGCCTCAGCCTCCTGAGTAGCTGGGACTACAGGTGCCCACCACTATGCCCAGTTGATTTTTTTTTTTTTTTTTGAGACGGAATCTCACTCTGTCACCCAGGCTGGAGTGCAATGGTGCAATCTCGGCTCACTGCTACCTCGGCCTCCCCGGTTGAAGCGATTCTCCTGCCTCAGCTTCCCAAGTAGCTGGGATTACAGGCACCTACCACCATGCCCAGCTAATTTTTGTATTTTCATTAGAGACGGTATTTCACCACATTGGCCAGGCTGGTCTTGAATTCCTGACCTTGTGATCCACCTGCCTTGGCCTCCCAAAGTGCTGAGATTGCAGGCGTGAACCACCTCACCAGCAGATTTTTTTTTTTTTTTTTTTTTTTGAGACGGAGTTTCACTTTTGTTGCCCAGGCTGGAGTGCAATGGCATGATCTCGGGTCACTGAAACTTCCACCTCCTGGATTCAAGCAATTCTCCTGCCTCAGCTTCCCAAGTAGCTGGGATTTCATGTGTGTGCCACCATGCCCAGCTAATTTTGTATTTTTAGTAGAGATAGGGTTTTACCATGTTGGCCAGACTGGTCTCGAACTCCTGACCTCATGTGATCCACCCGCCTTGGCCACCCAAAGTACTGGGATTACAGGCATGAGCCACTGCACTCAGCCAATTTTATGTTATTTATATTTTACCACAATAAAAAATGTATTCACCCCAGGAAATAAAACTTTGGCCGGGTGCAGTGGCTCATGCCTGTAATCCCAGCACTCTGGGAGCCTGAAGTGGGAGGATCACTTGAGTCCAGGAGTTTGAGAACAGCCTGGGCAACATAGTGAGACTCTATCCCTTAAAAAATTTTTAAAAAAGTAGCTGGGTGTGGTAGTGCACACTTGTAGTCCCAGCCACTCCAGAGACTGAGGTGGGAGGATTCCTTGAACCCAGGAGATGGAGGCTAGGGTGAACCATGATCACTCCGGGCAACAAAGCAAGACACTTTCTCAAAATAAATAAATAAAATAGAATTTTGAGGAGTGGAAAGAAGGCTGGGGATATGCTGCAGTGATGCTGGGGAAGCTGGCGAAATGCATACCACAGAGGGTCTGAGGTTGGTGCGTGGGAAAGTCTGGCCAGTCAGGAAGTGCTCTCTTCAGCTCTCTCCTTGGTAAATCTCAGTGCCCTGTTTTTTGAGATGGGGTCATGCCCTGTCACCCAATCCGGAGTGCAGTGGCACGATCTCAGCTCACTGCAACCTCCGCCTCCCAGGTTCAAGCTATCCTCCCACCTCAGCCTCCTGAGTAGCTGGAACTACAAGCATGCCCCAGCAAGACTGGCTAATTTTTGCATTTTTTAGTAGACCTGGGGTTTCACCATGTTGGCCAGGCTGGTCTCGAACTCCTGACCTCAAGTGATCCACCCACCTTGGCCTCCCAAAGTGCTGGGATTACAGGCTTGAGCCATGGTGCCCATCCTTGTGTGCCTCTTTTGGCCTCATCCTTCTTTCCTGTGGCCAACCTGCTATTTTTGTTCCTCAGCCTGGATGATGGAATATTGGAGCAAACAGCTCTGCTTAGCCTCAGACAAACTTAGGAGTTTACATGACTTCATTTTCAGCCACTGAAGAAAAACTGACTTTGCTATCTCAGTTCCAGAATGCCAGGGCAAGATTCTGATTGGCTCAGAAAGATCAGGTATCATCCCTAAACCAATCAAGAGTGGCGAAGGTTGGAGCCCCATCAACCATGAAGTTGGAGTGGAAGGGCGGAACCATTCTCTCCAAATGCATTGTGTTGATGCAGTGTTTACCCAGCAGACAGAACGGTCCGTGTCTATGACAGAGTTACACAAAGAGAAAGGATTGGACTCATATTTGTTCATTTTCCTTTTGAGGTGCGGAATTACTCTCTCTCTCATCCTTTTGTCCTTTCCATCATCTTTGTGAGGCGAAGTAGGTGAACATCAGAAAGTCAGGCACAGTGAAGTCAAGTGACGCATCCAGAATCCTGGTAGAAATTATTATTATTATTATTATTATTATTATTTTGAGATGGAGTCTTGAATTAGTCAAGCTGGAGTACAGTGGCGTGATCTCAGCTCACTGCAACCTCTGCCTCCTGGGTTCAAACAATTCTTGTGCCTCGGCCTCCCAAGAAGCTGGGAATACAGGTTTGTACCTCCAAGCCCTCCCAGCTAATTTTTGTATTTTTGGATGGGGTTTCTCCATGTTGGCTCAGCTGGTCTCAAACTCCTGGCCTCAAACAATCTGTCCACTTTGGGCTCCCAAAGTGCTGGGATTACAAGTGTGAGCCACTGTGCTTGGCTAATTTATTTATTTATTTTTTTAAGACAGGTCTCACTCTGTCACCCAGGCTGGAGTGCAGTGGGGTGATCACGGCTCACTGTAGCCTTGACCTCCTGGACTCAAGTGATCCTTCCACCTCAGCCTCCCGCCTTGCCCTTCCCACATGCTGGGATTACAGATGTGAGCCACCGTCCCTGGCCCACCCAGAGAGAGAGAGAGAGAGAGACAGAGAGACAGAGATGTCAGCATTACTCACAATGGCTCAGGTACACCGAGGAACTTGCCATAGGCACATAGCTTTCTCTTACATGGAAGGCTGCCCTTAACAATATCATATTAGTTTTCTATTGTTGCATAACAACCACAAATTTAGCAGCTTAAAACCACACAAGTGTATTATCTCACAGTTCTGTAGCTCATAAGTGATGCCGGAGTGTAGCTGGACTCTTCTTGGGAGCTCACAAGGCTGAAATAAATGTGTTTCTGGGGCTGAGGTTGCATCTGAGGCTTGGGGTCCAAGCTTATGTGTTTTTTTCTGGCAGAATTCCTTTCTTGCAACTGTAGAATTTATGGGAGCAGCAGGAGTGAATACTTCTCTCTGACACTCCACCTTCTCTTAAAGACTCACCTGATTAGGTCAGGTCCATCCAGAAGAATCTTCCTTTTGATGGAATAAAAAATCAACTGATGCCGGGCGCGGTGGCTCACGCCTGTAATCCCAGCACTTTGGGAGGCAAGACGGGCGGATCACGAGGTCAGGAGATCGAGACCATCCTGGCTAACACGGTGAAACCCCGTCTCTACTAAAATACAAAAAAAATTAGCCAGGCGTGGTGGCGGGCGCCTGTAGTCCCAGCTACTCGGGAGGCTGAGGCAGGAGAATGGCATGAACCGGATAGGCAGAGCTTGCAGTGAGCCGAGATCGCGCCACTGTACTCCAGCCTGGGAGACAGAGCGAGACTCCGCCTAAAAAAAAAAAAAAAATCAACTGATTAGTAACCTAACCGCAGCAGCAAGATCCCATAATATTTATAGATCTCACCTACACTCTACGTGAGAGGGTTATACAGGGCATGTACACGAGGGGACGGGAACCCAGGGGCCATCTTAGAATTCTGCCTACCACAGGGACCAACAAAAGTTTCTCTTCCGAATCGCTTGAACCCGGGAGGTGGAGGTTGCAGTGAGATGAGACTGCACAATTGCACTCCACCCCGGGTGACAAGAGCAAAACTCCGTCTCAAAAAAAAGTTTATCTTCCATGGGATGTGTTAGATTGGTGGGGCTTGGGGAAGTAGGTAGGGTAAGCAGCCATTCAGGAATGAAGAGATTCCTGGAGTGTGGAGCTTTTCAGTGTTAAACCAGGAAAGTCCTGAGAAAATTGGGATGAGTTAGTCAAGTAAGGAGCAGAAAAAATCAGACCCAGCCAGGTGTGGTGGCTGACGCCTGTAATCCCAGCACTTTGGGATGTCGAGGCAGGCAGATCACCTGAGATTGGGAGTTTGAGACCAGCCTGGCCAACATGGTGAAACCTTGTCTCTACTAAAAATACAAAAAAAAAAAAAAAAAAAAATTATCTGGGTGTGGTGGCGCAAGTCTGTAATCCCAGCTACTCAGGAGTCTGATATAGGAGAATCGCTTGAACCCAGGAGGTGGAGGTTGCAGTGAGCCAAGATCACGTCATTGCACTCCAGCCTGGGCTGATGTAGGAGAATCGCTTGAACCCAGGAGGTGGAGGTTGCAGTGAGCCAAGATCACGTCATTGCACTCCAGCCTGGGCAACAAGAATAAAACTCTGTCTCAAAAAAAAAATTAGCTGGGTGTGGCGGTTCATGCCTGTAATCCCAGCTACTTAAAAGGTTGAGGCAGAAGAATTGCTTGAACCCAGGAGGCAGAGGTTGCTGTGAGCTGAGATCGCGCCCACTCCAGCCTGGACAACAAGAGCGAAATTCCGTCTAAAAAAAAAAAACTGTGGGTGGATCACAAGGTCACGAGTTTGAGACCAGCCTGACCAACATGGTGAAATCCTGTCTGTATTAAAAATACAAAAAATACAAAAATTAGCCGGGCGTGGTGGCACATTACAGACAATGTAATCCCAGCTATTCAGGAGGCTGAGGCAGGAGAATTGCTTGAATTCAGGTGGCGGAGGTTGCAGTGAGCCGAGATTGCGCCACTGCACTCCAGCCTGGGTGACAGAGAGAGACTCTGTCTCAAAAAAAAAACAAACAAACAAACAAACAAAAAAAACCCACAAACGACTACTTAGGGATTGTTGCACTAAACTTCCGTCCATCCATTCATCCAACAAAGGCCCTTCCTGTGAATGAATTATTAAGGCAAGGGCCTAGAAACAGCCCTTGCCTTCAATAATCCATCCCCCAGAGGGGGAGATGCTATCTGGAAAAAGATAGCTCAGAAGAGCTTTTACTGCAAGTAAAACCCAGGGGCAGGCTGCGAAGGATACAAGATAATAAGCAAGTCATAAAGAAGCCCGCTGCAGGAGTCTACTACTGGAAAGCAATAAGAGTTAGCAGATAAAAATAGACTGGGGTAAGCCGGGTGCAGTGGCACATGCCTGTAATCCCAGCACTTTGGGAGGCTGAGGCAGACGGATCACCTAAGGTCAGGAGTTCGAGACCAGCCTGACCAACGTGGTAAAATCCTGTCTCTAGTAAAAATACAAAATTAGCCAGGTGTGGTGGCGCATGCCTGTAATCCCAGCTACTCTGGAGGCTGAGGCAGGAGAATTGCTTGAACCCGGGAAGCAGAGGTTGCGGTGAGCCAAGGTCATGCAACTGAACTCCAGCCTGGGCAACAAGAGTGAAACTCGGTCTAAAAAAATAAAAAATTGCCAGGTGTGGTTGCGCATGCCTGTAGTCTCAGCTACTGGGAAGGCTGAGGTGGAAGGATCACTTGGGGCTGGGAGGTTGAGCAGTGAGCCATGATTGTGTCACTGTACTCCAGCCTGGGTGACAGACCAAGACCTTGTCTCAAAAAAGAAAAAGAGAGAAAAAAAAAAAAGACTGGAGTGACTGGGGTGGCAGTGGTACAAGAAATGGTTATCGCCCTGAATTCACTGGGGCTGGGGGTCTCATTGGTAGTTAGGAAAGAGAAGGCCATGCTAATGGTTCTAGAACAGTGACTGTCCAAACACAGCCAACAGGCTCTATTTGTTAGCCAGAGGTTATGGGATTTCTTTTCTTTTCTTTTTTTTTTTTTTTAAGATGGGGTCAGGAGTTCAAACCAGCCTGACCAACATGGAGAAACCCCATCTCTACTAAAAATACAAAAATTAGCTGGGCGTGGTGGTGCATGCCTGTAATCCCAGCTACTTGGGAGGCTGAGGCACGAGGATCTCTTGAACCCAGGAGGCGGAGGTTGAAGTGAACCTAGATCACGCCACTAGACTCCAGCCTAGGCAATGGAGTGAGACTCTGTCTCAAAAAAAAAAAAAAAAAAAAAAAAGATTTTTAGTCACATAAATAATGCACAAAATATTACTACTTCTTAAAAAAACACACATTTTAAACATGATAAGTAAGACTAAAGTCTTCTGTGACTGTCTGTTTTACATGCTCTCTAATCCCCACATCCATTCCTGGCTCTCCAGAGGTAATCTCTGTTATCATTTTGTGGCAGCTGCCTTGGGCATTTTTCTACGTATTTGCATGCATATATACTTATCCTTTGAAATAAACAGTGTGGTTGTGTGCATTTGATTTGTTTTCACACAAAGGGATCAGACTGATCATACCATTCTACAACTTGGTTTTTTTACTCAATAACACATCTTGCAATTTACCAATGCCAGCAGGAAAAGAAGGAGAGAAGGACCTCAGATCTGGAAGCCGAGCAGACAAACCTCAGGAGTGAAGGCCCGCATTGGGTAAACTACTGGACACTGTCTTCAGGGCACTCCCCTGTGCTCTCCAGAGGCTTATCTGGTTTATCTCTCCTTTTTTTCTTTCCTTTTTTTTTTTTTTTTTTTTCACCTTTGCCACTTCTTCCAGGATAGTTTATCCCGGCAAACAAAACACTCAGGCAATTCACCCGCTTCAGCCTCCCAAAGTGCTAATATTACAGGCGTGAGCCACTGTGCCTAGCCTAAACATCTATTTTTAAAAAGAGCTTAGTCTTCAGTTCATAATGAAGATACAAAAGCTGGGTGAAAATAGCTGAGCCTTGAACACCATGGGTTGAACTGCGCAGGTCCGCATGGATGTGGAGTTTCTTTCACCTCTGCCACCCAGGAGACAACCAGAGCAACCCCTCCCTTCCTCCCCTCCTCCTTAACCTACTCAACATGAAGACAAGGATAAAGACTTTTATGATGATCCCATTCCAGTTAATGAATAGCAAATATATTTTCTCTTCCTCATAATTTTCTTTCTCTTTTTTTGAGATAGGGTCTTGCTCTGTCACCCAGGCTAGAGTGCAGTGGCCCAATCACCGCTCACTGCAACCTCCACCTTCCAGGCTCAAGTGGTTGATCCTCCTGCCTCAGTCTCCCGAGTAGCTGGGACTACAGGCTCGCACCACCACACTAATTTTTGTATTTTTTGTAGAGGTGGGGTTTTACCACGTTGCCCAGGCTGGTCTTGAACTCCTGGGCTCAAGCAATCCACCTACCTCAGACTCCCAAAGGGCTGGGATTACAGGCGTGAGCCACAGTGCCCAGACGATTTTATTCTTTTTTTCCTTCCTTCTTTCCTTCCTTCCTTCCCTCCTTCCTTCCTTCCTTCCTTCCTTCCTTCCTTCCTTCCTTCCTTCCTTCCTTCCTTCCTTCCTTCCTTCCTTCCTTTTTTTTTGAGAAAGAGTTTCACTCTGTCGCCCAGGCTGGAGTGCAGTGGCACGCTCTTTGCTCACTGCAACCTCTGCCTCCCTGGTTCAAATGATTCTCCTGCCTCAGCCTCCTGAGTAGCTGAGATTACAGGTCTGCACCACCAAGCCCGGCTAATTTTTGTATTTTTTAGTAGAGACGAGTTTCACCATGTTGGCCAGGCTGGTCTTGAACTCCCGGCCTCAGGTGATCTGCCTGCCTCAGCCTCCCAAACTGCTGGGATCACAGGCATGAGCCACCGTGCCTGCCCATGATTTTCTTTTTGAGGTAGAATTTTGCTCTTGTCGCCCAGGCTGGAGTGCAATGGTACGATCTCAGCTCACTGCAACCTCCGCCTCCTGGGTTCAAGCGATTCTCCTGCCTCACGGTCATGAGTAGCTGGGATTATAGGCACCTGCCACTTTGCCCAGCTATTTTTTTTTTTTTTTTTTTTAAGACAGAGTCTCTCTCTGTGGCCAGGCTGGAGTGCAGTGGCGTGATCCCGGCTCACTGAAACCTCTGACTCCCGGGTTCAAGTGATTCGCCTCCCAAGTAGCTAGGATCACAGGCATACGCCAACATGTCCAGTTAATTTTTGTATTTTTAGTACAGCCGGGGTTTCACCCTGTTAGCCAGGATGATCTCGATCTCCTGACCTCGTGATCCACCCGCCTCCGCCTCCCAAAGTGCTGGGATTACAGGTGTGAGCCACAGCGCCCGGCCTAATTTTTGTATTTTTAGTAGAGACGGTGTTTCATCATGCTGGCCAGGCTGGTCTTGAACTCCTGATGTCAGGTGATCCACCCACCTCGGCCTCCCAAAGTGCTGGGATTACAGGTGTGAATCACCGCGCCCATCCCCAGAGAATTTTCTTAATAGCATTTTCTTTTTTCTAGCTTAATGTTGCTGTATGAATACGGTATATAGTATGTAGGGGCAGGACTGGGAGCAGTGGCTCATGGTTGTAATCCTAGCCCGGTGCAGTGGCTAACGCCTGTGATTCCAGCACTTTGGGAGGCCAAGGAGCGTGGATTACTTGAGGTCAGGAGCTCGAGACCAGCCTGGCCAACATGGTGAAAAAACCCCTGTCTCTACTAAAAATACAAAAATTAGTTGGACATGGTGCCTGGCGCGTGCCTGTAATCCCAGCTACTCGGGAGGCTGAGGCACAAGAATCACTTGAATCCAGGAGGCGCAGGTTGCAGTGAGCCGGGAACATGTCACTGCACGCCAGCCAGAAGTAAAGGAATTAAAGAATGGCTGCTCCAGAGGCAGAGATGCGGCCTGAACTGCTCAGCTACTTATACTTGTTGTTACTTCTTGATTATATGCTAAACAAGGGGTGGAATATTCATGAGCTTTTTGGAAAGGGATGGGCAATTCCTAGAACTGAGGGTTCCGGCCCCTTTTAGACCATATAGGGTAACTTCCTGACATTGCCTTGGCATTTGTAAACTGTCAAGGTGCTGATGGGAGTGCCTTTTAGTATGCTAATGTATTAATATTAGCATATAATAAGAAGTGAGGGCCGGGCGCAGTGGCTCATGCCTGTAATCCCAGCACTTGGGGAGGCTGAGGCAGGCGGATCACGAGGTCAGGAGATCGAGACCATCCTGGCTAACACGGTGAAACCACATCTGTACTAAAAATACAAAAAATTAGCCGGGCGTGGTGGCGGGCACCTGTAGTCCCAGCTACTCGCCAGGCTGGGGCAGGAGAATGGTGTGAACCCGGGAGGCGGAGCTTGCAGTGAGCTGAGATCGTGCCACTGCACTCCAACCTGGGTGACAGAGCGAGACTCCGTCTCAAAAAAAAAAAAAAAAGAAAAAAAAGCAGTGAGGAAGACCAGAGGTCCCTTTCACGGGCATCTTGGTTTTGGCTGGTTTTGGCCGGTTTGTTTGCCATGGGCTTTTTTTTTTCAGGAAGGTGTTTGTGACCTGTGTCGTGTGCCGACCTCCTATCTCATCCTCTGACTAAGAACGCCTAACCTCATGGGAATGCAGCCCAGAAGAACTCAACCTCATTTAACCCAGCCCCTATTCAAGATGGGGTTTCTCCAGTTCCAACGCCTCTGACAAATTGACTTTTTGTGTTATCACTTAGGCTTCTGGTCAACAGTAGGCAATTAGTAGTTAAGTTTTGGGGGAGTCAAAGTTATACGTAGATTTTAGACTGCAGAGTGTGGGGCGGTCAGAACCCCCAACCCCAGCATTGTTCAAGGATCAACTGTATATTGAAGATAAGATAAAGGAAGGATAGAAACTAACATTTACTGTCTGGGCACAGTGACTCACGCCTGTAATCCCAGCACTTTGGAGGCTGAGGCGGGAGCATCACTTGAGGCTAGGAGTTCGAGACCAGCCTGGCCAACATTGTGAAACCCTGCCTCTACTAGAAACACAAAAAAAAATTAGCCAGGTGTGGTGGTGTGTGCCTATAATCCCAGCTATAGACAGGAGGCAAGAGAACTGCTTGAACCTGGGAGGCAGAGGTTGCACCACTGTGGGCGACACAGCGAGACTTCATCTCAATCCCCCACCCAAAAAACTAATATTTGTTGAGTGCCTATCACTTACCCCCCTCATTATTACAAGTAATGATGGTGGCGATGATTATGTTAGTTAATATTATTGAGCTGGGGGTAGCCTTGGGTTAAATCGTTAATCTCTACTATCTAATTTAAGCCTATTGCCTTATGAGTTGGGTACTATTAATTATTTCCAGTTTACAGATGAGGATCCTGAGGCTCAAGGCTAGTAAGCTGTAGAGCTGAATTTCACAGCCATGTCTTTGGACTTCATGAGCTCAGCTTTTAACTACAACGTTATGCCATCTGGTAGCATTTTTCCCCAGCAGTGGAGAGGACCTCTACAACTTTGCTGCCTCTAAACCCTCTTTTATCCAAGAATGTCAGAAAGTGGCAGAAATTAAGCCAGGCACAGTGGCTCATGCCTATAATCCCAGCACTTTGGGAAACTGAGGCAGGCAGGTCAACTTGAGGCCAGGAGTTCGAGACCAGCCTGGGTACCATAGTGAAACCCTGTATCCACACACACACACACAAAAAGCAACAAAAATTAGCCCGGTGTGGTGACATGCCTGTAGTCCCAGCTACTAAGGCTGCGATGAAAGGATCATTTGAACCCAGGAAATCAGGGCTGCAATGAGCTGTAATCACACCTGCGCACTATAGCTTGGGCCATAGAAGGAGATCTTATCTCAAAACAAAACAAGCAAATAAAAAAGGAGGGAGGAAGAAGAGTTGGTACAGAGGAGGAGAAGGGAACGGGGCAGAGGAAACAGGCAGCTGGGAGCACTGTGGGGGAGCCCCTAAACTCCGAGGGTCCTGGGTGAGGTTGGGAACCTGCCCTGGCTGTTCTGCCTAGGACAGTATTGCTCAGTGGGCCTGGGCCCAGCCCCAGCTCTGCCACTTCATCACCTTGGGCAAGCCTCTTGTGTCTCTGAGTGACTCGGGTGTCCTCTGTAAAATGGGCGTGTCACAGAGTGGTACTGTGGAATCCATGCGGGAAGCTCCTAGACCACTCTGGCAAATGGCAAGAGGACACTCTAGAGAGCCTGTTATGAGAACTGGTATCACCAACAGGGTCAAGGGCTGGGTCGCAAGGACTAAGCCACCAAACTGGAAATATTTCCACTCAGTGGCAGAGACCACAGTGAGGCCAGGCAGCTTCTATCCTCCTCTTCCTATTGCTACCTTGGCCTGACTCCTGCCTTCAGGAGGGCACTCCCATCCCAGCTGGGCCAGGTTTTTGTTTTGTTTTGTTTTGGTTTTGGTTTTTGAGGCAAGGTCTCACTCTGTCTCCTAGGCTGGAGTGCAGTGGCGTGATCTTGGCTCACAGCATCCTCGACCTTCTGGGCTACAGCAATCCTCCCGCATCAGCCTCCTTAGTAGCTGGAACTACAGGCATGCACCACCACACCCTAATATTGTATTTTTTTGTAGCGACAGGGTTTCCCCATGTTGTCCAGGCTGTCCTCAAACTCCTGTGCTCAAGCGATCCTCCCACTCCAGCCTCCCAAAGTACTGGGATTTTAGGCAAGAACCACCGCGCTCGGCCTCCGCCTGAGGGTTTTCAGAGTAGGTGGAGGTGCCGTGAGGGCAGATCAAACCCTACCAGGGCCCAGACAGGGATCACCATCCTTCAAGAGAGACAAGAGGGATTCCACCATGCCTAGTTCTGCTGCACTTTCCCCATCAATGTCACGGAAGTGCCATGGGGGCCAGGCGCGGTGGCTCACGCCTGTAATCCCAGTACTTTGGGAGGCCGAGGTGGGCAGATCACTTGAGGTCAGGAGTTAGAGACCAGCCTGGCCAACATGGTGAAACCCCATCTCTACTAAAAATACAAAAATTAGCTGGGCATGGTGGCATGCGCCTATAATCCCAGCTACTCGGAGGCTGAGGCAGGAGAATTGCTTGAGCTTGGGAGGTGGAGGTTGCAGTGAGCCTCTGCACTCCAGCCTGGGCGAGAGAGCAAGACTCCATCTCTAAATAAATAAATAAATAGAAGTACCATGGGGCCAAAGGATTCCCTTTGGAAAGCCTTGTGAAGGGGTCCAGGTTGCCGACTCCTGGTGTTTGGTTCTCACCAGGAGGTCACAGAAGTGTCAGATAATCCAGCACACTTAAGAAATTAAAAAATAAAAATAAAAATAGAACTGGAATCTCGCTACGTTGCCCAGGCTGATCTTGAACTCCTGGTCTCATGCGATCCTCCAGCCTTGGCTTCCCAAAGCACTGGTATTACAGGTATGAGCCACTGCACTTTGCCGATCCACCACACTTTACCCCTTTGGAGGCCTCAAAGCTGTGCTTTTAGGGAACATACAGCATTGAGGTGCCAGGCTGGCATGTGAGGTCGACCTTTGAGATGGTCCTGCAGGCATGACTGGTTCAGGAGAGAGAGCAGCAAGCTAAGCGGGAACAGATTTTTGTTTCCCAGTTACACTGCTACCTGCTACAGGATGGTTCCTAAATTGGTACTCTGGTTACTTTTTTTTTTTTTTTTGAGACGGAGTCCCACTCTGTCGCCCAGGCTGGAGTGCGGTGGCGTCATCTTGGCTCACTACAACCTCTGCCTCCTGGGTTCAAGCGATTTTCCAGCCTCAGCCTCCAGAATAGCTGGGATAACAGGCGCCCATCACCACACCTGGCTAATTTTCGTATTTTTATTAGAGACAGGTTTTCGTCATGTTAACCAGGCTGGTCTCAAGCTCCTGACCTCAGGTGATCTGCCTGCCTCGGCCTCTCAAAGTGCTGGAACTATAGGCGTGAGCCACCGCACCCAGCTGGTTACTCTTACTGAGTAATAAATTACCCCAAACTTTAGCACCATAAAACAAGCTTTCTATCATGCTTACTTTGTGGGTGAGGAATTTGGGAGCGCTTAGCTGGGTGTTTCTGGCGGGGGAGCCTCTCGTGTGTGGGGCTACAATCAGGTAGCTGGAGCTGGAATAGCAGGGGTGGGCAGAAGCTGCTGTTGGCGGAGTGTCTGGGACCACCAGGGGCTAAGTGAGCCTCTGTCTGTCTTTATGAATGTCAGGTCCTCTTCATGTGGCCTCACCACACAGCAGCCTCAGGGTCTTGGACTGCTCACATGGTGGCTGAAGGCTTCTTCAAGAGAGGTAGTCCAGCCAGCAAGGTAGACACTGCTTGTCTCTTGGACCTTGCTTGGGAAATCACCTCTGCCTTCCTGTATTGGTTGCAACAGACAACAAAAGCCCATTCTGATTCAAAGGGAGGGGACACAGACATCGCTTTTTGACGACAGGAGAATCAGTCACCTTGTGGGTAAGCCCGTGGGATAGGATGGAGATGCTGTTGCAGTTATTTGAAAATGCAATTGCTCACATCTGCCAAATTCCTAAACAGTAACCTTAACTGCCCTCTGGGTTGCTGTCATCCTCAAGGGAGTGGGCAGCCTGCACAAGAGAGATTTGGGACCCAGGACTGTGACTGAAGCACCATCAATTTTTCATAGTGAGGTTACTGGATACAAGAGCTGGCTTTAGCTACAATCATGAGGAAATAACTCATAAAAATGGCTAACTTCCGGCTGGGCGTGGTGGCTCATGCCTGTAATCCTAGCACTTTGGAAGGCCAAGGTGGGCGAATCACCTGAGGTCAGGAGTTTGAGACCAGCCTGGCCAACATGGTGAAACCCCATCTCTACCAAAAATACAAAAATTAGTGGGACATGGTAGTGCACGCCATAGTTCCAGCTACTCCGGAGGCTGAGGTAGGAGAATCGCTTGAACCCAGGAGGTGGAGGTTGCAGTGAGCCAAGATCCCACCACTGAACTCCAGCCTGCTTGGGCGACAGAGCGAGATTCTGTCAAAAAAAAAAAAAAAAGGCTAATCTCTATGCCAATCACTCAGCTACAAACACTGCATGCGTACATCTCGGTTACTCTTCACACTGACGCTGGGAGGCAGGACCATTAGTATCCCCATTTTATAGATAAGGAAACCGAGGCTGGGAGAGGTTAGGGACTTACAGTTAGTGAGTGGCTGAGACAAACACCTAGGTGCAGGCAGTGTGGGTGAGGGGCATAGAGACCAGGACAGGAGGAGAGCCAATCAAGGATGCCCTGCCAGCAGCTGGGGTGGGGGAATTTTTAAAATGGCCACAAATTCCTATGAAGAGGTAGAGTCTACACCCCCTTCCATTGAATCTGGGCTTGTGACAACTTCAGCCAATATAGCAAAGCAAACGTGACAGTGTGTAATTTCCATCCCTGATGAGGTCATAAAAGGCAATGCAGCTTCCTGCCTTGTCCACTGGAGCCCCTGAGCTATATATTGGAAGTCTGACTACCGGAGGCTGCCATGCAGTGAGGAAGCCCAAGCTACGTGAAGAGGCCATGTGTAGGCACTTCAGTCATCTGCCCCAGCTGAGCTGAGGCTTCAGACCATCCCAGCTCAGTGCCTGGCATTCAGGGAAAGATGCCACCAGAGGGTTTTTATCTCTAGGCATTGAAGTTGCCCCCCAATCATTCCAGTATTCTCAGCTGGATTCTCAGACACTGAGGGGCAGAGTCAAGTGTTCCCTTGTGTGCGTGGTCTGAATTTTGGATCTGTAAATCTGCAAGCGTAATAAAACGGTTGCTACAATAGTCCTTGGAACAGGGTGCAACTAGGGTTCAGTTTTTGTGGGGGCCCTCTGAGCTACTGTGTGGGGCACCCCTAAGAACTGCCAACCTCCTCCCTCTCACCGATTGAGGGTCACTCCTGGGGCACTAATTTGCTGGCATTTGGGGCTGGCCCCTCATGTGGGCCATGCATGCCTGCCCCAGGCAGAGAAGGGAGGGAAACCCCCAGGCAGACATGGGACCTATCTTGTGGATAACCTCTGGAGGTGGCTAAGTGGATAGGGTTGGGTGAAACAGAGACTGCACAGGGATGAGGTCAGGGTTTGAACCCTGCATCCTCTGCCTCCACGGAGCCCAGTGTTGCCTTTGGGCTTCTCTCGGGACAATGAGAGGCCCCAGAAACCCAGATAGGACAGAAGACTCCGGACTCAGGTCAGAGTGGTTTTGTGACATCTTTTCTTTTCTTTTCTTTCTTTCTTTCTTTTTTTTTTTTTTTTGAGACAAGGTCTTGCTCTGTCACCCAGGCTAGAGTGCAGTGGTACTGTCTTGATTCACTGCAACCTGGACTTTCTGGGCTCAAGAGATGCTCCTTAGCCCCCACCCCCAACATCGAGTAGCTGGGATTACAGGCGCCTATCACCACAACCAGCTAATTTTCAATTGATTTTATTCTATTTATTTATGTTTTTTGAGACGGAGTCTCACCCAGTCACCCAGGCTGGAGTGCAATGGCATTATCTTGGCTCACTGCAACCTCCGTCTCCTGGGTTCAAGCGATTCTCCTGCCTCAGCCTCCCAAGTAGCTGGGATTACAGGCGTGCGCCACCACACCAGGCTAATGTTTTGTATCTTTAGTAGAGCTGGGGTTTCACCATGTTGGCCAGGATGATGTCTATCTCCTGACCTTGTGATCCACCTGTCTCGGCCTCCCAAAGTGCTGGGATTACAGGCGTGAGCCACCGCGCCAGGCCAAATTTTCATACTTTTTGTAGAGACGGGATTTCACCATGTTGCCCAGGCTGGTCTCGAACTCCTGGGCTTAAGTGATCCACTAGCCTTGGCTTCCCAAAGTTCTGGGATTACAGGCATGAGCCTTTACACCTGGTCCTGTGACATGTATCAATGCTCAAGGACCAGGCGGTCCACCAGCACATCCTGGGGCCTCCCTTTTCCCATCCATGGCCAGTCAACATCTATTGCAATCCCTGCCTAAGCAGAAAGCAGGAAGCAGACCAAGGTCACATTCCAGGATATGCTTTGCATATTTGCCCCACGTCTGTCTCGCCAACCAAACCAGAGCCTCCTGGTGGGACAGGAGTGGGGGCTTCCATCCCTAGGGACCCTCCCAGTGCCCAGCTAGCAGCTCTGCCTCTAGCATCCAGCTGGGAGTTCTCTGCCTGTCTTGTTCACCTCTGTAGTTGTGACACCTGACTCTCCGTAAGTGCTCTGTAAATTCTTTTCAGCAAACTGGGCTGCGGTGGCTCACACCTGTAATCCCAGCACTTTGAGAGGCCAAGGCAGGTGGATCACCTGAGGTCGGGAGTTCAAGACCAGCCTGCCCAACATGGAGAAACCCTGTCTCTACTAAAAGTACAAAATTAGCTGGGCATGGTGGTGCATGCTTGTAATCCCAGCTACTCGGGAGGCTGAGGCAGGAGAATCGCTTAAACCTGGGAGGCGGAGGTTGCAGTGAGCCGAGATCAGGCCATTACACTCCAGCCTGGGCAACAAGAGCAAAACTCCATCTCAAAAAAAAAAAAAAAAAAATTCTTTTCAGCAAAGGATGAAATAGGTGCTTGACTGTTTCACATGTGAATAAATAAATATATGAGTAAATAAATGCAGACTTCTCTGAGACAGCCCAGCCCACACAACCTCTCCCTTCTCTCTTGGAGGTCTCTACATTTAATGCCTACAAAGAAGGCAAGTCTATACATCTATTCTCTGGTTTATCTGAGGTGGCCTTGGCTTTATCTCTGAGCAGGAAGTCACCTCAACAGCAGCACCTGCTTCTACACCTGATGAATAATTATAGAAACTCAATAGTTCCCATTTTTATTTCCCTCCGATGCTTTCCAGGTGAAAGTACTGAAAAAAATTTCCGTTTTTTTCAAGATGAGTTTTTTTTTTTTTAGATGGAGTCTTGTTCTGTCACCCAGGCTGAAGTCCAGCGGTGTGATCTCTGCTCACTGCAACCTTCGCCTTCTGGGTTCAAGCCATTCTCCTGCCTCAGGCTCCCAAGTAGCTGGGATTACAGGCACCCGCCACCATGCCTGGCTAATTTTTTGTATTTTTAGTAGAGATGGGGTTTCACCGTGTTGGCCAGGCTGGTCTCGAACTCCTAACCTCAAGTGATGCTCCCGCCTCAGCCTCCCAAAGTGCTGGGATTACAGGCGTGAGTCACTGCACCCAGCTGAACTCTTTTTTTTTTTTTTTTTTCTGAGATGGAGTCTCGCTCTGTTGCCCAGGCTGGAGTGCAGTGGCCAGATCTCAGCTCACTGCAAGCTCCGCCTCCCGGGTTCATGCCATTCTCCTGCCTTAGCCTCCTGAGTAGCTGGGACTACAGGCGCCGGCCATCACGCCCGGCTAGTTTTTTGTATTATTTTTAGTAGAGACGGGGTTTCACCGTGTTAGCCAGGATGGTCTCGATCTCCTGACCTCGTGATCCGCCCGTCTCGGCCTCCCAAAGTGCTGGATTACAGGCTTGAGCCACCGCGCCCGGCCTTAGCTGAACTCTTAAATCTAATTCAGCTAAAGTTTTTCTTTTAACAGTTGCTAAGGTAGTTGGCATATGCTATGGAACACACTACCCACAGACAGTCTCTCCAGAGGGCTCCGCACAGTGCTGGGTGCTTTGAGAGCCCCGGGTAGTGATCTGTCATCAATGCTCCACAGCGCCCTCCTGCTAAACCCCAAGGGTCTGGTACCTGTTGGGTGTACAGTAAACGCCGGATGCCTCGTTGCCCTGTGTCTGGAGTTGGGGCCAGGGTTCCCATCCCAGAACTTCGGTCTCTAAACAATGGGCTCCTGTTGGTCTCCTGTCGTGAAATACTATGGGGGGTGGCTCTTGGCCTCCGTGGCCTTCCTCCTCACTGTAGCTGCAGCCTCAGCCCTGCCTCCAACCCCAGTGTGAAAAAGACGTTCCGCTCCCCTCGCAGGGATCCTTGGCCTGTGGTGATGTCCCAGACCCTATGTTCAGAGTTCTTATGCATGGATCTGAGGAGCCCTTCTAGAATGTGGCTTCAGAGGGCCAGAGAATCCCCTAAGTGCCATCATGTGGACAGTGCTACACTGCCTCCTCTGTCTAAATTTCTGTGCAAGTGGTACCAGTACCACAAAACAATTGCACCTGCTAGACAGCCGTGCCTTCCTAACATTTAGGAGCTCCTTGGGGAAGAGCTGTGTGACTTTGGACGCACACCTTAACCTCTCTAAGCCTGTTTCCTGCTTTACCGATCCTGGGCCCAGCCTGCTGGTTATGGTATACAGCAGGTGCTCAGCCATGGGGTCAGGGCTCTGCCCAAACTTCTCGTGAGTCTTGAGAGCTGAGGAGCTACTTCTGAGATCATATCTCAGTGGGCAGCATGGATTCGTCCAGGGAAGCCATGCCCCACTGAGCCCTGTGCTTTGTGTGGAGGCTGGAAGTCATTCGGCTGGGAAATCGCTTGTCCTCAAGCCCAAGCCCACTCACAGAGCTGAGCTACCGTGAGGGAAATTGCCCTAAATGTGAATCCACCTACAAGCCCGCGGAAAGTGATTGTGATGCTCATGAGCGAATTGCGGTAGCCCTTCCGTGCACAATGTTTCAGCTTGTCTGCCTTCCAATCACTCCTAAATAATATGTTTTATTTGGTGTGACTGCTCGCTGGGGCCCTGCTCCACCCGGCACCAGCAGCCAAGGCACGACATTTAAAATCACATCTGCTTTTCATTCATAATGAACAAAATAGGTTTCAGACTACCACAGCCGGCTGCCAGGCACTGATGAACCGCCCTCTCCAAGATGGCTTTGGGTCACTGACAGGGCTGTCGCTGAGCCGGCACCAGCGTGAACCAGAAACCTGTGCCATCTGCCTGAAAGAAGGGATGAACAAGGCCAGGCGCGGTGGCTCACGCCATCATCCCAGCACGTTGGGAGGCTGAGGTGGGCAGATCACCTGAGGTCAGGAGTTCGAGACCAGCCTGGCCAACATGGTGAGACCCCCTATCTCTACTAAAAGCACAAAAATTATCCGGGCATGGTGGCACACACCTGTATTCTCAGCTACTCAGGAGGCTGAGGCAGGAGAATGGCTTGAACCTGGGAGGCAGAGTTTGCAGTGAGCCGAGATCACACTATTGCCCTCCAGCCTGGCCAACAGAGTAAGACTCCACCTCAAAAGTAAAAAAAATCAAAATCAAAATAAGAAGGGATGAACACAGTGGCTGGGTGGCTGCACGGCACAGCCTCACAGAATGGCCCTGGGTTCAAATCCTCCCTCCACCACTTCTGGGCAGTTTGACTTTCAGTACCTTGCTCATCCTTCCTCTTTGTGCCTCATTTCCTCATCTGTGCAAGAGATGGTAACGTCTCTGCCAACCAATGGCTCCCCCAGGCTTCCCCCCAGCAAGAAACCAGTCGGGGGAGTTCTTGGTTTGCCCCCTCTTTATGACATTGACTTCAAATATCAGCTTCTGGCCAGGCACAGTGGCTTACATCCCAGCACTTTGCAGGGCTGAGGCAGGAGCATCACTTGAACCCAGGAGTTTGAGACCAGCCTGGGCAACACAGCAAAACTTCATCTCTGCATAAAACACAAAATAATTAGTTGGACGTGGTGGAACACACTTGTATTCCCAGCTACTCAGGAGGCTGAAGCAGGAGGATTGCTTGAGCCCAGGAGGTCAAGGCTGCAGTGAGCCATGATTATTGTACTCCAGCTTGGGTGACAGAGTGAGATCCTGTCTCAAATTTTCAAAAATGTCAGCTACTTAAAAAAAAAAAATTTTTTTTTGGCCAGGCATGGTGGCTCACGCCTGTAATCCCAGCACTTTGGGAGGCCGAGACAGGCGGATCACCTAAGGTCAGGAGTTCAAGACCACCCTGGCCAACATGGTGAAACCCCGTCTCTACTAAAAATACAAAAATTAGCTGGGCATGGTGGTGGGTGCCTGTAGTAATCCCAGCTACTAGGGAGGCTGAGGCAGGAGAATCACTTGAACTCAAGAGGCAGAGGTTGCAATGAGCTGAGATTGTACCAGTGTACTCCAGCCTGGTTGGCAGAGAAAGACTCCATCTCAAAAAAAAAAAAAAAAAAAAAAAGGTTTTTTTTTTTTTTTTTTCAGTATCTCAGTGATGGCATCAAAAGCCATCTTCTGTAGGTGTATACCTGTGTCCATAGCAGTATGACTCACATAGCAAAAAGGTGGAGGCAACCCACCATGTTCACTAATGGATGAATGAATGAATGAAATGTGGTCCATTCATACAGTGGAATAGGATTCGGCCTTAAAAAGGAAGGAAATTCTGACACATGACTCTTGAAGACATTATACTAAATGAAATAAGTCACACATAAAATGACAAATTCTATGACCTCACTCACATGAAGTCTTTGGAGTTATAAAATTTATAGAGATAGGCCAGGCATGGTGGCTCATGCCTGTAATCCCAGCACTTTGGGAGGCCAAGAAAATGCCAGATTGGTTATAGCTTGGTGTTTGCCTTATTTGAACATGGTTTGAACAGTGGGTCACACTTGATTGGTACAAGTGTAGGCTACTATCTGTTTACAATTCCACTTAGATTATACTTTATGACGTATGGAGAAACCTTTAGGTTGAACTTAAAATATGTAAGGAGGCAGCTTTAGGCTAACCTGGTTTAACACAAGTAATCCCACAGTAAGAGCTTGTTTCCTGCTCACATCACAGTCCAGTATGAGAAGTGTCCGGTATGGGATTTGCTCCACGAAGTCATGCATGGGCCCAGGGTCCAGAGCATGCAGGATGGTGCATGATGTTTTAGGAGCCAGGACCAGAAGTGGTGACATCACTTTCTCCTTATCTTTCATTGGCCAGAACTCAGCCACATGGCCCTACCTGCTTGCAAGGGATCCTGGGAAATGCAGTCTAGCTGTGTACCTGGGAGGAAAAGGAGACCTTTTGGTGAAAAGCAGCCAGGACTTGCCACTGGTAGGAACCATTAGTATTTCTTTCTTTTTTTTTTCTTTGAGACAGGGCTTCACTCCTGTTGCCCTGGCTGGAGTGTGATGGCACGATCTTGACTCACTGCAACCTCCTCTTCCCAGGCCCAAATGATTGATTCTCCTGCCTCAGCCTCCTGAGTAGCTAGGACTACAGATGCGTGCGTGTATTTTTTGTAGAGACGGGGCTTCGCCATGTTGCTCAGGCTGGTCTTGAACTCCTGAGCTCAACCGATCTGCCCACCTTGGCCTCCCAAAGTGCTGGGATTACAGGCATGAGCCACTACACCTGGCCAACCATTAGTATTACAAGTAACGACAAAACCCAGAATTACTTTGTACCAACCTAATATTTTGATTTTGCAGGAGAGGAAACTGAGGCTTGTAGAAGTTCAGTGGCCCAGCTGGGAGGGGGTAGTGCTGGAGTTCAGCTTCAGGCTCTCTGACTCCAGAGAGCATGCTCTTAACCACTCAGCTACGCTGCTTCTCTGGAAGTGAGTGCTGAATTGGATAAATAGGTATTGAATGCCCACTGGGGCCCTCATGGGGGCAGCATGTATGTTTTCAGAGTGAGGGGGTCAGATCCAAACTTCCAGGGTTGCATCTTCAACTCTGCCTCTTACCAGCAGTGGGATTTCGGGCGGGTCAGGTGACCGCTCTGTACCACAGTTTTCCCTTCTGTAAAATGGGGACAATAAAGTACCTATCACACGGGGCTGCTGTGAGAATCCAACGCGTTAATCCATACAGAGCCCCGGGGGCAGGGCCTGGCAGATGGCAATTGGACCATTCGCAGTGTGGTTTTATGGCACATATTGGGGACACAGGAGTGACCCAGCCTGACTCCTCCCAGGTAATGCCACTGGTCAGGCTCCTCCACTCCTAGAGAAGAGTCCTGGCCTTTTCTAAGCCTGTCCCTTCTCTCTCCCAGGGATGGCAGGGGCAGGGGAGGAAAGCAGGGCAACATAGTAAAGCCACTTCTTTCTTTAACCCAGTGTCTGAGGGATTTTGTCCGTGGCTCGTCCTGCTACAGTAGGAGACAGCCAAGTCGATCTCACTGGGAACCCAGCTGGACCAAGGAGGAGGTACATTGAGAAGTAAGGGCCAGTTCTCTACCTTGTCCATGGGAGCCCTCGTTTGGTGATGCCAGCCCCAAGGCAACCGCTTCTCCTTCTGCCTCTGTTCCAATGTGGATGTATTGTCGCTCAGCTCCTCATTTAAACAGCACCTGCTGGCCGAGCGTGTGGCTTAAGCCTGTAATCCCAGCACTTTGGGAGGCTGAGGCAGGCTTGAGGTCAGGAGTTTGAGACCAGCCTGGCCAACATGGTGAAACACCGCCTCTACTAAAAATACAAAAATTAGCTGGGCGTGGTGGTGCATGCCTGTAATCCCAGCTACTCAGGAGCCTGAGGCAGGAGAACTGCTGGAATCTGGGAGGCAGAGGTTTCAGTGAGCCGAGATTGCGCCACTACACTCTAGCCTGGGTGACAGAGTGAGACCATCTCAAGTCAAACAAGCAAACAGAAAACATCCAGTGGCTTCTCAGGGGCGAGGTGCTGGCACCTGCCACCTGCCCGCAGCTCCTCCTCCAGTCCTCGATCCCATTTTCTGCACACCAGGGTGCTCCATGAGGGCCATTAACCAAGTAGAAAGAGCTGAGAAACCAGGAGCTGATGGGCTCGTTTTGTCACTCAACAAACTGGTCAAGGAGGCCCATGAAGGGTAGGCCCTGTCCTGGGCCCCAAAACCCACGGATGGGTAAAGCCAGGCCCAGCCCCAGAGATGCTAGAAGGGGTGGGAGAGAGAGTGGGAAGGGGAGCCAGGAATAGGAGGAGAAACGTGTCTCAGCCCCTCTGCTGCTTTCTCTGTAACCAGGGTGTGCATTTAATAAAGCTCATTTCATCCCATCTCTTTCCTGCTTGAAATCCCTGCATGGGCCGGGTGTGGTGGCTCACGCCTGTAATCCCAGCACTTTGGGAGGCCGAGGGGGACCTCATGGTCAGGAGTTTGAGACCAGCCTGGCCAACATGGCAAAACCCCGTCTCTACTAAAAATACAATAAATTAGCCGGGTGTGGTGGCAGGTGCCTGTAATCCCAGCTGCTCAGGAGGCTGAGGCAGGAGAATCGTTTGCACCTGGGGGGTGGAGGTTGCAGTGAGCTGAGATTGCGCCACAGCACTTCAGCCTGGCTGGGCAACAGAGCCAGACTCTGTCTCAAAAAAAAAGAAGAAGAAAAAAAAGAAATCCCTGCATGGATGTCCTCCCCCACTCTCCACCGCCCTGCAGGTAATGTCCCTGATTCTACATAGTCCACTGCAACTGCTGCCACTTTCAAACTCCACGCACCCACCTTGCTCAATTACAGCAATTCTCAGAACGTGCTGTTTCATGCCTCCACATGTGTTCGTTTGCTAGGGCTGCTGTCATAAAGTACACCGGCCGGGGGCTTAAACAGCACAGCTTTCTTGTCTCGCAGTTCTGAGATCTACAGGATCTGAGATCAAGGTGTCGGTGGAGTTGGTTTCTTCTGAGGGCTGTGAGGGAGAGTCTGTTCCCTGCCTCTCCCCAAACCCCAAGCTTCTGGTGGTTCGCTGGCCATCTTTGGCATTCCTTGACTTGTGAAGGCATCATCCTGATATCTGCTTTCATCTCTGCACAGTGTTCTGCTTCCACCTGCGTGTCTGTGTCCAAATCCACCCACCCCACCCCGCCCCCTGCCTTTTTTGGAGACAGGATCTCACTCTGTTGCACAGACTGGAGGGCAGTGGCACGATCTTGGCTCACTGCAACCTCTGCTGCCTGGGTTCAAGCGATTCTCAGGCCTCAGCCTCCCAAGTAGCTGGGATTACAGGCACGCGCCACCACACCTGGCTAATTGTTGTATTTTTAAAGTAGAGACAGCATCCATTTGCTTGTGAAAGCTGGGGCACCACTCCTTGGTGAAGATTTTATCTTCGTCTGCTTCTGCAGCTCTAACAAAATACCTCAGACTGGGTAATTTATAAAACATAGAAATGCACTTTCCACAGTTCTGGAGGCTGAGAAGTCCAAGTTCTGCTGCTGGCATCTGATGAGGACTTTCTTTCTTCTTCTTCTTTTTTTTTTTTTTTTAATATTTATTTTGCTTAGAGACAGAGTCTTTACACAAGAGACCTGTGTAGAATGTAGACCGGCTGATCTTGAACTCCTGGGCACAAGTGATCTTCCTGCCTCAGCCTGCTGAGTAGCTGGGACTACGGGCATTTAGTCGGCTGCCTTTGTGCTCAGCTAAATTTTAAGTTTTTTTTTTTTTTTTTTTTTTTTTTTTTTGAGACAGGGTCTCTCTCTGTTACCCAGGCTGGAGTGCCATGGCACAGTCATGGCTCACTGTGACCTCTGCCTCCTGGGCTCAAGTGATCCTCCTGCCTCGGCCTCCCAAAGTGCTGGAACTACAGGTATGAGCTACCGCGCCCGGCTTGGTGAGGGCCTTCTTGCTGCATCCTCACATGGCAGAAGGCAGGAGGGAAAAAGGGATGATCCTTCTCTGTCAAGCCGCTTTACAGAAGGGTACCTAATACAGTTCACAAGGGAGGAGCCCTTGTGGCCTCATCACCTCTTAGTGGCCCCACTTCCTGATACTGCCATATTGGCAACACCTCAATCTTGGAGGAGACGCCACAGCAGAGGCCAGGCGTGGTGGCTCACGCTTGTAATCCCAGCACTTTGGGAGGCTGAGGTGGGTGGATCACCTGAGGTCAGTAGTTTGAGACCAGCCTGGCCAACATGGTGAAACCCCTTCTCTGCAAAAAATACAAAAATCAGCTAGTAGCTGGGCATGGGGGCAGGTGCCTGCGATTTCAGCTACTCCAGAGGCTGAGGCAAGATAATCACTTGAACTCAGGAGGCAGCTGTCGCAGTGAGCCGAGATCGCACCATTGCACTCCAGCCTGGGCAACAAGAGTGAAACTCTGTCTTAAAAAAAAAAAAAAAAAAAAAACCATAGCAGACCTCTCAGTAGTTGGGTTAGAAGCAGCGCTGACCAGCACATCGTCAGATACTCTGCCCCGTCCGCCGGCCTTTTTGTCTCCTGGAGCCCACTAGATTGTCACCTCCTCAGGGGCAAGGACTGTATCTTACTCACCTCGCTGTGCCCAGCAACTTGGCAGGGCCAGCTCATAGGAGGTGGCCCCGGACTGATGCCCATGGAATGAATGCACTGAAGGCAAGAAAGATGAGGCAAAAGGTAAAAGAGCTGAGGCTGGAAGCAGTGGCTCACGCCTATAATCCCGGCACTTTGGGAGGCCGAGGTGGGAGGATCGTTTGAGTCCAGGAGTTCAAGACCCGCCTGGGCAATAGAGTAAGACCTTGTCTCTACAGAAACAAGTTAAACAATTTTTTAAAAGATGGAAAAGCCAGAGAGAGTAGGGAGGGAGGAAAGTCACTGACGCTTGCCCCTCTGGATCTCGCCTGCCCCGGAACCTCTTCTTGGTAGGGAAATGTGCATGGTTCCCATGGCTCTCCTAGAACCTCAAGACTCTTTGGAGGTCTGGATTTTCCCCAGTGGGTGGTCGATGGGGGCTGGCAGCTTGGGACCAGGAAGACAGAGGTGGGAGTCCCAGGGGCTCAGGCGGATGGAGGTGGGAGCATGCATGAGGGGGTGCAGTCGAGCAGGAGCCAGAAACCAACAGTGCCAGGCCCAGCCTTCCTCAGGAGCAAACCACAGTCCTTAAACACTCCCCAAACACACTGATGATGTAAATCTAGTTTTAAAATAATAACAATAATGAGAAATAAAGAGTAAGCGGATGCGAGAGGGAGGGAAAGGGGGCTCTGCCAGGGCCCCGCCAAGGGGGAAAACACGTGGAAAAATTGAAATTAGTTGTGACAGCTGAAATTCTCTACAGTCGACATTTTGACAGGGTACTTAAAAAAATAATAAGAAAAGGGAAAGTGGTTTGGGTCGTCCAAGGAAGGGGGAGAATGGGGGATTTCAAGTGACACAAGACGCATAATTCAAGCTTCTTAGATTGCAAAAGCTCTTCTTACCTAAGGGGCCTGCTGCCTTTATTTTTATCCAAATGGCTCAATTACCGCAAAGCCCCACAGAGAAAATTACGGATGTTTGCCTCTATTTTTCTCCTCTTGTCTCGACAACTGTAGATATTTTGTTTTCCTTCTTTCTCTCTTGCTCTCTCTCTCTTTTTTTTTTTTTTTTTTTTTTTTTTTTTTGGTGGTTGCGGGGGTGAAGAGAGAAGGGGGGTGTTCAGATGGGCTCAGGGACCAGGGGCTTTTGAATTGCTCCTCAAAGCCCGCATCACACACACACACACGCGTGCACGCACACACACACACACCCCTCCCACAGTCCTAGGCCACACACCACAGCTGGTCTTTTTTGTGCATCCATTTTGACATTTGTCCTTTCTGTCTTCTGCTGTTCCTTTCCTCCCCTCCCCTCCAGTCTCTCCTCTTACTTCCTGCAGCAGCAGCAGCAGCAGCTTTGGGCCTCTCCTCTGCCCAGCGGGCACCCCTCCTAGCAGCTCTCGTCTCATCTCAGCTATTTCCAAACCCTGCAATAGACACAGGGAGGCACGGAGGTGCCCATTTTCCAACCTTCTTATTGGCTCTCCATTTGTCATTTTCGGAATTGGCACTCTGGGGAGCCAGGGCTGGAGGCTGCAGCTCTCACTCCTGCCCGCTCTGCCAGATGAGGGGTCCCGGCCTTGTAACCTGCCGCAGGCTCCAGAATGATCTCTGGGAGCACTAGGACTGCGAGGAATGGTGTCTGAGCATGAGGTCCTGGGCCTGGATGCTGTGGACATGCAGAGGAGGGAGCTCCTGCCAGTCCGAGTTACCTCTTACGCACCTCTCTCCATGCCACCGTCCCTGGCCTCTGTGCTGTCCTCATTCACCTCTGCCCTGGGTAGTGCCATCCGCTACCTACCTGCCCCCCCTTGGGCCCCTCCTACCAGGCCACACCCCTCCCTTGCTTAGAACCTCCATGACTCATTGACCGTGGGGTACAACCCCTCACTGGCCTTGGATCAAACCCAAATCTCTCCCTGTGGCCCCCAGGGCCCTGTGGACTGGCCCCACCTCTTCTCCAGCTTCACCACCAATTCTCACTCCCAACGCACAGCTCCTTCCTGCCTTGGGCCTTGCAGCTGTGGGTCCTCCCCTGCCCTGCTCTCTCTGTCTCTCCACCCACTTAACCCTCACTGAGCATCACGGAACCATCTTGTCACCTCCTCAAGCAGCCTCCCCACCCATCAGGTCAGGCTTTCATAGCACCTGCATGGGGACAGGGAACAGCCAATCAGAGCCCAGCCGCAGGGTCCTGATGGTGAGGCAGGTGCAGCAGGACCCAGGTGAGGGAAATGGACACAGGAAGAGTTTATTTTTTTGAGATGGTGTCTTGCTATGTTGCCCAGCCTGGAGCAAAGTGACCCAATTGTGGCTCACTGCAGCCTTGAACTCCTGGGGTCAAGCCATCCTCATGTCTCAGCTTCCCAAGTAGCTGGGACTCCAACTGTGTTTTAATCACCATGGCTGACAGTTTCCATCAGCCTGTCTATCCCTGTCCGTGTGCCTCCACCCCCAAGAAATTCTCAATTCGGTGGCAGGCACCTCCACTAGCCTGCAAGCCTCCACCCCGCCTCACACGTTTGTAGTTATAAAGGGCACACATCATAGGTGCTCAATAAATAGCTGGTGATGGATGGAAATGCCCTTGGGACCAGGCCCTTTCTGGGGACCACTAAATTCTGTGCCTACCAGCCCCCTCCTATGCTGCACCCACAGGTGCCTTAGCTGCAGGCAACTGCCAACAGAGCAAGAAAACCAGTGTGATGCACGGCATTGGTGGGGTCCTTGGCATTGTGGTTTACTTCAAAGGCTTCTGAGGCAAAGGGCTGGGTGCAAATTCCAAACTCAGTGCTCTCTTGCTGGGTGATTTTGGGCAATGCATCGAACTCCTTTGAGTCTCAGTGCCCTCACTTGTAAATGAGGGAGATGTTGGGTTTGTGGAGGACTAATGTATGTACATCGCTGAACGCCTTGTGTCTTCAGCCTGCGTGATTATTAAATTTGCTATATTTATTGCCCTCTTGCCTTCCATAGTCAAGAGGGATCCCTGTCTGCCCCTCCAATCCATCATGCACTCAGCAACCATTTCTCCATTCACTGCGTACATATTTTATGGAGTTTCTATCATTTTCCAGGTATAGAAATACAGCAGTGAATGAATCAGATGGAAAATCTGCCCCTGACAGCTGCCATTCTGAGGGATCCACTTCCTGCAATGTCTCACGGATTCCTCCCATGGCTCTTGGCAGTAGAGACTATTATTGTCCCCATCTTATAGCAGGAGAAACTGAAGCTCAGAAGACTTGATCAATTTACCCAAGATCATTCACTTTCTGGCAGAACCAGGACTTGAACTCAAGCCCTTGGGATGCCAGAACCTGAACTTTCAACTCCTAATGTTTTTTTTTTTTTTTTTTTTTTTTTTAGTTGAGATGGAGTTTCACTTTGTTGCCTAGGCTGGTCTCGAACTCCTGGGCTCAAGCAAACCTCCCACATCCGCCTCCCAAGGTGCTGGGATTACAGGCATGAGTCAACACACCTGGCCTCAACTGCTAATCTATAATGCTTCTACAGAGAGATTTTTCTTTTTCTCTTTTTCTTTTTATTTATTTATTTATTTTTTTTGAAGCGGAGTCTCGCTCTGTTGCCCAGTGGAGTGCAGTGGCACAATCTTGGCTCACTGCAAGCTCCGCCTCCCGGGTTCACGCCATTCTCCTGCCTCAGCCTCCTGAGTAGCTGGGACTACAGGCGCCTGCCACCGCGCCTGGCTAATTTTTTGTATTTTTAATAGAGATGGGGTTTCACCATGGTCTTGATCTCCTGACCTTGTGATTCGCCCGCCTCAGCCTCCCAAAGTGCTGGGATTACAGGCGTGAGCCACCGTGCCCAGCCTTCTTTTTTTTTTTTTTTTTTTTTTGAGACAGAGTCTCACTCTGTTGCCCAGGCTAGAGTGCAGTGGTGTGATCTCAGTTAACTGCAACCTCTGCCTCCTGGGTTCAAGCAATTCTCCTGCTTCAGCCTCCCGAGTAGCTGGGATTACAGGCACCCACCACCACAACCGGGTAATTTTTGTATTTTTAGTAGAGAGAAGGGGTTTCACCATCTTGGCCAGGCTGGTCTTGAACCTCTGACCTAGTGACCCCCCCCCTTGGCCTCCCGAAGTGCTGGGATTACAGGCGTGAGCCACCATGCCCAGCCCAGAGAGACTTTTCTAAGTGCATTTCAGATGGGTCATTTCTTTGCATAATCCTCCTCGGTGGTCTCCAAACTCCTGGGCTTGGCCCAAGGGTTCTGCAAGTCCTGACCCCACCTTCATCTTCTGCCTCCTGTCTCCCTTGAGCCCTATCACCCTGGCTGGGTGTCTTCTTCCAGCCACACTGGTCCTTCCTGTTCCCAGACAGATCTGCTCTCTCTTACCGCCAAGCCTTGGCATGTGCTGTTCCTTCTGCCCAGAACACCCTTCCCCTCCTCTTTGCATGGCTAATCCTCCTCCTCCAGGTCTTGGCTGGACCTCACCTCCGCAGGGATGAGCTCCTCATCTCCCTGAGGCTGTGAAGCAGCCCCCACTTTCATGCTTCCCTATGCGGGGCTTTCCAGGAACGAGGGGACTCATGACCTATTTCTCCTCTAGCCTGTGAGTTCCCCTGGGCTGGTGCCTGCTTCTGCCTTTTTCAAATTTATACTCCAAGCACATTGCAGGAGCTCAACACTTACTTGCTAAAGGAGCAGATTAAAGAAAAATTGTAGAACCTGCTCTCCTGGCCCCCTCTTTTTCACTCTAGCTGTAGAAGTGAGCAATAGCCACATTTTTCATGATAAATGAAGATGGGTGCTCCTTCCTTCCTCCCTCCCACCCTTCTCTGTCTCTTTCTTTCTCTCTCTCTTTTTCTCTCTCCCACTCTTTCTTTCCCTCCCTCCCTCCCTCCCTTTCTTCCTCTCTCTCTCTCCCTCCCTTTTTCTTTCCTTCTCTCTCTTTCTGACGGAGTCTCACTCTGTCACCCAGGTTACAGTGCAGTGGTGCAATCTCGGCTCACTGCAACCTCTGCCTCCCAGGTTCAAGCGATTCCCCCACCTCAGCCTCCCCAGTAGCCGGGGTTACAGGCACCCGACCCCACGCCCGGCTAATTTTTGTATTTTTGGTGGAGATGGGGTTTCACCACATTGGCCAGGCTAGTCTCAATCTCCTGACCTCAGGTGATCCACCCGCCTCGGCCTCCCAAAGTGCTGGGATTATAGGGGTGAGCCACTGCGCCCAGCTTGAAGATGGGCACTTCTTAACAGAAGTCTTGACTTTATACAAACTTGCCATGTCTGGGGAAACACTCAAAATCAGCATTCTATTAAAAAAGGTGTTTGACAGCCAGGCACATGCTCACATGTTTGCAGTGAGCCAAAATCACACCACTGCACTCCAGCCTGGGCAACAGAGTGAGACTCTGTCTCAAAAAAAAAAAAGGTGTTTGAAGAATTTTTTCCTCTTAAAAAAAAAAAACAGAATCAATGAACTCCCTGTGTAGAGAGAATATTCCATAAAAGCCCCACCGGCCACACACTTCCAGAGAGAAGGCAGAGCGTAAGGCAGAGCGTGAGGTAGAGCTGCTCCTTGGGAGAGGCGCACACTCTGCATTCCTTCCTGATCGTGGTACTTCATGTGGGTTTCTGCTCAGGTGAATCCAAAATCAAGGTTGCAAGACAATGCAACTGTTGGGTAAAATGTACGGCAGGGTCCGACTCACCAAAGCTGCTATGTCAAACCACGCAGCAGAGGTGAATCGCAGAGGTGAATGGCAGAGACTGGGAGTGAGGGTACCTGAGATGTCAGATGCTTGATGGGCCTTCCAGATTAGAAAAGGAACTATGACCACCATAGTAGCCACCGCCAGAACCAGTACCCCAGGCACTTCTTTCTCATTGAGTCTTCACAAACATCCATTTTTTATTTTATTTTATTTTATTTTATTTTATTTTATTTTATTTTATTATTTTACTTTAAGTTCTGGGATACATGTGCAGAACATGCCAGTTTGTTACATAGGTCTATATGTGCCATGATGGTGTGGTACAGCTATCAACCCATCATCTAGGTTTTAAGCCCTGCATGCATTAGGTATTTGTCCTAATGCTCTCCCTCCCCTTGCCCCCTAAACCCCGACAGGCCCCGGGGTGTGATGTTCCCCTCACTGTGTCCATGTGTTCTCATTGTTCAACTCCCACTTATGAGTGAGAACATGTGGTGTTTGGTTTTCTGTTCCTGTGTTAATTTGCTGAGAATGATGGCTTCCAGCTTCATCCATGTCCCTGCAAAGGACATGAACTCATTCCTTTTTATGGCTGCAACACAACCACCCATTTTACTGGGAGTAAAAACCGAGGCTCAGCTCTGCATTCAGTACCACCTTCCCAGTGGGCAGAGGGTGGGGGTGGTCTGCCTGCAGTAGCTGTGAACAGCCCCCAGCCCTGAGGTCCTCCAGGAAGCAGAGCAAGCAGGCAGGAGGTGTCCTGTGGAGCAGAGGGAGGAGACGGTGGAGGTCCTGGGGGATGTCGAGGAGCAGAGACGGGGGGGAGCACAGTGACCACCCTGGAACCCCCCAAGCCCAGCCATCTCCAGGAAACGTCACTAAACCCACAGCACTGGTGTGGGTGACTCTGTGTGGCGTGGTGGGGGCTGGGGATGGGAACAAAGCTCCCGTTAGAGCCACCAGTGTGAACCAAGGTGGACCCGCAGAGACAGCAGGAGGTGGAGGCCAGGAGGGAAGGCCTCAGGCCCCCAGCACAAGCATCACATCCCAAGACTGGGAGTGACTGGCCATAGTCAAGGGTGGGCAGGCAGGGAGCACCTTCACAGTCCAGCCAGCACCTGCCCTATCCCTTCTTCTAGTGGGACCTTGAACTTTCCCTTCCTCAGAGACTTGTGCTGGTCACCTTGATGTCTGAGAGCACGGCAGCCTGGAGGGCCTCAGGGGTGGGAGGCGTTCACAGCGGCTGCAGGCAGGTTGCCTATGCCCTCTTCCTACTGGGGTGGTGGTGCTGAAGGCAGGCTTCAGAGCCATAGGCTCTGGGCTCAAGTCCTGTCTCCAATATGTAGCTGCTGAGTGACCTCACTGCTGAGCCTTGGTTTTCCTCCCTGCAGAGTGGGTGGTTGTGCAGCCTCAATGAGAAAGAAGTGCCTGCAGTACTGGTTCTGGCGGCGGCTGCTATAGTTGTCATGGTTCTTTTTCTAATCTGGGAGGCCCATCAGGAGTGCATGACTGCCCTGAAAAGAACTGGCCAGGGTAAGATTATTTCTGGCCTGTAGCCACAGGCATGGGTCAAGTCCAAGGCTGAGGGCCTGAATCCTGAGACCCAGAGAGGGGGAAATCCCCTTAGTAAGTCTCAGGTAGCGCTGGACTAGAACCCTGGGATCCTGACCCTGGGCCTATGACACAGGATCCCCAAGGCAGGCACAACAGAACATACCCTCCCGAGAGCCAGAAGTCAGGAAGGTAGAGGGTGAAGCTCTGCCAAGTTTTTTGTTATTGTTGTTTTGTTCTCGTTTTTGTTTTGAGACAGAGTTTGGCTCTTGTCGCCCAGGCTGGAGTGCAATGGCACGATCTCGGCTCACTGCAGCCTCCACCTCCCAGGTTCGAGCGATTCTCCTGCCTCAGCCTCCCAAGTAGCTGAGATTACAGGCGCCCGCCACCACGCTCTGCTAATTTTTTGTATTTTTAGTAGAGACAGGGTTTCACCATGTTGGCCAGGCTGGTCTCGAACTTGACCAAGTTTTGAAGGTTGCATAGGAATTAGTCCAGTGGAAAGTAGGTAGAAAGCATTGAAGAGGAGGCAACAACCTGTAATCAAGCCAAAGGTGTAATCAGTTGTGGTGGGAGAACCATGGGCCACTCTGAGTGGAAGGTGCAGGTGCATACGGAGCAGGGCAGGGAGGTAGGGGAGTGGGCTGACCAGCTGGCGGCACCATGCTGTGCCTTATACACTCCAACCAAGCATTTGGACCTGAGTTTTAGGCCAGTGGTTCAAACTGAGCTCCCTGGAATCCTCTGGGTTCCTCAGAGCCCCGTTGGCGCCTGGGGGAAGGTGAACCAGAGGGAGGGAACGGATGAGACGATACAGGTTCTGCACCCAGCCCCACGCCGGTCTCAGGGAAGTTGTGCTTTCATTGGGTTGTTCCTTTAGATTTTCAGTGTAAGATTTCATTAGAAGAGTTTGCAGCAAATGCATTTAAAACTGCTCCTACAAGCTGGGAGAAGTCTTAAGCCAGAAGCGACATGACCAACATTTTATGATTCATTTGTTCTTCAAAAAACTTGGCAGAGGCCGGGTGCGGTGACTCATGCCTGTAATCCTAGCACTTTGGGAGGCTGAAGTGGGTGGATCACCTGAGGTCAGGAGTTTGAGACCAGCCTGGCCATGATGGTGAAACTCCGTCTCTACTAAAAATACAAAAATTAGCTGGGTGTGGTGACGGGCACCTGTAATCCCAGCTACTTGGGAGGCTGAGGCAGGAGAATTGCTTGAACGTGGGAGGCAGAGGTTGCAGTGAGCCGAGACCGTGTCACTGCACTCCAGCCTGGGTGACAGAGTGAGGGACTCTGTCTCAAACAAACAAACAAACCAGGAAAAAAAAAAAGAAAGAAACATTGTCAAGCATCATCCCAGGATGATGGCACTATCCTTCCTGTGCCAGGCATTCCTTGCTGAGAGCATTTGTCCCCTGCCCTGTGCCATTACTGAGCTGTACAAGGAAGCAATCCCCTGTAGCAGCTCAGCGCTCAAGCCTTGGTCTCAGAGACTCAGGTTCAATTCCTGACTCTCAGCTCACCCATCGTGGTTCCTTGGGCAAGCTTGTATAAACTCAATTTCTGTACCTGAAAAGTCAAGCTAATAACAACACCCACCTCCCATCGTCAAGGTGAGGATCACACAAGATCATTGGTGCCAAGGGCTTGACACGGTGTCCAGCACATGCGATCCACAGCACCTGCCCTCCCTGCAGGCAGCTGCGAGGTTCCTCTTAGCAACAATATGTGCTAGGGATGAGGATACAGAGACAGAGCTGTAGGTCTGCCCATGGGGACCTGACAGTCCAGGCTGGAACAGGAGTCTAGACGCCAGGCACGAAAATAACAAAAAAAACCAATGAAATGCAGGCAGAAGGGGATGAATCCAGATGGCCAGATCCTATGTCTTGGCTCAAAGTAGAGGCTCAATAAATGTTTGTTGAAATGAAAAGGATTGATGGGTGCGGTGGTTCATGCCTGTCAGTACTTTGGGAGACCAAGGCGGGTGGATCGCTTGAGCTCAGGAGTTTGAGACCAGTCCAGGTAACATGGCAAAACCCTGTCTCCACACACACACAAAAAATACAAAAATCAGCCAGGCATGGTGGCACATACCTTTAGTTCTAGCTACTCAGGAGGCTAAGGTGGAAGGATCAAGATTGCCTGAGCCTGTGAGGTCGAGGCTGCAGTGAGCCATGTTTGCAAGCCATTGTACTCCAGCCTGGGCAACAGAGTGAGACCCAGTCTCAAAAACAAGAAAGAAAGAAAGAAAAAAGAAATGAAAAGAATTGAAGTCAGTGGAAAGAAAGATCGCCCTGGGCTGTGGGAATCTAGGAAGCCTATGTGGGGAGTAAGAACTTGAGCTGGCATTTAGACAGTGGGCAAGATGTTGGTGGCTGAGGGCTGGGGGCAGGTGGGGAGCACCCCAGTTTTAAAAAGAGGGGGCCTCCTTTTCCCAACTCTGCTGCAAACTACTTGAGGCTGCTTAAGAACAACCTCACTGTTTTTCCTCTTGTTGTATCTTTTTCTGTGTTGTCTGGATGTTTTTGATAATGAGCATGTGTTACTTTAAAAATCAGAAAAAGCAATTAAGTTATTCTCATTTGCAAGATTTTTTTAAAACAGCATTCACACACACAAAGGATGGTTAACATGAAATTCACACAGAAAGAAACAGAAGAGGCGTCAGGAGCAAAACTGAAGAGGGAGGTAATTATGACAGGAACCCCGGAAGAGGAAGAGTGAGTTATTTTTTGATGAATGATTCACCCTGACTTACAACCTCCAAGAAGAGGCCAAAAGGGAAATCGGCAAGGGTGGAAGATCGGGTAAAAAAAGAACACACGCGGGCCAGGCGCGGTGGCACAAGCCTGTAATCCCAGCACTTTGGGAGGCCGGGTGGATCACGAGGTCAGGAAATCGAGACCATCCTGGCTAACACGGTGAAACCCCGTCTCTACTAAAAATACAACAACAACAAAAAAAAACTAGCCGGGCGAGGTGGCGGGCGCCTGTAGTCCCAGCTACTCGGGAGGCTGAGGCAGGAGAATGGCGTAAACCCGGGAGGCGGAGCTTGCAGTGAGCTGAGATCCGGCCACTGCACTCCAGCCCGGGCGACAGAGTGAGACTCCGTCTCAAAAAAAAAAAAAAAAAAAAAAAAAAAAAAAAAAAAAAAAAAAAAAAAAAAAAAAAAACGCACGCTTTGCAGAGTGGAGAGGATTGAGGGCGGTGGGGGAATAATGACAGCAACTCTGGTTTGCTGAGCGCTTATCTAAGCCAAGCGCCCCGCTGAAATATCTCCATGCTGTTCTGGGGAGGAGGTGATCTCTGCCCGCACTGTGCGGATGAGCATCACATCCGAGGTCTGGAAGCGGGAACCGCTCCAGACCTCTGAACCCACAAATGCTAGTGCTTGCTGTGCCCATGGCTCTCCCTCCTCTGCCGCAGGGGCAGGAGGAGGCTGCAGCATCGGCAGGCGGACAGAGCTGTCCTCAAGCGCCGTTGTAGGGGTACAAGAACTCGCCACCCTGGCCTGAACACTGCAAGCTGCCGCCTGAGCCTCCCTAATGGAGTCCTGATACAGCGCAGTGACAGTTGAACCCAGAGATGGCAGGGTGCGTGTGTGACAGAGGGGACAGGCCATGGAGCTTAACCCCTGCCTCTCCAGTGGGGCCAGCCAGGAAAAGGGCCTGCGGAGCCTGGGCGGGAGCACTGGTTCCGCGTCTCATCCTTGTCCCTCTGAGGGAGGATCCATCCCTTTTGCCATCCAGCCTGGGCTGTTGGAACAGGGGAGGGAGAGCGCCTTGCTTCTGTTCTTGAACCCTGACCGCCAGCTTCTTCTCCACCTAAAGCCAGGAAGGGTCTTTGAAAAAGGTACCTGGCTGCTCCCCTCCCTCCATGGCTCTCTATGCCCTCAGAATAAAGGCGAGCTCCTTACCAGGGCTTACTGAGTCCTTCTCACCCGGCCCTGGCCACTTCTCCAGCTCCTCCCTTGGGACTCCACTCAGCTGGCCTCCTTTCTGGTCCTCCAATTCAGCTCTGCCTCAGGACTGTTACATATGCCGTGCCTGCCCACTGTGCGCCAGCCCCTGCCTGTGCCCACACCCTAGTCTGGTGAGGTTCTTATCCTTCTGGTCTCAGCTTAGCTCACCCTAGTTTCCAAGTCTGGGCCAGGGTGCCCTCTTATGGGCCCCAACAGCCCTGTCTTGTGCTGGCTGGCTCTAAAGACTACCCAGGCACCACCACATCTTGTGCCAATCATGACAGGCACTGCTGGTATCTCATTTTCCAGATGAGGAAACAAGCTCAGAGAGCCTGAGGCTACAGGTCAAAAGGCAGAGCCGGGATTTGAACCTAGGTCTGTCAGAAGCTCCCAGTGTGTAACAACAGGCAGCCTTTGGGAGCTGGAAGAGACCTCAGAACCCACAGTCCAACCCGCTTGTGGGGTGGGTGGGAAAACTGAGGCCCGGAGATGGCCAGTGACTCCTCGGGAGCTGGCAGAGAATCCTGCCTACCTGGCTCCCCAACCTGGTCCCCAGGCCCGAGTTCCTCCCCTCCCCTCCCGGCCCTCCACCCAGTGAGCAGAGCTGCCTCTTCTCTCCTTGCAGAGCCCTGTGGTGCAGAGGCACTGGAGGGAGGCGATGGCTGGGCTGGGCACCCTCCCCAGGAGCTGGGTTCTGGCTAGGGGAGCAGAGGGGCCTCCAGCTCCCTTCCCCACCCCGCCCCTAGCCCTGCTGGCAGATGCTTAGCACAATTAGCCAACAAGTGGCTGTTTTGTGGAGTTACTGCTGATGTGTTTTAAGTGGCTTTCTGAGTGGGAAATGTTCGGGAGGAGAATCAGGCAGACAAAGGGGCGTGAGTGCATTAGGTTTTATCGCTCTGTTTTGCACACGTCTGACATCACTCTTTTAAGCAAGTTCTGTTTGGCCCTGGGAGAATGATAAAGAGACAAGAGGCAGGGAGTGCAGGCAGGCGGACACGCGCGCTGTCTCCCCAGCTCTCTCTCTCCCCCGCTCCCTTGCACGCACGCCATCCCGTCCTCCAAGTGGAGGCATAATGGCCGGAGACGGTTGGAGCAAACTGTCCGACAGATGGGGCCTGCCCCGCTCGGAAGGGGAGGCTCGGCTGCAAATAAAGTCTTCAGGTGAAATAGAATAACTGAAGTAGCCAACTATTGTGCGGTGAGAGGGTAATGCGTCTGCCTCTTGCTAATGGCTGCCCAGTTGCCAGAGAATGAAACCTCTTCTAATCACGCAGGCGATCCAAGGACAAAAGTCAGCGAGGGAGATGGCAGAGACAGCGGGGAGGAGGGAGCCCCCCAGCTGCATCCCCCACCCCCACCCTGGGGCTGAGACTTGGACAAAGGGCCCATCCCCTGCTCCAACTGCTCAGGGCTTCGGCTCCAGGTTTGGTAAAAAGTAATAAGCAGGAAAGTAGCTACCTGTGAGGGCGGCACTGGAGGGGATGCTGGGGGTGAGGGGTAGAGATCCTAGGAGGAGGGAAGACTGGTATAGGCAATGGTCACGCAGGGTGGATGGCGAGAGACGGTCTGAAGGTACAGCGGCTTTCCTTTTGCCTCAATGCAGTGCAGTCATCTTCAGGGGCCCCCTTTCTCTCCAGCCCTCGGTTTCTGTTTCCTTAAAAGGAGGAGCTTTGCTTTAATCTGTTGCCCATCTGCCTGTCCGTCCATCCACCCTTCCAAATAGTCATGCGTTTGGTAAGTTTTTTTTTTTTTTGAGATGGAGTCTCACTCTGTCGCCCAGGTTGGAGTGCAGTGACACAATCTGGTCTCACTGTGGCCTCGCTTCCCAGGTTCAAGCGTCCTGCCTCAGCCTCCTGAGTATCTGAGATAACAGGCATGTGCCACCCCACCCAGCTAATTTTTGTATTTTTAGTAGAGTTAGGGTTTCCCCATGTTAGCCAGCCTGGTCTCAAACTCCTGACCTCAAGTGATCTGTCTGTCTCGGCCTCTCAAAGTGCTGGGATTACAGGTGTGAGCCACCACACCCTGCCATGAGTATTTTATTTATACATTTATTTATTTATTCTGGTGATTCATGATTTGGGCAGTCCCCAGACCAGAATAGGTTCAGAGAGACTCCCAGTATTTTTTGTGAAAAGCTTAAAAATATTTGTGTTTTGCTGTGTGTGCACTTCCAGGCACGGAAGTTGACACACACTTTCCTGCTTCCTCTTCTTCATTCATGGTGAGCCCTCCCCGCAAAAACCTCCATTCCTCCATCTTTGCTTAGTGAAATTGTATCCACTTTCAAAGCCCATTTGGCGTGCTAGCTCCTGTGTGCTAGCTCCTGTGTGCCACTTGTTCAGATGTACTCATCTCTGTCTGAGCTATATATAATTTGATTTAGTAAGTATCTTTTGAGCATCAGTTATGGGTCAGGTCTTCTGCTAGGGGCTGAGAATACTGAGGTGAACGAGAAGCTCCCAGGTTAGCATGGGGGATAGATGGTGAATAAAAAATCCCAAAAATCATCATTCATTACAGCCATGACACTGCTCTGAGGTGAGTCACACAAGCCTGTAACAGGCCCCAAGCTGGCTGGAGGGTCTGGAGGTCTTCAAGGATCTGGTCCCCCACTCCACTCACAGCAGCTGCTCTCTGGAAAGGTTCAAGTTGTCTCGTTCTGAGTGTGTGCCCCCCAGGCCATACTCAAAGACGTGCTTAGAAACCCAGCCTGAGGCCGGGCATGCTGGCTCATGCCTGTAATCCTAGCACTTTGGTAGGCCAAGGTGGGTGGATTGCCTGAGCTCAGGCATTTGAGACCAGCCTGGCCAGCATAACGAAACCCTATCTCTACTAAAAATACAAAAATTAGCCAGGCTTGGTGCATACCTGTAGTCCCAGCTACTTGGAAGGCTGAGGCAGGAGAATCGCTTGAACCTGGGAGGCGGAGGTTGCAGTGAGCCGGTATTGTGCCACTGTGCTCCAGCCTGGGTAACAGAGCAAGACTCTGTCTCAAAAAGAGCTGGGTGCGGTGGCTCACGTCTGTAATCCCAGAACTTCAGGAGGGCGAGGCGGGTGGATAACCTGAGTTCAGGAGTTCGAGACCAGCCTGACCAGCATGGAGAAACCCCATCTCTATTAAAAAATACAAAATTAGCGGAGTGTGCTGGAGTGTGAGACCAAGAGAGGTCCCTGTTCTGCAAGTTGTAGTTACAAACATTGGCGGTCCCAAAGCGCCATCCTTGCCCAGAACACGTCCAGCGGCCTGGGCTGAGAATCCAGTCAACAGGGGAGAAAGACGCTCTTTAAAAAAAAGTTTTGTTTTAACCAAAGGCAAGTCTTTCATTGAACTTCTTGTAGCCCTCATCTACCCCCCGCCCCAGCCCCAGTGCTGGCTCTTCCCCGCTGTCCATCCCCGCAGCACCTGCTCAGGGGCTGGAGGACAGGAGGGACATACACAACGGGAAGAAGGAGCAAGAGGCAGAGACAAACCTTGTGCAGCAGACAGGGGCAGACCACTGGGTGAGGGGGGGCACCTGGGAAAGTTGCGTGCCTCCTTCCTGGCTCCCCTCGGGAAAGGAGTGGAGAATGCTTTCAACATCTCCTGGGACAGGTGGGCTCACCCTCCATGCCCATCCCCAATGCACCTGTCCCTTACCCAAGACTCAGGGGGGCGGCACAATGTCTTCTCCTGCAACACCAGCCTCGGAGTCCACAGCCTCCCAAGTGGCCGATAAGTTCTGCTCTTACTGGTTAATGAGGGGCCAGCGCCCCCTGGGCCTCCATCTCTTGGGTGCCCACTTTGACTGGGCTGTGCGTCATCACTGCCAAATGAGGGCTGCTAGGAGCCCTGCGCAGCTGACAGCAGGTGCACGGGTCCAGGGTGGGAAGGGCAGGGCTGAAGTAGCTCAGAAACCACACCAAGGGATCAAAGTGGGTCTTTGTGCTGGCACATGCCTGTAATCTCAGCTACTCGGGAGGCTGAGGCAGGAGAATTGCTTGTACGCTGGAGGCGGAGGTTGCGGTGAGCCGAGATTGCGCCATTGCACTCCAGCCTGGGCAACAAGAGTGAAACTCTGTCTCAAAAACAAACAAATAAACAAAAAAACCCAAAGAAACCCAGCCGGGGCATCATCCTTTTCTCTAGCCCTGCAGACCCGACGGCTTCAGTAGCTCCGTGTCCTGATCTCTGCCTCCCAGCTCAGCAGGATGACTGCAGCTTGGATCCTTGCTCTCTGGTCTGTGGCTGGGAAATTGGCCCCAGGCAGAGATCTGGTGATTGTGGGACTCACCTCAAGGGTTTCCTTTCCCCTAGGGACTGTGGCCTTGCACAGTCTGAATCTGTGGTCTGGCACTGAACACAGTAGCCTCGCAGATTCCGTCAAGGGCTAGTGGTATACCCACTACTTCACCACGGCTTGTAGCAGATGTTTGCTATTAGCTTTATTTACTTATTTTTATAAAAATTTTTATTCTGGAATTACTTTATTTTATTATTATTTATTCTGTATGGACAGGGTCTCACTCTGTTGACCAAGCTGGCCTTGAACTCCTGGCCTCAAGTGATCCTCCAACCTTGGCTCCTAAAGTGCTGGGATTACAGATGTGAGCCACCACCCCTGACTCCAATATAATTTTAGCTTTATAGAAAAGTTGCAAGGATAGTGCTGAGAGCTCCTGTATACTCATCATTCACTTTCTTCTATAGTTAACATCTTCTATAACCATGGCCCATTTGTCAAAACGAAGAAATTAACATGGGGGCAGTATTACTAATTGAACTCCAGACTTGGTTTCGTTTCATCAGTTTTTTCATTAATGTCTTTGGATTGTCTAAAATCTGGTCCATTATCCCATGTGCTAGCAGCTCTATTTCAATAGCCAGAAACTGGGAGCAACCCAAATATCTGTCAACAGAAGTTGTGAAATGAATTGTGGTGCATTCCCATAATGAAATATGATTCAGTCCGGGCGCAGCGGCTCACGCCTATAATCCCAGCACTTTGGGAGGCCTAGGTGGGCGGGTCATTTGAGGTCAGGAGTTTGAGACCAGCCTGGTCAACATGGTGAAACCCCATCTTTACCAAAAATACAAAAATTAGCTAGGCGTGGTGGCTGTGCCTGTAATCCCAGCGACTCAGGAGGTTGAGGCAGAAGAGTCGCTTGAACCTGGGAGGCAGAGGTTGCAGTGAGCTAAGACCACACCATTGCACTACAGCCTAGGTGACAGAGCAAAACTCCATCTCAAAAAAAAAAAAAAAAAAAAAAAAGGAAAACAGAAAAAAGGAGTCTGACACAATTAACTGATTAATTCATAAGTTTTTTAGTAAATGATTACTTTTTAATTGGGGTTGAAGAGGTTAGAATTGTCATTACCATTTGTGGCAGACAGACCCTAAAGTGACCCCCATAATTTTTTTTAAAGGAATGGGGTCTTGCTATGTTGCCCAGGCTGATCTTGCACTCCTCGGCTCAAGAGATCCTCCTGCCTCAGCCTTCCAAGTAGCTAGGACTACAGGCATGAGCCACCATCCCTGGCTGACTCCCACTAATTTTTAACCTTTGGTATTTACACTCTTCGTAACCCCTCCTTTTGACTGTGGGTGGGACTAGGGATGTGCTTTTGGCTGAGATGATAAAGCTGAAGGAGTTTTGCAGGTGTAATTTAGATCTCAAGGCAGTTCATTTTGAGTTCATTGAAAGGGTTAGGCTGGATTTAATTAGGTAAAACCTTAAGTCTGGGCCCAGTGGCTCATGCCTGTAATCCCAGCACTTTGGGAGGCCGCGGTGGGTGAATCACTTGAGTCCAGGAGTTTGAGACCAGCCTGGACAACATGGCGAAACTCCATCTCTACCAAAATACAAAAATTAGTCTGGCGTGTTGGTGCATGCCTGTAATCCCAGCTACATGGGGGGCTGAGGTGGGAGGATCCCTTGAGCCCTGGAGGCTAAGGTTGCAGTGAGCTGAGATCACACCACTGCACTCCAGCCTGGGTGACAGAGTGAGACCCCATCTCAAAAAAAGGAAGCAAACAAAAAAAGCTGAAGAGAGACTTGCAGAAGCAAGCTGCTATGGTGTGAACTGACTTAGAGATGGCCACGTGGCACCGGGGGGCCACTGGCTGACAGCCAACCAGAAAACCGGGAGCTTGGTTCTACTGGTACAAGGAACTGAATTCTGCCGACTAATGCAAGACGTTGGAAGAAGACCTGAGCTCTGAAAGAAGATGCAGCCCAGCTGACACCTTGACTGCAGCCTGGTGGGACCCTGAAGACAAGACCCATTCAACTTTGCCCAGACTCCTGAGCCACAGCCACTGTGAGATGATCAATGTGTGTTGTTTGAAGCAATCGGTAGCTAATGCACCACTGCAGCCATAGTGACCGGGAGCAGCTTGGAATACTTCTGGGGTACAGTTCAGATGTGTGCGGTATGTAACTTATACCCAGGCTAAAGTGATCCTCCCACTTCAGCCTCCCGAGTAGCTGGAACTACAGGCACCTGCCACCACACCTGGATAATTTTTTGTATTTTTAGTAGAGACAGGGTTTCATGGTGTTAGCCAGGATGGTCTCGATCTCCTGACCTCGTGATCCGCCTGCCTCGGGCTCCCAAAGTGCTGGGATTACAGGCGTGAGCCACCATGCCTGGCCACACCTGGATAATTTTTAAAGTTTTTGTAGAGACGGGGTCTTGCCATGTTGCCCAGGCTAGTCTCAAACTTCTAGGCTCAAGTGATCCTCCCGCCTCAGCCTCCCAAAGTGTTGGGATTACAGGTGAGCCATTATGCTGGTTCATATGTCTTTATTTGAAGAGCCCTTGTTCCTCACCTCCAGTCCTGCATCTCATCCTGCTGGTTTCCTTCCCAGGGCTTTTCATCACGTGTAATCTTCTTATATTTTTGTTTGCTTGTAACTTTTTGTTTGCTTATTAGTTTGTTTTCTGTGTAATCCTCTAGAGCAGTGTTGTACAACAGAAATGTGAGCCTCATGATTTAAAGTTTTCTAGTAGCCACATTAAAAAAAATAAAATACGTGAATTTGTTTAATGCAATATATTCATAGTATGATCATGTCGGCGTGTAATGAATATTTTTAAAACTGAGATATTTTACATTCTTTTGCTTGCACTGTTTTTGAGACAAGGTCTCGCTCTCTTACCCAGGCTGGAGTGCAGTGGCAGCGTGATCATAGCTCACTGCAGCCTCGACCTCCTGGGGTCACGTGATCCTCTCACCTCAGCCTCCCAAGTATCTGGGAGTACAGGCCGGGCTAATTTTTGTATTTTTGTAGAGGCGGAGTTTTGCCATGTCGCTCAGGCTGGTCTGAAACTTCTCAGCTTAGAAAATCCTCCTGCCTTGGCCCCCCCCAAAGTGTTGGGATTACAGGCATGAGCCACTGCGCCTGGCCTGTTTGCACTGTCTTTGAAATCCAGTGTGTATTTAACACTCACAGCACATCTCAGTGGGGACTGGCCACATTTCATGTACTCACATGTGGTGGGACTACTACTCCGGACAGCATAGCTTGAGACTGTAAGCTGTGTGGTGGTGGGGTGCGTGGGGCTGAGGTCACCGTAAGCTGTGGGGTGGCAGGGTGCATGGGGCTGAGGTCACCATAAGCCGTGGGGTGGCAGGGTGCATGGGGCCGAGGTCACCATAAGCCGTGGGGTGGCGGGGTGCATGGTGCTGAGGTCACCGTAAGCTGTGGGGTGGCGGGGTGCATGGGGCTGAGGTCACACCCATTTTGCTCGCGGCCCTCAGTTCAGTGCTTAGCATGTCCTTGATGCTCAATAAATGTGCAGTGAAGGAATGGGAGGTGAATGAAGTTACTTCAAATACTTTTTGGACATCTGCAGGCTATCTTTTCTTTCCTCCCTTCCATTCTACCTTCCTTTTTCCTCCCTCCCTTCCCACCTTCCCTCTTCATCTCAAGTCCTTTCTTTAGGGTAAAGATTTTAAAGTGTACACACACACACACACACACGCACACTCACCCCTTCTCATTTCACTCCGGGAGGTTCTAATACCAGCACTCTCAATCTTGGCGATCACATGGATCAGCTGTTAAAATGCAGGCTGTGGTCAGTAGGTCTGGAGGAAAGGGGCCCAGATTCTGTCTTTCTAGTGAGCTCCCAGGGACCTCTGTGGGTCTATGGCCCCTGCTTGAAGGCGAGAGGCTGTAGAGCCGCCTGCTCTTCTGCTGGCTCAGGCTAGGGGTGGGGGGTCACAGGAGGACCGAGGAGAATTTGGACGCAGCGCTCTCCTTTTCTTGTTAACTTTCCTCCCTAAATATGGGCTACTGTGCTTTCTAGGGAGCAAGGGGGTCCCAGCACGGGGCGGCTTGGTGCCTCTGGCCTCTAACCTTGTTGGGATGTTGTGATTTAGGCAGGACGCTGTGTTGAAGGTGGAGTTTCTGCCCCACACAGTCTTAGAGGCACACTGGGTTCACTGGTCCTGCCCAGAGGCTGTGGGACAGCCAAGCTTGGCCTTGCAGGGACCTATGATACCCCCAAAGACACGACTGCCCCCCCAGACTGGCCACTGCCACCTTTACCCACAGGAGAAGGGAGAAGCTGAGCAGGGGGAGTTCCCCCTGGGGAAACTGGAGACTTCCTTGAACTTGCTCTGTGACCTTGAGAAGCCCCCCAGCCTCAGTTTCCCCACCCGAATTCTAGGGGCTGAACTCAGTAATCCCAGCTCCTGCCTGAGACATTTCAGTGAAACCGTGGGCGCGCCCAGCGAGGTCCTGGGGCCATGGGTGTGCGCAGAGGCTGGCTCCGCAGCTGTCCGGGTGAGATTTCTGGTGGCAGGGGTGTCTCCCTCCTGCCCCAACTGGCCCACATGGAGCTGTTTTTCACAGCACCATTGATCCGGCTAAACCAGGGAGATGCATTACATCTCCTCCGGAGGTCAGGGGTTGGGCAGCCCAGCTGGTAAATCGCCCGCTGGCTGTGTTTTAAGGCCCTGCCCTGTGTTTCGGCTCCTTGGGCCTTGGGAGAAACTGCTGAAGTTTGATATGGCTCTGGGGGCCAGTGGGGGCAAAGGGCTCCAGCCAAGGGAGGGACAAATAGATCGATGGGAAACTGCCATGACCCCATGACCTCGGAGATGGCTTCAAACTGTGTCTTAACATGCCCTAGTAAATCTGAGGGTGGACTGGCCTCCCCTGGGGACCGTGGGGACAGTGAGGACGGGGTGGGAGGAAGCAGTGAAGGGCATGCCAGGGAAGTGAGAGACCACGGTCTGAGCGGCTGGATTCTTAGCGTTCACAAGTCGCAGCCAAGTTGGGTTTGATCTGCTGTCCCTTGTCATCATGTAGCGGGGGCACCGCAGTTTACAGTGTGCACTGTACACGTTCCATATTCTGTCCTTGCAGGTGTAGACTTTGATGGTGGGGAAGACTGGGCTCAACCTGGGCCCAGGTGGCCTGGTTTGCAGGTGGCAGAGCTTTTGAGGGGCTGCAAATGGGTCAGTCTAGCTGGGGAACAAAATCCAAAAGGAGTCCAGACAGGTGGGGACAGGGCTCCAGAGGTGGCCAGGGACCAGCATCACACTTTAAAGAGCCCCAGGAGGGCTTCGGCTCAGGCAAGGGAGGGAGGAATAAGATGTAACTGTGTTCCAGAAAGCTCACATGGCTTCAGTGCGGGGCCAGAAGGGGAGCTGGTTTGGTTGTGATGATTCCTTGCGGGCCCCCACCATTTTCCTAGGCACTTCCCTGCAGGTCCTGGAGTCACAGACCTGGGTTCAAATCCCATCTCTGCCCCTGACTTGCAAGTGATTTTTCTCTGAGCTCCAGTTTCCCAGCCTGTGTCTCTAGGAGTGTTAGAAGTTTGACTGAGATGAGCTCAGGCGCAGTGCCTGGGGCTGAGCCGTCAACGCAGCTGCTGTCACCATCCCACTCCCCCTCGGCCAGGCAGCCTCAGTCTCCCTCCCGATGCCACAGCCCTCCTGGGGTCTGCAGGAAGTAAAGCCTGCACACCTGCCCAGTCCCTGGTGCCCAACCCAGATGGGCTGAGGGTACACAGTATGGGAGACAACCAGCCATTTCTTCTTTTGCCTTTACCCTCTTTCCTGGGGTTGGGAGGCAAGATCCAGGGGGCGCCTTGCTGTCCTCCCAGCGGCATTAACTCCTTGCTGGGCCCGGTGTGGCCCCCTGGGGTGAGGCACAACCAGAGGCTGGCAGCCCCAGGTTCCAGCCTGGGCGTGACTGTGACTGGCCCTGCATCAGGGTGTGCCCTTCTCTGTGGGCCTCAGTCTCCCCATTTGTGCAATGATTGGCATTTCCCAAATGCAACAGGCATGACTGGTGGCCCAAAAGATGATTTGGGCTGAACATTGCACCCGCTGTGATAAATGTATCCTCTTTTTTTTTTTTTTTTTTTTTTTTTTTGAGACGGAGTTTCGCTCTTGTTGCCCAGGCTGGAGTGCAATGGCATGATCTCAGCTCACTGCAACCTCTGCCTCCCGGGTTCAAGTGATTCTCCTATCTCAGCTTCCTGAGTAGCTGGGATTACAGGCACCCGCCACAACGCCCAGCTAATATTTTATATTTTTAGTAGAGAAGGGGTTTCATCATGTTGGCCAGGCTGGTCTCGAATGCCTGACCTCAGGTGATCTACCCACCTCAGCTTCCCAAATTACTGGAATTACAGGTATGAGCCACCGTGCCTGGCCTAAATGTATCCTCCTTTTCATTTTCTTCCATTCCATCCCACAAATTCTCACTGCATCAGAGAGACTTGGGCTGGTGTCACTTGGTTTAGTGCTTCTCGAATACTGGCTAGACTCACTTTTTTCTTTAAGTTTGAACATTTAAAAATTTAAATTGTGGCTAAATATGCATAACATAAAATTTACCATCTTAACCATCTTTCAGTATACAGTTCAGTCATGTTAATAAACTACCTTTTTATTTTTTGAGAGAGTCTCGTTCTGTCACCCAGGCTGCAGTACAGTAGTGAGAACACAGCTCACTGCAGCCTCGACCTCCTGGGCTTAAGCAATCCTCCCACCTAAGCCTCCTGAGTACCTGGTACTACAGGTGTGTGCCACCACGCCTGGCTAATTTTTAATTTTTTTTTTTAATGGAGTCTTGCTCTGTTGCCCAGGCTGGAGTGCAATGGCACAATCTCAGCTCCCCACAATTTCCACCTCCCTGGTTCTAGTGATCCTTCTGCCTCAGCCTCCTAAGTAGCTGAGACTACAGGTGCACGCCACCATGTCTGCCTTTTTTTTTCTTTTTTTGTACTTTTCGTAGAGATGGGGTTTCGCCATGTTGGCTGGTCTAGTTTTGGACTCCTGACCTCAAGTGATCTGCCTGCCTCAGCCTCCCAAAATGCTGGGATTACAGGTATGAGCCACCGCACCCGGCCTAATTTTTAAATTTTTTGTAGAGGTGATGGCTGGGGTTCCCCCCACCTCTTACATCCAGGATGTCCGCAGCCAGGACAGAGCTGATGTGGGGCTTCTGGACACAGCGTTGGCAGATGGGGGGACCCAGCCAAACTGCGAGGCACAATGTTCAAGGCCTGGGCTCTGGCATCAGACGATCCTGGGTTTGAATCCTGGCTGGGCCTCTCGCATGGCTTTGGGCAGGTGGTTTAGTCCCTCTGGGCCTCTGTACCTGTCCCTGTAAAATGGGGTTGCTGCTTCTTGCCACCAAGGGTCATTGTGGATGGTAGAGTTAATCTCCACAGAGGCACTTGGAATACATCATTGTTGCCATTATCCACATTAACCAGGGCTAAGCAGGGTGGCAGAAACCCGGCTGAGAGGCACCACATTCTGCGCACCCAGGAAGAGGTGGCTCAGAAATATCAACCTTTCTGGCCTTTCTTCTTTCTGCTTTTCATTCTCTCCAGTTGGCCCAGTGGTGGCTTAGGGCATCAATCTTTCCTGTAGCTCCTTTTCATTTGGAAAGGTGCCGTGCTTGACAAACCGTTCCCACCCTCCCAAAGCTTCCCAGGACCAGAGAAAGGGATCTGGAAGCAGGCCTCAGGAGGCCCGATCACAGGCAGCCCTGCTTTACCTGCCTCCTTCTCCCCTGGGGCAGGGGCTGCACAAAGGGCCGAGGTCAAATTACAAGCAGCCCTGCCTTACCTGCCTCCTTCTCCCCTGGGGCAGGGGCTGCACAAAGGGCCATGTCACTGACCACTGTGATAGAGTGACCAGATTGCCAGGGAGAGGAGGGGGTGCAGGGGAGCCTGTGTAGTCCTCTTGTCTTTCTCTGGGGCAGGGCTGATTCCCCAGGGCATCCTTTTGTCCTGGGCTCTCTCTGTGTCTGCAGCCTCAGGAGTCAGGGCTGCGGCTGCTGCCTGGCCCCATGTGCCAGCCCGGGCCACTCACTTCCCAGCAATCTGGCCTGGGATGCAGATAAAGCCTCCTTTCAGAACTCTGCACAGGCCGCTGTAGGGGGCCTGGGGAGGAGCGTGGGGGTCCTTGGGGCTGCCAGACAAAGCCGCCTTGTTGAGAGGGCTCGGAAGGAGTGGGGACCCCAGTCCCTGGTGAGTGGCTTCCCCTCAGGGGCTCACCAGGGTGCACAGGGTCAGCTGCTCCCAGGAGCGGGGCCATGAACCTCACTGAGCCCCCCAGGTCCATGAGGTTAGGGAGGGTGGGGCCGAGGGGCCTGGGATCTCTGACAGCAGGACTCCTGGGTCCTGGAGTTCCCTGGCTGCCACTTGACCTGGCTTTTCTCAATCACTTCAGGCACCCACAGCTTCCCAGTTCTCTTAGAATCAGCCCTGCCCACCTCTCCAGCCCCTTCTTCTTCTCTCTCCTGAGCCAACTCTCTTTGGTTCCTTGATCCTCTGGCCTTTGCACATGCTGTTCCTTCTTCCTGGAATGCCCTTCCCTGTACTTTTCACATGTCTGCTCTCGCTGTCCCTCCTGGGAGGCCCCCCTGACTTCCCTCTCCAGATGTTCCCTCCCTCAGCACACCCGGGAGCTGGTTTGTTTCCTTCATCTCCATATCCCCAGCACCTTGAACAGTGCTGAACAAAAAGGGCAAGTGTAATCAACAATTTCTGAATGAATCAGGTGTCCCTGTCCCTCCAGGGTGGAGTCAAGCCCCTTCCCAAGTCACATAGTGAGTGGGAGGAGCAGCCAGGACTGTAGCCCTTGCGTACTTCATCCCAGAGCTTTTCTAGGGCCGCATCGTCTCACCCACAGCTGTAGAGTGTTGCCCTCCACCACTCCCATCCAGAGGAAGGGGAAGGGGGCATTGCATTGTACTCCTACTTCCATCTCGCCACACACACACCCCCACTCCACCCTACCATTGGTGCTCAAGGGTGGGGGCTGCCTCCACGGAGGCGAATGAGGCGGGAGCCGGGCCTGCGAGCAGGTTAACACAGACATAAATGATTGCATCTGGGTGCGGTGGCTCACGCCTCTAATCGCAGGCCTTTGAGAGGATGAGGCGGGAGGAGGATCACTTGACTCAGGAGTTTGAGACCTGGGCAACATAGTAAAACTTCATCTCTACCAAAAATAAAACAAAGCAGTCAGGCGTGGTGGTGCACACATGTAGTCCCAGCTACTGGGGAGGCTGAGGTGGGAGGATAACTTGAGCCCAGGAGGCTGAGGTTGCAGTGAGCCTGAGCCATCATCACACCAGGAATAAACAGCTGGGCCGGGAGGGCAGCATCCACACAGCAGATTCCCCAACCTCAGGCAGAAGTCAGGTCAGCTGGGATCCCAGATGGAAAGGCCTCCTGTTTCACAGCTGCTTCATTACCATCTTAACTGAGTGGCTGGCTGCCTCCCTGCAAGCCCTGTGGGGGTGGGGGTTGTGTCGTGGTTAGTAACATCACATCATGCCTGCCATCACTCCAGGGTCAGGGTGTGGGGGAAGGGCTGGAGGAGGAAGCCAGTGCATGAGTGATTTGGTTTGGCTCTGAGTCCCCACCCAAATCTCATCTCGAGTTGTAATCCCCATGTGTCGAGAGAGGGACCTAGTGGGAGGTGATTGGATTATGGAGTGGTTTCTCCCAGCTGTTCTTGTGATAGTAAGTGAGTTCTCACGAGATCTAATGGTTTGAAAACGTGTGGGAATACCCACTTCTCTCTCTCTCCCCTGCCACCACATAAGACGTGCTTTGCTTCCTCTTCGCCTTCTGCCATGATTGTAAGTTTCCTGAGGCCTCCCTCGCCATGCAGAACTGTGAGTCAATTAAATCTCTTTTCTTTATAAATTACCCAGTCTCAGGTACTTCTTTAGAACAGTGTGAAAACAGACTAATACAATGGGGTCAGGGCAGAATGGTGATAATCAGTAGCAATAGGACAAAAGTTCTCATTTGTGGAACAGTTACCCCGTGTCTGCCCTGTTTTAAGATCTTTATGTGCATAATGTAATCTTCAGGACAACCCTGAAGATAAGTACTATTATTGGGCACACTTTACAGATGAGGAAACTGAGACTCAGAGATGGAGCCATTGGCATGCTCCAGTTCTGCCTGTGTTCTAACTGCGGCTTGTGACCACTTGGCTCCCCAGAATACCTGTGGCTCTGCAGGGACCCCTCAGAGACTGTGGCAACTGTGATCGTCTTTTCCGGGGAGGCTGGTGAACGTGGGCTTATGGGTGGGGGAGGCCCGAGTGGGCAGCAACTGCACAGTTGGTCCTGGCTAAACATGCAGATACTCAACCCGCCCAGGTCCTAGGAACCACCCTGGAGCCTGGTCATCAGGCATGAGCTTCTGTGAATGCCATGGGCCTCCATCTCCCCAGGCCTGTGTTCTTCAAATTGCAGCGAGCATCAGAATCACTCAGGCAGCTTGTGAAACAGGTGGATTTCTAGGCCCTGGACTCAGAGAGGTTCCAGATTTAGGAATCTGCCCATTTATCAAGAAACACCCACTTCTAGTGCACACCACTCCGCCATTTCAAAAGTCAAAGTAAACCAGCCCAGAGTCCTTTTTTATCGGCATGCCCAACCCAATCCAGAACTCTGAGCGGCCCAAGCCGATCCAGAACTCTGAGAGGTGGGCTGAAAGCACTTGTCTCAAATTCTATGGCCTGCCTCCTCCCAACCCTCCCATGGGGTCTTACCAGCAGGGTCCCACCCCTCCCCGCCCCCGGAAACCTCACAGAGGGGAATACTGGAGGGGCTTTCAAAATTGCACAAATTCTATGAGACGGAGTCTCGCTCTGTCGCCCAGGCTGGAGTGCAGTGGCCGGATCTCAGCTCACTGCAAGCTCCGCCTCCCGGGTTTACGCCATTCTCCTGCCTCAGCCTCCCGAGTAGCTGGGACTACAGGCGCCCGCCATCACGCCCGGCTAGTTTTTTGTATTTTTTTTAGTAGAGACGGGGTTTCACCATGTTAGCCAGGATGGTCTCGATCTCCTGACCTCGTGATCCACCCGGCCTCCCAAAGTGCTGGGATTACAGGCTTGTGCCACCGCGCCCGGCCTATGGGAACCTACCTTCTTAAGGGGTCATGGAGTTCAAGTCTTTTGTTTTACATTTGGAGAGAGCTAGGCCCAGAAATGTTCAGAGCCCTGCCCAAGGTTCTGGCCTAAGAAACCCTGCAAGCTCATGGCAGAGTCAGTTCAGTCACTTCCCGTGACATCAAGCTGCTCGGGGTAACAGGTGTTTGGAATTCCACCACGAGAGGGTAGTGCTTACTGCTAACATCTGGGAGGGCTCCATAAAGGAGCAGCACATGAAGCCGTTGAAATAAAGGGCTTCTAGCCAGGCATGGTGGTGTACACCTGTAGTCCCAGCTACTTGGGAGGCTGAGGCAGGAGGATCATTTGAATCTGGGAGTTCGAAGCTGTAGTGAGCTATGATCGTGCCACTGTGCTCCAGCCTGAGTGACAGAGTGACAACCTGTCTCAAAATGAAATAAAAAATAAAGGGCTTTGGCTAGCTGAGCTGATGAGTCCTGGGGCCTGGCATATAGCAGCTGCTCAGTTAATATTTACCGAAATGTGCAATGAGCATCATCCACAGCGGTGGGTAGCAGGGCACACAGCCTGCCAGGCTCTGTGGCCTGTGAGCCAGGACAAGGAGACCAGATCTGGAGTCCCACTCTCCAGGGGAGGGGGCTGATTCCCTTTCTCCTCACCCCATTATGTGGAGACCTCAGTTTTACTGATCCAAGATCAGATAGATGACAGAGTGAGTGAAGCTGGCTGAGTGTGAGACATTAGGGAGTGGTGAGGACTGTAGCCAATATATCGATGGCATTTGCATTCTAGTTTTTTTCAAGAAGCATTGAGCCGGCCAATAGAAAGCCTGGCATACCTAAGGGTCAAGTTAGGCCCCTGGCCATGGGTTGGTCATAGTCAGTGTTCTGTGTGATGCTGGTTGGGGAGTCTGGAGACTAGAGTTTCATCCTGGCCGTCTTCCAGTTGATTCCATGGGCTTGGGCAAATCACTGACCTTAGTATCCCCACCTGTGCTCGGAAGGAATGGGTCAGGATCAGCTCTGAGGCTTGGTGCCAGGAAGACCGGGGTGGACACCAGTGTGACACAAGGCTGCTGTGGCTTTAAATATGCCTTGATTTGATACGTCACTGGATGTGGGCTTAAAAAAAAGAAAAAACCTGCCTCGATAGCCCCATCAGCGGTGGCAGTGACAGCAGTGAGTCGCTGAGTGGAGCCTGCTGGTGCGTGGGCCACCTGCAGAGCCCTCCACAGCTGGGAAGATTAGTCTCTTCCACTAGACAACACCCATTACCATGTTCCAATAGCCATCACTTCCGCTAGGAGAGCTGCAGATGAGATATCGATTGCACTGACCCCAGACGAGCCCTTTCCCCAGCCTGAGAGGCGTGCAGATCAGCTCAGCACCCGGCTGGCAGCCCGTGGCTCCTGGCTTCAGGCAGCCAAGGCCCTCTGGCCTCCTCCATGCAGCCAGGAGCTTCTGGATCCAGGTGGAGCTGATAGCAGCCGCACCAGGTGGGCTGGTTTGGGCTGGCGTCCTGAGGGTCGGAGCAGGCTGAGTCCTGGGCTCTGAGCCTATGTTCCCCATGCTCTTTGCTTTCAAGATCGGAGATGGGCAGGGGATGTTTCAGGGGGTGGCAGCAAAAGGGTGAAGATGGAAGGTAAGCTGCGTCTGGCTGAGTCTGTAATGAGCTGCAGGAGGAGACGCCTGGCTGGGTTGTGGGGAGTGGAAAGGAGGCTGTCTCAGACTGGGGAAGGCCTGATGCCAGCACTTGGCACTCGGGAGGACAGTGAAGCTTTGGGGCCAGGAGGCAACAGGACCTTAACACCCCCTTTGTCCTCCTGTGCTTTAGGCCTCCTTCCCAGGCACCCCTGCCTGCTGGCAGCTCCTAGGTCATCTGCCACTCCCTAATCAGGCAAATTTAGATAAAGGATTATTAAACACAAAAAGTAAAATGTTATTATAAATGCATTTCTCTTTTTTTTGAGACAAGGTCTCTCTTTCACCCAGGCTGAGGTGCAGTGGCACAATTCTGGGTTCACTGCAGCCTCGACCTCCTAGGCTTAAGTTATCCTCCTGCCTCAGCCTCCTGAGTAGTTGAGACCACAGGCATGCACCACCACACCAGGCTAGTGTGTGTGTGTTTTCTGTAGAGATGGGGTTTCGCCATGTCTCCCAGGCCAGTCTCAATCAATCCTCCTGCCTAGGCCTCCCAAAGTGCTGGGATTACGGGTGAGCTACCTCACCCGGCCTATAAATGTATTTCTTAAGGAGAATAAACGGGGACAAATGTAAGCCATTTTTTCAGCTTTCAGAGTTAGTAGCTCCTCATTCTTCCACTTGGGTAGGAAATTGGATTTTCTGGGAGTATTGATAGCTGCTGGAGTTGGATAGGGAGTTCTCCATGAGCAGGTGGGGACTGATCCAAGTTTGTGTGTGTTTGTGGGGGGGGTAAGGGAGGTAGGTGCATTTCAGCAAGTTTGGGATGGCTAGTTTGAGAATTCTGGCAGGCTCTGGGCTGTAGGGGTGGCCTCTAGTTGTCTGGGAAATGGCCCTGGATTGATTTAGGGCAGGAGAAATACTGACTTGAGGTGTAAGAGTTAGCGGAAGGAGATGCTTGGGTACACAGGCTCTGGATTGGTTTGTACATGAAAGGCAGGTTTGCAGGCACATTGTTTGCTAGCTCTAGGGATTAGCCAGCCCCGGGAGGAGCAGTCTCTCCAGGATTAGCAAGGCCCCAGGATGTGAAAGCATCATAAAATACAGGAAATAGCAAACATGGTAAGTACAAGAGGGGCTAGAGGGAGGATGCTGTCAGCCTGCTGCAAACTTTCTACTGCAGCCGCTGGTGAACTTCGGGGGCAGAGGGGAGAGGGTGGGTACCAGCAGCGTCTGAATTCACCTGGACTCCGGCTATCGGGAACTGCTCCCTCCTCCCTTCCCCTCCCCTCCCCAACCCTGGGTATTTACTGAGACCTTACTGAATACTGGTTCTAGCACAAAACCATGCATAGCATGTATTCCCCTTGACATTCACAAGTAAGGTGAGCCCTAATGTTATACTGGTTTTATAGCCGAGGACATGGAGGCTAGTCAGATGCTAAGGAAGTCACTCCGAGTCAGGGGTTAGGAAGTGACAGCACCACGATTCGGATGCAGGCCTGTGCTGCCTCACCTGAGAAACGGGTTGCTCATTCTACCTCCTTTCCTCTTCGTGATGGGTGTGAGGCTCCAACGGCATAAGTAAGGAGGAGAGGGCGCCTTCTGAGCTGTCAACCCCATGCACACGACAAGGCAGGTTTTTAATTTTTCTTTTTCTAATTTTAATTTAATTTTCTGAGAGTCTTGCTCTGTCACCCAGGCTAGAGCGTAGTGGCGGGATCTCGGCTCACTGCAATCCCTGACTTGTGGGTTCAAGCAATTCTCCTGCCTCATCCTCCTGAGTAGCTGGGATTACACACATGCGCCACCACGCCCAGATAATTTTTGTAGTTTTAGTAGAGACGGGGTTTCACCATGTTGGCTAGGCTGGTCTTGAACTCCTGACCTCGTGATCTGCCCACCTCGGCCTCCCAAAGTGCTGGGATTACAGGTGTGAGCCACCATGCTTGGCCTATTCATTTATTTATTTTGAGAAGGAGTCTCGCTTTTGTTGCAAGGCTAGAGTGAAGCAGCATGATCCCGGCTCACTACAACCTCCGCCTCCTAGGTTCAAGGAATTCTCCTGCCTTAGCCTCCCAAGTAGCTGGGATTACAGGCATGTGCCACCTCGCCTGGCTAATTTTTGTATTTTTACAAACTTTACAAATTTTAGAGATGGGATTTCACCATGTTGGTCCGGCTTGTCTCGAACTCCTGACCTCAGGTGATCTACCCACCTCAGCCTCCCTAAATGCTGGGGTTACAGGTATGAGCCACTGTGCCTGGCCAGGATTTTTATTTTTTGAGACAGGGTTTCACTCTGTTGCCTAGGCTGAAGTGCAGTGGCACAATCATGGCTCACTGCAGCCTGGACCTCCCAGGCTCAAATGATCCTCCTGCCTCAGCCTCCTGAGTAGCTGGGACCACAGGTGTGTGCCACCACGGCTGGCTAATTTTTATATTTTTGGAAGAGATGGAGTTTCACTATGTTGGCCAGGCTGGTTTTGAACTCCTGGGCTCAAGTGATCCACTGGCCTTGGACTCCCAAAGTACTGGGATTACAGGTGTAAGCCTGGCAAGATCAGGCAGTATTTATTTATTTATTTAGAGACGGATTCTCGCTCTGTTGCCCAGGCTGGAGTGCAGTGGCATGATCTTGGCTCACTGCAACCTCTACCTCCCGAGTTCAAGTGATTCTCTTGCCTCAGCCTCCCAAGTAGTTGGGATTATAGGCGCCCGCCACCACGCCCAGATAATTTTTGTATTTTTAGTAGAGACAGGGTTTCACCATGTTGGCCAGGGTGGTCTCGAACTCCTGACCTCAGGTGATCTGCCCACCTCGGCCTTCCAAAGTACTGGGATTACAGGTGTGAGCCACCACGCCCAGCCAGTCAGGCAGTTTTTATGTGCCTTGACTAGCTTCCTTGATGCTGTGGAATGTCCCCGTGGAATAGCGACTGAGACCGGGCTCCTGTTCCTGATGGTCCACTGTGGGCCTCCTGGATCCTCCAATAGCCCTGGAAGGAAGGGCCATTACAATCCCATCCTACAGATGGAGAAACTGAGGTTCAAGGAGGTAAAGTTCTGGCCCAAGTTCTCACTGTGAAAGAGGAAGGAACCGGGATTTAATCTGTGTAACCTAAGCCTGGTCCTTGAGCTGGGGCTCTCCTCTTTCACTCTGCACCCCACGTCACCTTCCTTAAAGGCCAAACTGCCTGTCCAGCATCCTGCCCCTCCCCTCATCCCAGCTGCCTTGCCCATAGTTGCCTTGGAGGATCCTCGGCTCCACTCTGACCAGATGCCTCCTCTCCTCCCCCTTCTGGTCCAGCCCAGCACTGTGCTAGCCCAAGCTCTTCTCAATGCCTTTCTTTAACATTAGCCATCTTTCTCCCGCTTATATTAAAAAATTATTTATTTACGTTTTTGGCTGGGTGTGGTGGCTCACCCCTGTAATCCCAGGACTTTGGGAGGCCAAGGTGGGGGGATTGCTTGAGACCAGCCTGGGCAACAGTGAAAAACCCATCTCTTAAAAAAAAAAAAAAAAAAAAAAAAAAAAAAAAAAAGTTAGCTGGGTGTGTTGACACACACCTGTAGTCCCTGCTACTCAGGAGGCTGAGATGGATCACTTAAGCCCAGGAGCATGAGGCTTCAGTGAGCTGTGATGGTACCACTGGACTCCGGCCTGGGTGATAGAGTGAGACCCTGTCTCAAAAATATGCATGTATTTATTTTTAACAGATTTATTTATTTATTTGAGAGGGAGTCTTTCTCTGTCACTAAGGCTGGAGTGCAGTGGTGTGATCACCATAGCCTTAATCTCCTGGGCTGAAGCAAACCTCCCATTTCAGCCTCCTCAGTAGGGACTACAGTTGTGCATCACCACACCCAGGTAATTTTTCTTTCTTTCTTTCTTTCTTTTTTTTTTTTTTGAGTCTTGCTCTGTTGCCCAGGCTGGAGTATGGTGGCATGACCTCAGCTCACTGCAACATCTGCCTCCCTGGTTCGAGTGATTCTTTTGCTTCAGCCTCCCAAGTAGCTGGGATTACAGGTGCATGCCCGGCTAATTTTTGTAATTTTTAGCAGAGACAGGGTTTCACCATGTTGGCTAGGTTGGTCTTGAACTCCCGACCTCAAGTGATCTGCCTGCCTTGGCCTCCCAAACTGCTGGGATTACAGGTGTGAGTCACCATACCTGGCCTCCTTCTTCTTTTTTTTTTTTGGCAGAGATGGGTTTGTACTATGTTGCCCAGGCTGGTCTCAAACTCCTGGCCTCAAGCGATCCTGCCACCTCTACCTCGCAAAGCACTGGGACTGCAGAGGTGAGCCACTGAGCCTGGCTTTTAAAAGCTTTATCGATGTGTGACTTACACATCATACAAAATAGGCCAATTTTAAGTGTACAATTCAAGTTGGTTCTGGAGCCTATCAACAACGTGGAAAATTAATTCTGCTATTATGTTAAATGAAACAAATGTGCAGAGGCCAGGCATGGTGGCTCACGCCTGTAATCCCAGCACTTTGGGAGGCCTAGGCAGGTGGATCATGAGGTCAGCAGTTTGAGACCAGCCTGACCAACACGGTGAAACCCCGTCTCTACTAAACAAAAATTAGCCAGGCGTGGTGGTGCGTGCCTGTAATCCCAGCTACTCGGGAGGCTGAGGCGGGAGAATCGCTTGAACCCCGGGAGGCAGAGGTTGCAGTAAGCCGAGATCATGCTGCTGCACTTCAGCCTGGGTGACAGAGTGAGACTCGTCTCAAAACCCCCAAAAAACAAAAAACCAAATGCACAGGTACACAGCGTAAACAGACTACGTGACATGCCTGTAAACAAATGTGCATATGAAAGAATGACTGGCAGGAAATGCAAATGAATATTAACCAAAATATTTTGGTGAAGATGTTGGAATCAGAAATAAACATTTTTTTTTGGGCCACGCATGGTGGCTCATGCCTGTAATCCTAGCACTTCGGGAGGCCAAGGTGGGTGGATCACTTGAGGCCAGGAGTTTGAGACTATCCTGGGCAATATGGCAAAACCCGTCTTTGCTAAAAATACAAAAATTAGCTGGGCATGGTGGTGTGCGCTTGTTATCCCAGCTACTCAGGTGGCTGAGGTATAAGAATTGCTTGAAACCGGGAGGTGGAGGTTGCAGTGAGCCAAGGTAATGCCACTGCACTCCAGCCTGGGCAACAGAGTGAGATTCTGTTTCACAAAACAAAACAAAAAATTTAACTATTTTTCGGAGTCTTTAATTTTCAATATTGTTCTATTTGGACACTCTGAGAAAGAATAAGATTTTATTTTAATTATTATTTTTATTTCAATAGTTTTTGGGGTACAGGGTTATTGCTTACATGGATAAGTTCCTGCATCATAAACAACAACTAAACAATGGTTGTTAGATACCAACAATCGTATTTACATCCTAGTATTGATTTGTATTTCTAGAATGACTTGAGGACTAAGGACGTTCCTAGAAAATATTTTCAATGTTGGGAGTGACCTGGATTCAGACATACCCAGTCTTCAGTGGCAGTCTGGGGGCAACTCCGTGGAAGCCTTATAGCAGGGGGTAGGAGGATTGAGGGTCTACCAAAGACAGAATTTACTCTGAGAGAAGGCAGAGTCAGTCCCAATAAGCTAATCCCCGCAATAGGATATAAGAGCTGGAGGACAAGGTGGTTCTGGTGACAGCTGGAGGCTGTTTGTTGAAACTATAGCTAATCAAGATAATTTGGCCACACTGGCACGCCCAGGTGGAGAGAGGCTGCATATCTGAAGAGCTAAGAGTTCTAACATCTCCGTGTCCAAGCAAACCTACCATAGCTTCCCTAAGGTGGTGGTTGCCTACCCACTTCTCAGTGGAGCTGGGCTCAATTGTGTTGACAGCAGGGGCAACTGCATGTCAAGAGTGTAGGCAGTGACTGGAGAAGAGTGATAGGAGGGACAAGGAGGTGAATGAGGGCAGGTCCTGGGCTGTGGCATGAGGACTGGATTGGAATAGCTTCTGAATGCTTAGGCACCATTTTATGGGCTCCTGGAGCAAGGGAGGAAGTATGTATTCCTGATGCTCCTCAAGTGGGGTTCTGAGCCCACTTGAGGATGAGTATTCAACTCATTCAACAAATACTAATTGAACACCTATTATGGATCAGGCATGGTTTTAGCATCTGGTACACAGCTGCAAATAAGGCAGACATAGTCTCTGCCCCCATGAAACTTCCTATCTACTGGGAGAGATACTCAACAATGTCCAGCATTCAATAAAAAATTACTAGATACACAAAGCAAACCAATGCATATGTTTGGTGGTGGTATGTGCTGTGGAGAAGAGGGAGGCAGGATAAAGGTACAGTCAGTGCCACAGTGGGGCTGTAATGAGTGAGTCTTGTGGCTATTTGGGGGAAGATGTTCCAGGCGGAGCTTGGATTGTTTGAAGACAGTGGGCTGTAGCAGAATGACAGGGAGCAGGAGGGAGGGGAGGAAGGAAAGCAGGTGGGAGCCAGATCATGAAAGGGTTGGTAGGCCATAATAAATGCATCAATTATCTGTTGCTGCATCATAACCATAAAACTTAGTGCCTACATTGGATGCAATGTACACGGTTCGGGTAATGGTACACTAAAATCTCATAAATCACCACTAAAGAACTTATCCATGTAAGCAATAACCCTGTACCCCAAAAAATATTGAAATAAAAAAATAATAAAAATAAAACCTTATTTATTTTTTCTCATGAGCTTGTAGGTGAGCAGCCTAGGGTATTCTATTGCTAGTCTCATGTGGGATTGTTCAGGCAGCGGCTGTCAGGCTTGTCTGCGGAGGGAAGTGCCCATGTGGTCTCACTTTCATGTCTGGTAGTTGGTGCTGGCTGTAGTAAGGACTTTGGGTTTTATGTTGAGTGAGATGAGAGCCAATGAGGGGTAGAATGTTAGTTAGGATGAGAAACTACACTATTCATGTCAGCAAGATATTAAGTGTGCTCTCAGGCCAGGCTGGCCTATAGGCATTTAGATTATATTATTGTTATATTGAAAAACATCAGGCCAGGTGCAGTGGCTCATGCCTGTAATCCCAGCACTTCGAGAGGCCAAGATGGGGGGGATCGCTTGAGCACAGGAGTATAAGACCAGCCTGGGCAACATGGCAGGTGGATCACTTGAGGCCAGGAGTTTGAGACCATCTGGGCAATATGGCAAAACCTGTCTCTGCTAAAAATACAAAAATTAGCTGGGCATGGTGGTGTGCACTTGTAATCCCAGCTACTCAGGTGGCTGAGGCACAAGAATTGCTTGAACCTGGGAGGTGGAGGTTGCAGTGAGCCATTTTTCATGTCTCTATGAAGAATACAAAAATTAGCTGGGTGTAATGGTGGGTGCCTGTAGTCCCGGCTACTTATGAGGCTGAGGTGGGGGGGATGACTTGAGCCCTAGATTTTGAGGTTTCAGTGAGCTGAGATCACAGTGCACTCTAGCCTGAGTCACAGAGCAAGACTCCGTCTCAGAAAAAAAAAAAAAAAATTAACTTTCATTTCTGTCCACAAAAGACTGAGATGGTCCAGAATTATACTCCCACTGTAAACAACAGAGAATTGTACAAAACACAAGGAACAACTATTTCCAGACACTCAACAACAGGTAGCACAGGGCTGTGATTCCTGAGACAAGGGAAACTAACAAGGCAAGCACTGTCATCACCTAGATTTCTGCTTGCAGGTAATTCTAAAACTGCCAAATGGGGAGGAGACACAGAGTCCAGTGATCATGCAAAGCTGAGAAGACAGATGGGGTTTGGGGAAGCCAACACAGCTGAAATCTGTGGGACTGACAACCAGCAAGGAAGGCACTACAGGAGAAAGACCTCCAGCAATCTGTTAAGTGTCCATTTGAGTCTCTGGTGGATGCCAATCTCCTCATGTATAGAGTAAAACCCCATGAAACCAAACAAGAGCAACTTTTTTTTCCCCCCCAAGACGGAGTCTTACTCTGTTGCCCAGGCTGGAATAAAGTGGCCTGATTTCGGCTCACTGCAACCTCTGCCTCCCAGGTTCAAGCAATACTTCTGCTTCAGCCTCCCAAGAAGCTGGGATTATAGGCATGCACCACCACACCTGGCTAATTTTTGTATTTTTCAATGGAGATGGGGGTCTCATCATGTTGGCCAGCCTGGTCTCGAACTCCTGACCTCATGATCTGCTGCTTCGGCCTCCCAAAGTGCTGGGATTACAGGCATAAGCCACCGTGCCCGGCCAAGAGCAACTTTTGAGGGAAAAAAAAAAAATTACTGAGAATCTCATACAGGACTGAGAATCGTTTTGAGTTTCCCCCAGTCAGAGTAGACACACTTCACTGAATATAAGAATCATTAAGCACAAAACCTAGCAGGGGCCAGGTGTGGTGGCTCATGCCTGCAATCCCAGCACTTTGGGAGGCCTAGACAGGTGGATCACTTGAGGTCAGGAAAACTATAAAAAATACTTTCTGCTAATAAAATTGAAAACCAAGATGAAATGGTTAAATCCCTCAAAAGAAACAAATTACCAAAGTTGATCCAAGAGGAAATAGACAACTTAAATAGCGTTACATAAATCAAAGAAACGGAATATTCCATCCCGTCCCGTCCCGTCCCAGACAGAGTCTCACTCTGTCACCCAGGCTGGTGTGGACTAGCAGAATCTCAACTCACTGCAACCTCAGCCTCCCGAGTAGCTGAGATTGCAGGCATGCAACACCACACCTGGCTTTTTGTATTTTTAGTAGAGATGGGGTTTTGCCATGTTGGCCAGGCTGGTCTTGAGCACCTGGACTCAAGTGATCTGCCTGCGTTGGCCTCCCAAAGTGCTGGAATTACAGGCGTGAGCCACTGCACCTGGCCAAATTTATTTTTTAAAAGCCTCAGGCTGGGAACAGTGGCTCATGCCTGTAATCCCAGCACTTTGGGAGGCGGAGGTGGGTGGATCACCTGAGGTCAGGAGTTTAAGACCAGCTCGGCCAACATGGTGAAACCCTGTTTCTACTAAAAATACAAAAAATTAGCTGGGCATGGTGGCAGGTGCCTGTAATCCCAGCTACTTGGGAGGTTGAGGCAGGAGAATCACTTGAACCTGGGAGGCAGAGGTTGCCGTGATCCAAGATCATGCCATTGCACTCCAGACTGGGAGACAAGACCAAGACTCCATCTCAAGAAAAAAATAAAAAATAAAAATAAAAGAATAAAAGCCTCACACACATACAAAATTCCAGGCTCAGATGGTTTCACTGGTGAATTCTTTTTTCTTTTTGTTTCCTTGCAGAGATGGGGGTCTTGCTATGTTGCCCAGGATTGTCTTGAACTCCTGGGCTCAAGCAATCCTCCCACCTCAGCCTTCCAAAGTGCTGGGATTACAGACATGAGCCACCATGCCTGGCTTTCCACTGGTGAATTCTATGAAACATTTATGAAAGAATATTACCAATCCTACACAAAAGCTGTTTTAGAAAACAGAAGAGGTGGAGAGACACTTCTGAATGTATTTTTTGGGGGGGCCACTCTCTCCCTGACACAAAAACCAAAGAACCACAAGAGAACTACAGATCCACATCCCATGTGAATATAGACACAAAAAATCTCTAGCAAAATTTCAGCAAATTAAATCCAGCAATACCAAATGGTATTTTTCCTGTGAATATAAAATTGGTTTAACATTCAAAAATCAATTAATGTAATTCATTGTATTAACAGAATACAGGAGAAAACATCTCAAAGGATGTTGAGAAACATTTGACAAAATTCAACTTCTAATTTTGAGAGAGAAATATATACATATGCAAAAAAATTAACCACAGTAATAAGTTCACAAAAGATCTGGTTGTTTATTTATTTTTTTGAGACAGAATCTTGCTCTTTTGCCCAGGCTGGAGTGCAGTGGTATGATCTCAACTCACTGCAACCTCTGCCTCCCAGGTTCAAGCGATTTTCATGCCTCAGCCTGCTGAGTAGCTGGAATTACAGTTGTGTGCCACCGTACCCGGCTGATTTTTGTATTTTTAGCTTCGCCATGTTGCCAGGCTGGTCTCTAACTCCTCACCTCAAGCACCTTGGCCTCCCAAAGTGCTGGGATTACAGGTGTGAGCCACTGTGCCTGGGATCTGGTTGTTTAAAAAGGAGCTTGGAACCTGTCCCTCTTCTCTTGCTCCCTCTCTTGCCATGTGATACAACCTTCTGTATCCCCCTTCACCTTCTACAGTAATTGGAAGCTTCCAGGAGTCATGATTGGAAGCCTCCTGAGGTCTCACCAGGAGTAGATCCTAGCACTATGCTTCCTGTAGAGCCTGCACAAACCAAAATAAACTTCTTTTCTTTATAAATAGTCTCAGACAATCCTTTATAGCAATGGTAATGGACTAACTCAGATGACAATTTTCTTCAAATGAATCTGTTGTTTTAATGCAATTCCAATGAAATCGTAGCAGACTTTTTGAAGAAATGAATAATTTGTTTAAAAAATTTATATGGGCCAGGCGCAGTGTCTCCCGCCTATAATCCCAGCACTTTGGGAAGTGGTGGAGGCTGAGGTCAGGAGTTCGAGACTAGCCTGCCCAACATGGCAAAACCCCATCTCTACTAAAAGTACAAAAATTAGGTGGGGGAGGTGGGGGGCATCTGTAATCCCAGCTACTCAGGAGGCTGAGGCAAGAGAATCGCTTGACCTGGAAGGCGGAGGTTGCAGTGAGCCGAGATCATGCCATTGCACTCCAGTCTAGGCGACAAAAAAAAAAAAAAAAAGGTATGTGGGCTGGGCAGGTGGCTCACACCTGTAATCCCAGCACTTTGGGAGGCTGAGGTGAGCGGATTACTTGAGGTCAGGAGTTCAAGAGCAGCCTGGCCAACGTGGTGAAACCCTACTAAAAATACAAAAATTAGCTGGATGTGGTGGTGCATGCCTGTAATCCCAGCTACTCAGGAGGCTGAGGCTGGAGAACTGATTGAACCCGAAAGGCGGAGGCTGCAGTGAGGCAAGATGCACCACTGCTGCACTCCAGCCTGGGTGACAGATCGAGACTCTGTCTCAAAAAAAAAAAAAAAAAAGTATATGGAAAAGTAAAGGACCCAGAATAGCCAAAACAATCTTAAAAGAATGAGGTTTAAGATTTACTATAAGCTATAATAAGCCAGTCAGAGAGTTTTTGGCATAAGGCTAGACACATAACATTAATGAAGCAGAATTGAGAGTCCAGAAGTAGACCTGTATCCATCAATTGATTTTTTTTTTTTTTTTTTTTGAGACAGATTCTTGCTCTGTTGCCCAGGATGGAGTGCAGTGATGTGATCTTGGCTCACTGCAACCTCTGCCTTCCGGGTTCAAGCGATTCTCATGCCTCAGCCTCCCAAGCAGCTAGCATTACAGGCTTGCACCACCACGGCCAGCTAATTTTTATATTTTCAATAGAGATGGGGTTTCACCATGTTGGCCAGGCTGGTCTCCAACTCTTGACCTCAAGTGATCCGCCTACGTTGACCTCCGAAAGTGCTAGGATTACAGGCGTGAGCCACCATGACTGGCCTAATCGATTTTTGACAAAGATGCTAAGGTAATATAATAGGAGAAAGACTTTTTAAGAAATGGTGCTGGAACAGCAAAATATCAGTATTTTCAAAAATAAATTTTGATCCTGAATCATGACCTACACAGTAATGAACTCAAAATGGAGCAAGGATCTACTTGTAAATGTTAATAAAATTTTTTCAAAGAAATAAAAGCTGGGCCGGGTGCAGTGGCTCATGCCTATAATCCCAGCACTTTGGGAGGCTGAGGTGGGTGGATCGTTTGAGGTCAGGAGTTTGACACCAGCCTGGCCAAGTGGAGAAACTCAGTCTCTACTAAAAAATACAAAAATTAGCCAGCATGGTGGCAGGGCACCTGTAATCCCAGCTACTTGGGAAGCAGAGGCAGGGGAATTGCTTGAACCCGAGAGGCAGAAGTTGGGGTGAGCGGAGATCACACCACTGCACTCCAGCCTGGGTGACAGAGTGAGACTCTGTTTCAAATAAATAAATAAATAAATAAATAATACTGAAAGAATTAATCACTGCACTAGAAGAAATATCTTTGAAAGTTCTTCAACAGAAGGAAAATGATATATATAGAAACTTTGATCTATTCAATGGAATGAAGGGCATCAGAAAAAATATATGGATAAATATAAGATACACTCTTTTCTTATTTTAAATCTTTTTTTTAATTATTATGATTTTTTGAGGCAGAGTCTCATTCTGTCACCCAGACTGGAGTGCAGTGGTGCAATCTCAGCTGTTTATTTTTATTTTTTGAGACAGAGTCTTGAGATGTTGCCCAGGCTAGGGTACAGTGCTGTGATCACTCCTTACTGCAGTCTCTACTTCCCAGGCTCATGCAATTCTCCCACCTCAGTCTCCTGAGAAGCTGGAACCACAGGCATGTGCTACCACACTTGGCTAATTTTAAATTTTTTTGTAAAGATGGGGGTCTCTCTATGTTGCCCAGGTTGGCCTTTAATCCCTGGGCATAAGCAATCCTCCTACCTTGGCCTCCCAAAGTGCTAAGATTATAGGCATGGCCCGCCATTATTTTTCATCTTTTAAAATCTTCATTTTTTAATTTTTAATTTTTATTTTTAATCTTTTAAAAGTGATATTTGACTGTCTAAAGCAAAAATAATAGCAATGTATTATGCGATTTTGTAGCATATCTATGACAACAACAGCATAAAGTGAAATGTTCTAGGGTTGTACTGTTACCAAGTTCTTAAGTTACACTTGAGGTGTCATACTATTAATTGAAGGTAGACTGTGGTAAGTTAAAGATATATAAAATAACTCTCAGAGAGGCTACTAAAAAAGCAGTAACTAATAAGTATAGCTAATAACCAACTATTAAAAACATTCCATTAAATTCAACAAAAGGGCTGGGCATTGTGGCTCACACCTATAATCCCAGCACTTTGGGAGGCTGAGGCGGTAGAATCACTTGAGCCCAGGAGTTTGAGACCAGCCTGGACAACATAGTGAGACTCCATCTCTATTTATTTAAAACATAAAAAATAAGTTCAACAAAAGGCAGAAAAATAATTTAGAATATGGAAAGAACTAAATATATAAATAGGGAAAGGTTAAGTTAGGGAGTATCAATGTAACAAAATATTATGTAATTGCTGAAAATGTTTAAGGAGTTTTAAAATTTATTTTATGGAGATGGGGTCTCGCTATGTTGGTCAGGCTGGTCTTAAACTCCTGCACTCAAGCGATTCACCCACCTCAGCCTCCCAAAGTGCTGGGATTAGAGGCATGAACCACTGTGCCCAGGCTTAAGGATTGAGTTTTTAATGTTATAGGAAAGCATTTACGATATGTTAAAATTTTAAAAATAGGGGGCAAAGTATATCTATTAAAGCATAAATATATACAATTTATACTTTAAGCTATACATTTATAACTATAAAATATAAAGCATTTATACTTTAGCCTGAATAACTGCAAAAATATTGTAAGCATAGGAAAAAATACATGTGCATTATAGGATGCTTAGCAAAAAAACAAGAAAAGACAGACGAAATATGACTGATAATATACCAAATGTGGTCGGGCGTGGTGGCTCATGCCTGTAATCCCAGCACTCTGGGAGGCTGAGACCAGGCTGGTCTCAAACGGGCTGATCTCGAACTCGTGACCTCGTGATCCACCTGCCTCAGCCTCCCAAAGTGTTGGGATTACAGGCGAGTCACTGCGCCTGGCTAGTTATTTCTTTTCTTTTTTTTTCTTTTTTTTTTTTTTTTTTTTGAGACGGAGTCTTGCTCTGTCACCCGGGCTGGAGTGCAGTGGCCGGATCTCAGCTCACTGCAAGCTCCACCTCCCGGGTTTACCCCATTCTCCTGCCTCAGCCTCCGGAGTAGCTGGGACTACAGGCGCCCGCCAGCACGCCCGGCTAGTTTTTTGTATTTTTTTTTTTTTAGTAGAGACGGGGTTTCACCCTGTTAGCCAAGATGGTCTCGATCTCCTGACCTCGTGATCCACCCGTCTTGGCCTCCCAAAGTGCTGGGATTATAGGCTTGAGCCTGGCCGTTATTTCTTTTCTTAAAGATGCAGTCTATCACTATGGTAAAAGACATAATGGCTGGGGGCGGTGGCTCAGGCCTGTAATCCCAGCACTCTGGGAGGCGGGAGGTGGGTGAATCACCTTACGTCAGCAGTTCGAGACCAGCCTGATGGACATGGTGAAACCCTATCTCTACTAAAAACACAAAAATTAGCCAGACGTGGTGGTGGGCGTCTGTAATCCCAGCTACTCAGACGGCTGAGGCAGGCGAATCGCTTGAACCTGGGAGGCGGAAGTTGCAGTGAGCTGAGACTGCTTCAGCCTGGGTAACAGAGCGATACTCCATCTCGACAACAACAATAAAAAGACAAACGCACAAGATTTGGGGGCTCAGTCGGGCCGGGGTTTGGTTCTTGGTTCTGTCACTTGCTAGCTGAGTGGCTTTTGGCAAGTCAATTTATCTGCAGCTTCGTTGCTACCTCTACATAATGGAGATGAAAGTGTTCACCTCCAAGTGTGATTTTGAAGATTCAACGAGCTAATGTGAATAGAGTGTATAGCGAAGTGTTTGGCACAAAGCTAATATTGAGTCACTTATTATTACCACGGACATTAATAATCAGAGGAAAGTAACACAGGACAGTGGCAGTGGAGTGGTGAGGCAATCCCTGAGGTCAGGTTCTGAGTTCAGAACCAGAGCAAAGCACAGAGCAAGCAGCACTCAGGTCTTCCCAGTGAAGATACTTTTGGTTGCAAGGAGCAGAAACTCCCTCACTCAGCTGGAGTCCTGAATTCATTACGATATCAGGTGTCAGGGAAACCAGGCCAAGAGATGCCACCAGCTTTCATGAAGCACCAGGATAGGAATACGGACCCCAATATATACCCTCTCTTCCCATCCCTTCCCTCTCGTTTCCTTCTACACCTGCTCTGCGCCCCAGGTCCACAGCATTCCATGGTGAGTGCCTGCGTTACATGTCCTCACTTCCGGCCATGTGCTGAGGCCCAATTCCTGGGGTTTCTGATTGGCCAGCTCTAGTCAGGTGTCCATCCACGGTCCAATCAGATATGACCAAGGGGGGAGGGGGCCACACTGCAAACATGGCTGCTTTGGGGCCTGCTTTGTGGACAGTGGGAAGTGCTGCCAGATTCCGGGCCTGCTCTTTTCTCCTCTCTGCTCAGGCCTCTCCGTCCTCCTTCATGAGTTAGGCTGCTCTAGGCCACACAGCTGTAGTAAGTGTCCTGGGGTCACTCATGGCCGCCCTGTGTAGAAGCTCCCTGTGGGCTGTGAGTAAAGGTGATCCCCAGAGAAAGGGCTGTGGGTTGATGCCCCCAAAGGGCATCCCCTAAATTTTCTTCGGTTTCCTGACATTTGCAACAGGACCACAGTTGGTGACCGATTCCCAGACTGCTGGCTAGGATCTGACCCAGGCGGCACTTCTGGATTCCTAGTTTTTGCTGGAGAGGGGTTGACTCCCAGATTAACAGGCTGTCTGTCTGGCAAATGGTGGCCTTCGGCAGCACTTAGGTCCGAAAACACAAAGGTTGGGCTAAGAAAAGCATGATTAACTACACACACACACACTCTGTAGAAATAAAGAAACAAAAGACTAGTGTATCTTTTAATTGTCATTTTATAGCTCCCCACCGCAGCTGCCCCCCACCCTTCCCTTCGGTGACAACACAACGTCTGCAGGCTTCAGGGGGACCAGGGAACAAAGCTGGGGCCTGGCAGCCCCACTACGCTGCCAGCCAGGGAGAGCAAGTCACAATTACAAATTATCACAACAATTAGCGCCTGTACTTGGGGGATCTGCAAATTGAGGAGGCCCCAGCTCCTCATTGTACAGGGGTCTATTTGGCAGTGACCTTGCTCTGGAGACGATGATATTCCTTCAGCCTGTAAACCAGATTCAAAACAAAGAAAAATGTAAATTAACAATAACAACACACACTGGGTTCAATTAATTCAGGCAGAACTGGGGTGGCGGGGGCAGCTGTTAAGATGTGTGTGAAGTTGTCTTTTTTTCTATTCCCTCTCCTGCCCTGGCCCCTCCTGCCCTCCAATCAGGATAATGTAATTAATTTATCTTAGGGGGAAAACATTGTTTGTCATTGTTGAAGACAAAGCGTTTAACTGGCAATGGGAGAAATGAAGAGGCCATTATGTAAGCCCTGTGTGTTCTGGGCCATTTAAAAGGGTTTATAGAGTCATAAAATACAAACAGAGGGCGCAGGAGGCAGGGGAGGTGGAGGTGACTGAGGGGAAGGGAGAGGACCCTGGGCAGATGGGCGGGATTCAACATCTCTCCAGGCATGAGCTGCCTCCAGGGACAAGAAACTGGCTCTGGGAGAAAATGGTGGCTCTGTGCCCAGGGCATGTTGTTAGCAAGAGGAGACAGACTTGCATCTTCTTCTAGATTCCAATCCCCATGAGAAGGGAGCTGGTGATGGAGAACCCACAGCAGGACAGGCCCTCTGGACTCAGCTCCACCACCTCCTAGCTGTGTGACCCTTGGAAAGTTACTTAACCACTCAGCCTGTTTCCGGGGAGTTGCAAATTTTGCGTAAGAATTAAATGAGACATCCTAGGAGAGTGCCCCAGAGCAGCTTAGTCTATGTTAGCTGCTGGTGACAAACGACCCTGTTTGCCCTTGAGCACATCAGCCCTGGGCTGAGAGTGCTTGCTGCTGGCACTGCCCCCTGGCTCTTCCCGCATGCCAGGGTCTGAGCCCAGGCGGCATGCTTGATTTCCACAGGCTCATATTGAACCTTCACTGCATCTGTGCGGCACGTACAGCTGACACCCTTACTGGTGACTCCCAGAGGATCAAGGGTCTGAGTGACTTCAGATGATGTGCACCACCCTCCTGGGCCATGGGGATCCACGTGGCTAGGATGGCTTCCAGCTAGACCTACAGCTCAGGTATGGTGACAGAAAACAAAGGCTTCTCTCCACCTCTACGCTATTTCCTTGTTTAACCTGCTCTGCAAAGGAGCGCATAGTGGAGTCCCGGTGGCTTAGCGGGAGGGGAGGGCAGGTATCAGAGGCACCGGGTGGGACACAGGAACCTAGGACCCCAATGCCTAGGACTCTCTGTTACTGTTGGCTATCAAAGCATGCCTCTGAGGATGCTATGGGCAGATGGACAGGAAAGTGAGGTTTGTCTAGGGCAGGGCAGCAGAAAGGTCCCATCAAAGCCTATCCTTTACACCTGGGGGCTTTGAAGGCCCGTCAGGGCCCTGAGCTGCTCACCTGAGGGAATTGATGTTGATGAACCCGGTGGCATCAATTGGCTCATAATCACCCTGCACGTTCATGCTGCAAGGAGAGTAGAAGCTTGTCAGCTCAGCCTGGCCCTGGCCTCTGCTTGAAGGGAGGACTGCTGGGGCCAGAGGCAGCCCACCTCCCAGATACCAGGGCACTTCCCCTGCGTGGGTCCAAACCCTCCCTGCACGTCGGCTCTCCATTTAATTTCTGTACAACTCTGGGAACCCTATTCTGGGCCAGGCACCAACCCAAAGGTTGGAGAGCCCTAGTGGAGGACACAGTAGCCTCTTCCCTGCTATACAATGTGGCAGGAGGCTAGGAGCAGCCGCCCCAGAACTAGCCCTATGAAATCCTACCAGCCAGAGCACTCTGTCTGTAAATGGAGCACACGTCCAAGCCAGCTGTGCCTTCGGGACTGTGTGGATGGCATCCACTGACCTGAAGGCTCAGAAGGCCTTAGGATGTGACTTGCAACAGCACAAAGGCATTTTGCAAGCTGCAGGGAGGCCTCCAGCATTCACAGCAAGATTGGTCCACGAAGTCACCTTTCCCCTCATTTGTCCAACCAGTTAGACTTCACCTAATCCATCCTGAAACCTGGGTACCCACCGCCAGTGTGTCGTGGAAGATGCTGGGTTGATTGCTGCTATACTCAGCAGAGCAGATTTTACCTCTGTAGTTTCCATCTCCCAGACTCACCAGCCTTCTGCTTTGGGGCTCTCCACCCTTAGCTGCTCCTCCCAACCTTCCTCACCATGGCAGTCACTCCAGCCGGCCGACTGGGGTTTGCGTCCTGGCTCCGCCACACACCACCAGAGAGCCCAGGCCAGTCAGTATTCCTGCACTCGGAGCCTCGGCCTCGCACTTGTCAAATGCGTGGTTAGCTCTCAACGTCACTTTTGATTCCACATGAAATAATGTAGCTGGTGCCTGGCACACGGTGAGCACCCAGTAGTCCTAACACTATTCATTCACTCATTCATTTGTTCAGGCATTTATTAAGCCTTTGCTGCCTGCCAGGTGCTGGGTCAGGTGCCAAGGAAGGAAGAGCAAGAGTGGTATCCACAGGGAGGGGCAATCAGTCACCCATTGCCTTTGTTAATTATGGTTGTGCTACGCACTTAGGGCACGTGGACTCAGATACCTCCTACTCTACAAGCCTCTGAGAGGATGGGGTCCCTTGTCACGTCCTGCTCTGAATCAGCCCCTCCTCTGCAGAATTCCAGCCCTGGGACAAAGCTGATTCAAGGTTCCCAGTGACAAGGAGGTGGCCTGTCCCCTCAGGGGCCCTCTCTAGAGAGGTGAGATTGGTGGGGGTGGGGGGGGTTTGGTGTTGGGAGGCAGGAGGATCTGCTGCTTTGAGACCCTGAGGCTGGACCTCTGACTGGTTCTTTGTAGACTGTGGACTTTTTACAAGAACAAATGAGGTCTCTGCATCTGCCTGGCCCCAGTGACTTGTTCAGGACCCGGGCCCTGACCTTCACCAGGCCTTGAAGCCGGTGGGCGCATGGAACTCTCTGCAAAGTCACTCCCGTACTCCTGCACCTCCTTGATCTCCCTTCCTCCCTCCTCTGTACCTCCACGGCCCCTCCAGGGCTCAGGCACTGAAGCCACTAGGAGCTTGCATTGCCTGGAAGAGGAGGAGATGCCAGACTTGCTGGCCACCCCTTTCTGTGCAGAGTCAGTGCTTAGGAAGGGTCGGACCAAACTAGACCACCAACCTCTTCAGATCCCTTTAACAGACCTTGTTTTGGAAACCAAGCCTCAGCCCCACTGGCCCCTGTACTCAGAGCAGGGAGAATGCACAACACAGAGTCCCCCCACCTCCGTGACCATCTGTCCCTTCACCTCCATCTCTCTCACAAGTCACAACAAACTCTCCCCATCCCGTTCCCCAAGGTGGGACCTTCCCAACTGCCCTGGCAGCCCCTGCAAAGAGGGCCCACATCCAGGGACAAGCGTCCCATGAGGCTGCTGGGAGTTCCAAGAGGGGTTTCTCAGAAACTAAAAAAACCTCTTTTTAAAATTGTGGTTTGAAGTGAGAGGGGAGGTGGAAAAAGAGTTTACAATGAGTATTTTTTTTTTTTTTTTTTTTTTTACCTCCCCTGACGGTCTACAGAAAACCTCTGTGCTTTTATTTTTGCTCATTCGAGTGGCTCTGACCTGCTCTATAATTACGTTACTTTCTACCGACTGTGCCGCGGCATTTCCAGCTCTGCTGCCACTCGCGGCTTCCTCGCTGGGCCCTGTGACGCTGTCACTCAAGGGCTTTCAAGTCAGCGATGTAGAAATCAAAAAGAAAAGGGAAATGGTCGGAGACACAGTGAGAATAAATGCTCCTGCTTTTCTCTCTTTTTTTCCCCTTTCCCTTTTTACTTTATTCATTTAATCTCCCTGAGTGAGACTGTAAGGCTTAATGAAGGGTTGGACAGATTATTAGAGGCTGTTGATTTGGAGGGGGAGGGAAGAAAGAGCCAGAGAGAGAAAGAGAGAAGATAATTTGACATTTACCCCGACTGATCTAAACTGATTCAGTTGTATTTATGGCTTATAACGTGTTTAGAAAGATTGAAGGGGGGAGAAACTCAACATGGCAAGGAGAAGGGAAAGAAAAAAATAATATTGACTGGCAAGCAAGGCTTGTACTTTAATTCTCAACCAGCCTCCAGTAGGGAGGGGCTGGCCTCGGCCTGAGCTAAGCTGAGCCTTGGGGGACCCTTGTCCAGTGGGGGCTGTCTGTCCCACAGGGGCCTGCTCCATCTCTAGTTTGGCCCGGTAACCTCTGGAGGTGACACCTCGTCCCTTGGTGCAGGTCACTCTCATCCACGGGGTGGACACTGGAGTGGCCAGTCGTTAGCTGCCACCTTGGCCCTGGCTCACCAGGGCCCTCCTGCCTAACCAGGGGCTCCTCCTTGGCCACCTTCTGCCTGGTCCATCAATGAGAAGTCTCCTCATGGTTCCACTTGTGTTAACTTTTTTTTTTTTTTTTTAAGAGACAGTGACTAGCTTTGTTACTAAGGCTGGAGTGCAGTGGTGCGATCCTGGCTCGCTGCAGCCTCCAAGTCTTGGGCTCAAGTGATCCTCCTGCCTCAGCCTCCTGAGTAGCTAGGACTACAGGTGCATGCCACCATACCTGGCTAATATTTTATGTATTTATTTTTTGAGACAGGGTTTTGCTCTGTTGCCCAGACTGGAGTACCGTGGCATGGTCTTGGTTCACTGCACCCTTGATCTCTCAGGCTTAAGAGACACTCCCACTTCAGCCTCCCAAGTAGTTGGGACCACAAGCACATGCCACCACACTTAGCTAATTTTTTTATTTTTAGTAGAGATGAGGTCTCACTATGTTGCCCAGGTTGGTCTTGAACTCCTGGCCTCAAGCGATCCTCCTGCCTCGGCCTCCCAAAGAGTTGGGATTACAGGTGTACGCCATCTTGCCCAGCTAGTTCCCTTCTTGTCTCACTCCACACTTTCCCCTAGGCAGTCTCTCTTGGCCCAGGGCTTCAGAGAACATCAAAATGCCTATGATGCTCCAGGGTCTTCAGCCTAGGTTCTCCTCAACTCTAGACCCAAGTGTCCGACGGCCTTCTAGGTAGTTTTCCCAGCTATCTCAAAAGAAACTCATGCTCATGACACCTAAATCCAAATGCATGATCCTTCCTCAAGAGCATTTCCTCAACCCAGGGACTGCACCCAGCTGCTCACGACCCCAGACGCTAGAGTGATTCTGGATCCTCCATCTCCCTCCACATCCAAGTCGTTTCAATCCCTCCTCCTAGATATGTGTCACCTTCACCTGCTGCTATCTAGTCTGGGAGTCATCAGCCTGGTCCAAGCTATCACATTTCCACAGGTGCCCTCCCACCTCCCACCTACTCAAATCCGTTCTCCAGAGCAGCCAGGAGGACCCTCTAAATGCACAGATCTGATCTTGCCTTTCCCTTTAAGATCTAGCTTTGGCTCCCTCCCCCGGCCTCTTTTGCCCTCCCACCCCTCCCTGCTATTCACCTGTTAACTCTTTCTGCTATTGTTTGAATAGCAAAGGAGCTTCTCTACAACCCCAATTATTTTATATATATATATATATTTTTTTTTTTTTTTTTTTTTTTTTTGAGACAAGGTCTTTCTATGTTGCCCAGGCTGGTCTTGAACTCCTGGGCTCAAGCAATCCTCCCACCTTGGCCCCCTAAAGCTCCTAATTTCAGCTGAAATTACAAGCATGCACCACCCCTCCTAGCCAATCCCAGTTATTATACCCAGCCAGACTATCCTGCATTCCACATAGCCCGCTGCCACCTTGTCTAATTCTACATTCTGGTGATGGTTTGATCCATGCCTTTCTCCCAGCTAGCCTGTAAGTTCCACGGAAGCATAGTGGTGTCTCTATCCTCTGTGACCATTGCTCTATCCTCTGCATGGTGCCTGACATGTGCTCAGGCACAGATGTCTTGAGGATCCAGTCAAAAGACAGGCTCTGTGCCCAAGTCGGGGTCAGGATGAGGTGTGGGGCACCTACCTCACCAGCTCCTCGTTGTAGAGAGACAGTGGGGACTCCCGGCCAAGGATGTACACCTGGCCCTTGAGGACGGACACCTGCACTTTCCCTTCCACTCGCTCCTGGGACTTGGCAATGCAATGACGGACAAATTCACACTCAGGGCTGTGCCAGAAACCTGCGGGGAGGAAAACGGGATATCACTAGGGAGGCCTCCTGCATCGCAAGGGCACAGGAAGGGTGCCGCATGCTTTACCCCGCCATGCAGACCATGACTGCCTCCCATGAGTCTGGTACAATGTGCGCTTGCCAGCGGCTGAGTTGAGGACCATGCTTTCATAGCCTTGGTCTCTAACCTTGCAAAGGGCCTGTGGGTCAGGAGGAGGGAAGTGACCCATGCTTCATGCCGTAGGCATTCAGGAAGTGCCACAAGCCAGCACCTGGGGACACAGTGGTAAAGGGCCCCCCATCCCTGGCCCAACGGACACTCTAATCTTCCGGGGGAAGCAGAAGACCTCAGACAGTACTGAGAGGCACGTGCTGCCTGGGGCTTGGTGATGTGGGTGTCTAGTGCAGGCAGCTGGGTGGTGGTTCAGACCATGGCCATGCATAACCTTCCCCTCTCTGTGCCTCTGTTTCCCCATCTGTTGAGTGGGGATGTCAGTAATATTTTGTGTGCAGTCCCTAGCACTGAGCCGCACCGGCCTTAGGGGCTACCGTGAACTGGAGTCCTGGTTGGAGCCCACCCGTCGGGGTGGGCGGGCCCCTTGGAATCAGTGGGCTGTTTTCTGCACCTGCTACTGTTTTCCTGGGCAGACAGAATATTTCTGCATAGATAAGCAGCAGCGCTGTGCTCAGGCTTTCATCTGGGCTAGCTCCCTGAATCCTCAGACAGCCCTCTGAGAGAAACTCTTAGCCTTTCACCTTTCTGGGTGAGGAAGGGAGGCTCAGGGAAGTTAAGAAACTTCTCCAGGATCACACAGGCTGGAAGTGGGGAGCCTCCATTTGACTTCTGTTGGCCCAAGTTGTAACAACTCTGCTTCCTATGATAAACTTGGAGCTTTCTCTATGGCCAGAACATCCCTTGGTGTGTAGGTGGGGGCAGGAGGTGCCTGAGAAACATGCTCCCTCCCCTCTCCCCCAGAGCGCTAAAGGCCAGGGAAGGGTAGCGCTCAGACCCCAGTCTGCCCCGGGCCTCTCTCTAGCCTCTTCTGATGGAGGCTGGAACCAAGGGGCGGCAGGCAGGCAGGCCATGGCTTGGGGGAGGGACAGAGCAAGGCTAGGGTTTCCTGAAACGGAGCCGGGAAGGTGAGCCCACCTGGGCAGCTGCGGGGCCAGATGGCGGGTGATCTCTTGCCCTGATAAAGGGCTGGGTCAGCCCAGGGGCTGCAGCTATTGTGGGAGGCCCAGGCCCCTGGGGGCACCTGCTGAGGGCCTCCGTGGGAAAGGGGACAGGCCTCTGGGATGGTGGTCCTGGGGCTTGCAGAGGCGGGGGAGGGCCAAGCAGGGAGAGTAGAGGTTGAGCCCTTGCTCTCCAGTGTCCCATTCTTTTGAGTCCACATCCCAGCCACACCTGGACAAAGTGATGTCACCTCCCTGTGCCTCAGTTTCCTCATTTGCACAGTGAGAAAACATTACTAACCAGAGGTGGTGTGGATTCAGTGAGAGAATGCAGAGTGCAAAGCGTTTTGCATTTGCAGTTTGAACACCACGCTGTGTGCCAGCCCTCACTGTACACAGGGAGAGAGGCCCAGAGAGGGAAACAGCCTGTGCAAGGCCACACAGCAAGACTGTGGAAGAGCCCAGGTCTGAATGAAGCACTCCTAACTCTGGCCCAGGGCTTTTTCCAACACACCCTGAGACCCTTGTGGAGGGGGCCACTGATGTTCTCCCAGCCCCCATGCCCTGGTGTCCTGGGCTTGGCCATCTTTCTGACAGAGCGGGGATAATTAGCCCATTAAGTTTCCAGGCTGGAAGACAGGCAGGAGATGGAGCCAGAGATAGGACAGAGATCTCCGTGGGAGCAACTGGCCTGGGCTTTATCTCAGAATTTTCTACCTCTGCCCCACGGGGGTCTTCTGCTCAGATTTCTTTTCCCAGCAAACCCAGCCTGGGTTGGGGGACAGCGAGCCTGGCTTAAGCTGCACTGGGGGAGACCCTGCACCCCCTAGACCTGCAGATACACTGTGGGTGGGGCATAGGGCTGAGCTGGAGAGGGACCCCTCCCCCATGCTGCTAGGCCCAACCAAACACATGCGACCCTTTCTAACTGGAGCAATTCTGTGTGCCTTGCACCTTATACCCATTGTATTGCTGAAGAAATGGAGGCGAGGGAAGAAGAGGTGAGCTATACCCCCTAGATGAGACAGCTCCACTGGGCCCTGCCAGGGTCTTGAAGCTGGGGTCCTGCCAGGCTAACCCTGGATGCCATTCCTGGAGGTAGTCTGCCTGAAGCCCACACAGCCAGACCAGGAAATTTGGGAATGGTGGGAGAGGAGAGGGAGCCAGCCAGCCACAGACAGACACACAGATGCAGGGTGGCAGTGGTCACAGAACCCAGGGCCTCTAGGAGTGAGGCTGGGGCAACAGGGCTTCCCCGTGCCTCAGTCTCCCTATCTGTGCCAAGACCACAGGGGCTCTGAGGGAGCCAAGCATTACAGCAGAATGGTGGGCTTTCCACCCAGGAGCTAGACGGGACTGGGAAGAGACCCTGACGTGCCCTCAGCCTGGTGCCCTTTATTTGACAGGAGGGGAAACTGAGGCTCAGGGAAGCGACAGACCTGCTCAAGACCATTAACCCAGCCAGAGGCAAGACTCCAAGTGCCCTGCCTCCACATTGGGAAACCACGCCAGGCGCTCGCAGTTATTTCACGCACTGGAATAACCACTCGTCTGCCAGACCTTGTTCCAGGGGCTTCACAGATACTCATGCTTTTAGTCCTCACCACCAGACAGGTAGAACTGTTATTCCCACTCTTCGGATGGGAAAACTGAGGCCTAGGGAGGTTAAGTTCCATGATCAAGCAAAGCCCTGGTCTGTACCATTTCTGTATCCCTCACGGGGAAAATCGCATCAAACAGCCCCTCTGAGCTGTGGGGGTCAGCCTGCTGACCTTGATGTTTGTGGAGCCCTGGATGTCAGCGGACCAGGGCAAAGTTAATATTAGTGATAACCACCAAGAAGCAGCCCCTACTGTCCCTCACCTCCACTCTGAGGTTTGGTTTCCTTTTAAGTCTCCTAATCATTGTACCTCAGTTTGGGATGTAGAGGGCTTGTCGCTGGCTGGCAGAGCAGGGACTCAACCCAGCCAGTCCAGTGTAGAGGCATCGTGACCGCAGCCAGGAGCCAAACTGTGCCCTACACCCAGGGTTCCCCTGTCTGTGCCCCTTGATCATGAGCGTCCTGGAATCTTTTGGAATAACTGGGAACTTGGCTGCTACAGCTGGCCTGTCCCCAGCTCAAAGCTGCCCATCACCAGCCAGGAGAGCCTGGGCAAGTGTCTTCACCTGGGGGCCCCCATTTCCTCACCTCTGCACAGCTAATATTAGATAATACCCCATCAGGTGCCCAGCTCAGAGCCTGGCAGCGGGACAGCAGGATAAGTAGCAGCCACGGCTACGGTGGGATCAGCCTCTGTGGAGGCCCTGGAGCAGCCCAGCCAGGTGCTCTCTCCTCTGCCACATCTTAATGACTCTTTCACTTTGTAACTAAAATCCTTCTTTCAGGGTTGCAATCCCACCAGGCTGGAAAGCCCACAGGAGACAATGGTATTTAAGCACCTGTCTGTACCTGGGAAGGGGGGCAGAACTCGGCTTCAAAGCTGCCAGGAACAATGGCAGGGAGAAATAACGCCAGCCAATAACCACCGAGCCCTCTTGAAATCCTGAGATGAGTTACAGTGATTAGGAGGCTTAAAAGGAAACAAAATCTGGGAGTGGAGGGGAGGAGAGCTTAGCCCAGGTAGCTCTTAGATTAACTAATACTAACTTTGCACGGGTCCCCTGACATCCGGGCCCCCAAAGATGTGAGGGTCGGCCTCAGGCAGCAGCCTGTCCTCGCACAGCTATGCCCAAATCAGGGGTATGTGTATGTTATGGAGTGGGGGAGGGGAGGGCCAGAGAGTCAATATTTTAGGCTCTTCGGGTCCTACGGTCTCTCTCAAAATGGCTCAACCTACCCTTGCCACTCCAGGGGAGCCACAGACAATGCAGAAACAAATAGCCACCTTGCTCGGCATGAGCCCCCGTGGCCAGCAACACTTGAATTTTATATAATTTGTCATGAAATAGCATTTTTTTTTTCCTCCCAATCATTTAAAAATGCAAAAACTGGCCAGATGCAGTGGCCCATGCCTGTAATCCTAGCACTTTGGGAGGCCAAGGCGGGTGGATCTCCAGCCTGGCCAATATGGTGAAACCCCAATTCTACTAAAAATACAAAAACTAGGCAGGCATGGTGGCGCATGCCTGTAATCCCAGTTACTCAGCAGGCTTAGGCAGGAGAATCACTTGAACCAGGGAGGCGGAGGTTGCAGTGGGCCAAGATTGCACCATTGCACCCCAGCCCAGGCAACAAGAGTGAAAGTCTGCCTCAAATAAATAGATAAAATAAGAACGTAAAAACTATTCTTAGCTCACGGGCTGAACAAAAACAGGTGACAGGCTGGATTTGACCCAGGGACTGTAGTTTGGGGACCCTTGTTATACCATATGAGGGTTGGATTTTGGAGTCAGGATTCCAAGGCTGGAATCCAGGCAAGGCATGGAAATCCGGGCTCCTCACCTGCAAAATAGGGATACGCCCACCTCAGGTGCTCATGTCACCCACTGGTCCTTCCACACATTGGCTGGGTGTGTGGCAAGGCTCAGGCCCTGTGGGCACCCCGGTGGTTTCATGGTCAAGATCTGGCTCCTGCAGTACTGGGGTCTGGGGCTGAGTTCCTGGTCCACAGAGCCTCTCCCTCAAGTTCATGGAATAGGTCCAGGCTCTGCCTGGAGACAGCCTGACTTGGGGGTCAAACCCAGCTAGGCCACTTCTGGTTTTATGCTTTCCTTCTGAGCCTCCGTTCCCTCGTGTGTACAGGGAGCCGCAGACCTTCTGGGAAAGTTGTGAGGACCATGTGGGGTGACGTGCACCCCAGTGCCCAGTGCCTAGCACGTGCTGGAGTCATGCAAACTGTAGGCGGTGGAGGCTGCTGGACACCTTGGGAGGCCGGTGCATCTCCCTGGACGCACCCCATGTCAAGGCAGGTTCCAGCATCCCCTTGCTCCCTCCTGTCCTGCAATCTCCCTCAACCCCCTTTGGCCTGCACCTTTTGGGGTCTCACACGAGGGTGGCAGGGGAGGAAGGTGCTGATATAGAGGGGAGGGCCAGGCCTGAGGGCCTGACGGTGATTTGGGATCCCTTGTGGGGCGGTTAGAGGGGACAGTCATAGAGTCTTACGCACCAGTATACACCAGCTCAGCAAATTTCAAGCCCAGGCCTTGTTTGATTTTGCGCACTTCTCGGTCCATGGTGAAGGCCTCGATGTCTAAATGAGCGTGGTAAAGGATGGTGCCTGCTGGGGTCTCGTAGATACCTAGCCATTTTTCCAGGCAGGGGGAAAAGGAGAAAAAAGAGAGAAACGCATGAAACCCAAACTGTCAGCAAATGACAAAAAAAAAAAAAAATAATAATAATGACTCGTCTGACAGGAGACAAGCCAGTCGGACCCATTCACTCCCAGCTTGCTGCAAAATGCATCTGTCATTATGTTCATGCTGGGGCCACGACAGTCCACTCTGCGGCTTGCGGAGAAAATGTCTAGATGCCCCCTTTGAAGGGGCCCTCCGACGCTAGAAAATGACAGGGTTTCGGAGCAGCAACCCCTCCCTCCCCATGCGTGCCCACCGGCCCGAGGTTGAAAGCCTGTAATTAAAGCGACTACGATAGAGCCCAGAGCCCCAAATATCCCTTCCTCCCTTCCACCAGGGAGCCAGGGGAGGGGGACGGCTGTGCACATACATGTACACATGTGTACACACATGCCACCTTCAGCCTGTGGGGCCCCTGTGGCCAGGTCTTCCCAGAGACCACTGGGTGGCAGAGGGCTTGGGCAGTCACCTAGGCTGACCCCACTGTACAGATGGGGAAACTGAGCCCAGGAGGAGAGGGGACTTGCTCTAGGTGGAGCTGGGAACTAAATGTAGGCTCCCCGAGTCCCTCACCAGTGCTGTCTGCTGCCCTGTAAGTCAAGTGGCCATGGAGGCCCAACCCTGGAAGGTCAGGGGAGAGGGGATGGCTCAAGTCCCCTCTTGCAACCTCAGGCCCAGTCCCTCCATTTGGAAAACAACCTGCTTGGAACAGATGATCTCTGAGTGACACAGGAGTGCCTGGCCCTGGGCTGAGCTGGGTCTGGGGTGAGGCCCTACTGCACTGGAGGACAGTGAGGCACCAAGAGGCAGGACCGCCCATACCACACAGCCCAGGCTCCCTCTTGCCCCCTGAGTGCAACCTCTCTCATCAACTTCAGAGACCTGGCCTTGGGCAAGCCTGCCCTGCAGCTGCTGTCTGGGTAGAGCAGGGGCCATAGCTCCCCCATCTCCAGGAATTCTACCCCGAGAACTTCCTTTCTTCCACCACACGTTACATCACTAAAGGGGCAGGTTCTCAATTATCCTGGGAATTTACTAACATCTTTCTACAGTGGCTGCTTGAAAAAGACCCAATTCATGTTCATAGCAGCATTAATCATAATAGCCAAGAGGCGGAAGCAACCTAGGTGTCCATCAAGGGATGAGTGCAGAAGCAAAATGCAGGGTGGAATATTATTCAGCCTTAAGAAGGAAGGAGGCCGGGCGCAGTGGCTTTTGCCTGTAATAATCCCAGCGCTTTGGGAGGCCGAGGCAGGCAGGCGGATCACCTGAGGTCAGGAATTCAAGACCAGCCTGGCCAACACGGTGAAACCCTGTCTCTACTAAACATACAAAAAACTTCAGCCGGGCGTGGTGCTGCGTGCTGCATGCTTGTAGCTCCAGCTACTTGGGAGGCTGAGGCAGGAGGATCACTGGAACCCGGGAGGTAGAGGTTGCAGTGAGCTGATTTCACACCACTGCACTCTAGCCTGGGTGACAAAGCAAGACTCCTTTCTAAAAAAAAAAAAAAGGAAGGAAATCCTGACACATGCCACAGCATCAACATAAGGCCATGACTCTAAGTGCAAAGGCCAGGCAGAAAAACAAACACTGTATGTGCCACTCATGGGAGGCCCCTCGAGTCGTCAAAATCATACAGACAGAAATGGTGTCTGCCAGGGGCCGGGGGAGGGAAAATGGGGAGTGTTTCATGGGGCCAGAGTCTCAGCTTTGCAAAACGAAAATGTTCTGGAGGTGGATGGTGGTCACGGCGACACACCCCTGGGAACGGACCTAATGCCATTGAGTGGCACAGACCCTGGGAACGGACCTAACATGGTGGCACAGCCCTGGGAACGGACCAAATGCCGCTGAGCGGCACACTTAACGCATTTTAAAATGATTCATTTTATGTTACGTGTATTTTACAAGTTTAAAATTAAAAAAAAAAACATAAAAAAATATAAAAACCATGAAGGATATTGGTTTTGACTCTGAAGCCCACCAGGGATCTGGGGAAGCTGAATCTGCTGAGCCCTCGTGCATTAACCAGAAGTTTCCTCCTCGGAGAACTCCTCCAATCTTTGATCTTTAAGTCTTAGAATCACGGAAATGTCAGAGCTTGCATTAGGATCAGTCGGGTACCGTGTTCCCCCGACTGTTAACTGCCAACCTAGTATTCCAACAGCCTGTGGCAGGAGCCCAGCATATAGAAGAGATGGCAGAGGCTGTGCTGGGAGGAACGGAGGCCCCTCTGTAAACTCTGGACTCACCTTAAATCTAGTCCCACACATCAGTTTTACAAATGAGAACCTGAGGCCTGGGGAGGGAGTGGCTTGCCTAATACTACCCAGCCAACTGGAGGGGGAATGGGCCCAGCACGGGGGTCTCCCATTCGGCTCCAGGTGGCCTCGAAGGGCCTTTGGCAAAGGGACCAACTGCTAACCAGAGCATGAGAGAAAGCCCAAGTCCGGGCTGTTGCTGTGGAGGAAAAGCTTGAGTGCTCACCATGGCTCTGTGTTCCTGGGCAGAAGGGAACCTCTCCAGGCGCTTGGTTCTCTCATCTGTAAACCCCTGATATACTGGTGTCAGGTGACATGCTTGTGAAAGCCCCTCACAGCAACCAGGTGCAAATAGGAGTATCGCAGTATCGCGTGCCACAAAAGAGCCCATCCTGCTTTATTGGTGAGGGCTGTAGCCTTCGGCAGTCTCCACCGTCTGAATTTAGTTGTGACGGCTGAGCAGGAAATGGCCTCTCTCCAAGTTTATGCAGAGGCCCAAGCCCTCACATCCCTCGGGAGTTCCTCAGGCCTCACCGTGACTCTTGTAAACACAGTTCAAATGGGTCCGTCATCATTTTCTGCAGAGCAGCTCAGAGCCACAAACCAGGAAGGGGTAAAAAGGCTGATGGCGGCAGAAACAGAGGAGTGACTGAGAAAAGTCATTATAGACAGCCTGGAGAACAGGGACATAGAACTCAGCACAGGCCAGGTGTGCGGGGGCTCATACCTGTAATCTCAGAACTTTGGGAGGCCAAGGCAGGAGGACTGCTTGAGCTGAGTTCAAGACCAGCCTGGGCAACATCGTGAGACCCCATTTCTACCAGAAAATTAAAAAATGAGCTGGGTGTGGTGGCATGTGCCTGTGGTCCCAGCTACTTGGGAGGCCGAGGTGGGAGGATCATTTCGGCCCAGGAGTTGAAGGCCAGCCTGGGCAATGTAGGGAGACCCGTCTCTACAAAAAAATGGTAAATAAGCTGGGTGTGGTGGTGTGTGCTTTGTGGGAGGATTGCTTGAGCCCAGGAGGTCGAGGCTACCGTGAGTCATGATTGCACCACTGCACTACAGCCTCGGTGACAGGCAAGACCCTGCCTGAAAGAAACACAACACAAAACATGGCGACCCCAAGCACACACGACGGCGCCAAGCCACCAGAAAGGGGAATGGCTGAGCAGTGTGTTTAGAAAGATCAGTACGTGCAGAACCTTGGGAAATCTCTGTCTCCAAAATGGCAGATCCAACGGTAATGTTGGAGGAGCAAGTTTTCAATTAGCCTAGAAACCTTATTACCAGAAATAAAGCAATTTCCCAAGAGCCACCAAGAGCACGACACTGACAAAGTCCTGCTGGTCCTCCCATCCTGGTACATACTCGAACTCGATATATATTGGGTTGGAAACAGGCCTTCTAATGATGAGTTTGGGTACATTTGGGAATATTCTAGAAACTTGCAAAGCCCATCCTGACACTGGCCACAGAGTCGTAATAGCGCCATCCTGGGCAGGCCAGTAGCAGGAGCCCTCCTCGTTTTCAACTCCTAGACACCCAGGCCTGCCTCGCTGCTTTTCTGTCCTCAGCTGGGCCAACTGCAGGGCAGTCCAAACTATATTTGCAGGGCTGGAGCTGGGCACCAGGAGTCCTGCAACCATGTCTTTACAGAAAGTGCCCAGCTTGGCTTTGCTATGTGACTTTGGCCGGTCTCAGCCCCCTCTCTTAGACCCAGGCAACAAGAAGGCTGGAAAACAGGAAGGCTGCAAGTTCCTGCTGCTCTGACATTCCAACTTCCTTTGGGACCTACCTCAAAGGTAAGTGTTCAGAGTGTCCTCCAGGTGTGCCCTGTTTACTGACAGTCTTGTCTCGAGAACACTCTAGGCCGAAGCATCACCTCCCATCAGTCCAGAGAGGGGAGGATGCAGGTGAGGTTCAGGGCTCGAGGAAGAGCTCTGACTTGCTCCAGCTACTGGCCCATCACAGGTGTCCCCAGGAAAATGAGGCCAGTGCCACTGGGAGCAGAGAGTGTCTGGTGGGCAGAGGGAAGGCAGAACCCTCCTCTTCCTGAGCCCCCAGCACTGGCTTCCTGGCTGCCACCCTCCCAGGCAGCCTCCGGAGGGCTCCTGGGCAAGGGGAAAGGCTGCAGACACAAAACACACCAGCACAATTAATATTCCTGCTCCTTTTCTTAGAAGGTGTTAAAGTTAACTGTGACTGATCAAAAAGCTTGTTTTTAGGTTGCTGCTGTCACACGCGCGCGCGTATGTGTGTGTGCGCGTGCATTTTAAAGCTCTTCCCTCTCCTCTCTGCAGGGGTAGGGGGTACAGATGATTTGTGTGTGTTTCTTCTGGAAAAAAAAAGACTTAAAAAAAAAAGTGACAGAAACCTGATGCTAAAAGACTATAGATTTGGGGCTTTTGACAGTCGGCATACAAACCACTGTGCAGAGAGAAGGAGGAAATGACAGCTGAGCCTCTGTGTTGCCGTGGAAGAGACAACAGACATCTTTGGAGTGACACGCACAGCAGCTCCAAGTGTCTATTTTCATCTCCCCGTGTTTACAGGAAAAAGACAGAGGTGTCAGCAGTTCTCTCTGGAGCAGCTTCAATCACACCATAATTACTGCCAAGAAGGGTGCGGCGGGGAGTGGGGAGAAGGGCAAGGAGCTAGGGGTGGCCAGGGGTGGTGGGGGGGAGAGTGGACCAAGCAGAAAGAGGTGGGAACCAAACAGCTGCTGTGGCTGAAATTCTTCTCGTCTGTCCCTGAGGCTACCAGGTTAGCCTGGAATGAGCAATTTTGCAGAATTGAATGGGATCTGCCAGCTCAGCTGGGGCCCAGGCTGGGGGTGAGGGCACCTGGACTAAAGACTGTGGTCCTTTGGGAAAGCAGAAGAAGTGATTTGGAAAAGGTGGGGCATGGGGGTACCTCTTAGGTACCAGGGCCAAGGTGAGAGGCAGTTGCCATGGTGATGGGAGGCAGGTCAGTCAGGGTAGGACTCTAGCCATCCTCTATGTTCCTGGTGCCTGGCGGGCCCCATGCTGTGTCGGCCTCTGGGACTGAAAACCTCTTTGCTTCACAGGTCTCCCTCCATTCTCCATCTGGAATGTTCCAGATGGTGGGTGGGGGCAGGTTGGGCAAGTGGGTGGCAGCCCTTGTTCCTTCTGGGCCAGAAAGTGGAGGAGGAAGGAGGAAGGGAGACAGGAGGAGAGAGTGGGGAAGGGGAGGAGAATGGGCAAAGAGGGAAGGGCAAGGGAGGGAAGAGGGGAAGGAAGAGGAAAGGGAGAGAGGGAGGAGGAAAGGGAGAGAGGGAGGAGGAAAGGGAGAGAGGGAGGAGGAAAGGGAGAGAGGGAGGAGGAAAGGAAGGCAAGGAGGAGGAGCGAGGCGGCGGCAGGCAGAGGTGAGGCAGGCAGGGCTGGGAGGAGAGCAGAGGCGGGAGAGCAGCTGGAAAAGTCTGAGGCCACAGAAGAGAGAGAGAAAGAAGCTGAGCACAAGGACGTGCGCTGGCTCCTTCCTGGCCTCCCTCGGCTTCCCTCCGGCCTGCCTTGCCCCCCTTCTCCTCCCCACTGATTTCATTTACTTCACTTAATTAGCCCCCCTCCAGAGTTAAAAAGATAATGTGATAATGACATGTGAACAGCCACAATACAGAGAAGGCTACTCCAGCCTCCAGCCGAAGCTTCCCCAGCCCCCTGTCCCTGACCCTGAGTGCCACTGACTAGGCCACCCCAGACCCAGGGCACAGGACCTGCCCAACTTCCTACCCGCTCTCACCCCCCGCCCACCCAGAGAAAAAAATCAGCCCTTAACGAATTTCAATTACGAGCTTTGTAAAATCAATACAAATGACATTTTCCCCTTGTACACCGAGATACAGACAATAGCATCTTTCTGCTCTGCCCTCAATATAATTGACGATTAACAGCTTCTCTCATTACTGTACACTTAATAAAAACCTTGTTATGGGAGAATCCACAGCGCCCTAATTTACCGTCTCTCCTCTTCCCTTCTCACATGAAATATTTGGAGTAGAGAAATAAAAACAAGATACCACCCTAAAATTACCTAGCAACTTTCTCTTCTCTCCCCAACCCAAAGCAATAAAATAGGCGAGTGAGGACGTTCAGAGGGAGATGATACGACCTCCTCATCTGGCCCCCTGACAATTGGAGTTGCAGAGGGAGAGACTTGTCTAAGATCACACAGCAAGTTCTTGCTGTCAGAATCCCAATTGTCTTTCCTGTACAATGCTGACTAAATTCTGTGATTTGGGGACAGCCTCCAACAGTACACACAAAGTACCAGGGCAGAGTGAAGGCTGGGCTCCAGGAACCTTTCCCCAGGTGGTGGTAAGGAGCCATGGGGGTTGGAACAGACTGTTGATCTCATGGCTCTGACCTTCTATGGGGACGAGGTCCCCATTCTGGGAAAAAGGTCCAGCCTCTCTGGAATGCTCTCAGCTACCATTCCACATTCAGAATAGTGCAGTCCAGGTCTTCATCACTAACCACCTCCTTCGGTTCACTTTTGCTCAAGTCAGCTTGACTTGCCCCACCCAGCAGGATGCCATTTCACAGTGACTTCAGGCCAGTCCTTATCTTTTCAATAGGGAAGGCAATGCATTTTCATCACGTGTGCCAATCCTGATCATTTGGTAGTGCCTGCAAGCAGCCCTGAGACACCTCTGGAGTTAACAGAATAGTGCCAGCATCGACTGGTGATGCCTGCCACAGGCATGGCAAGGGCATAATAACAGGTGCAGTACTGGAACCCTCCCCATCCCCCGCCACACTGACAGCTCCCAGAGTGTGGGGGCTACTTCTGTCCCCATTCCACATGCCCTGGGGACTGATGGCTATTTATGGAGCACTTCCAGTGTACCAGTTCCTGCCCCCATACGTGAGTTTGAACCCAGATCTGTCCAACTCCAGTCGAAGCTCTTAGCCCTCTACTCCATGCCACTCTGGGCCCAGATGGCAGTCCTGGTCCTGCCACTAAAGTGCCTGGTACTTGAAGCAAGGCCTCTATCCCACCCCTCCCCAGCCCTGGCTTCCCCATCTGTAAATGGGGTGCTGGTCTGTGGCTCCCCAAGGTCCCTCCCAGCTCTCCCTGGAGGGTGCACACTGCGCTGGCTCCCAAGGGCAGGCTGCGACAAAGGGGCATCTAATCACATGTTAATATAGGTAAGAGACAAAGGTAAGCCAGGATAAAAAGGAGCAGCTAATTAGTAACATTGTTCTCAAGGTCTTTCCAGAGCTTCAATTAGGTTGTTTCTCCTGAATAACAGCAAGCAAGGAGCTAAACCACAAGAAAGAGGCAAACTCGCCTCCCCTTTCCGTGCTACCATGTCTTTTGAGGTAAATGCAAACAGGTCAGAACCAGAGCGATGCAACTCCCGACGCTTACCAGATTACACTTGGGGAAACTGAGGCCTAGCGATAGATGACAAGTCCAAGGTCGTTGGGCAAGGCAGGGCAAACCTGGGACCAGAAACAGGCCTCCTGCCCTCTGCACCACCACCCTTTTCTTCTGTCCCACATGAGGTGATCAGCTGTCTTTGGATTTTAGAATCTTAGTAAAAATAGCCTGAGGGACATGGGGCCGTGACTATACCGTGGTCAGGTTTTATTTGGCTTGGTATCTTTTTTTTTTTTTTTTTTTTTTGAGATGGAGTCTTGCTCTGTCGCCCAGGCTGGAGTGCAGTGGCCGGATCTCAGCTCACTGCAAGCTCCGCCTCCCGGGTTCCCGCCATTCTCCTGCCTCAGCCTCCCGGGTAGCTGGGACTACAGGCGTCCACCACCTCGCCCGGCTAGTTTTTTGTATGTTTTAGTAGAGACGGGGTTTCACCGTGTTCGCCAGGATGGTCTGGATCTCCTGACCTCGTGATCCACCCGTCTCGGCCTCCCAAAGTGCTGGGATTACAGGCTTGAGCCACCGCGCCCGGCCGCTATCTTTTCAAATCGACCCTAAGCAAAGAGATCTGAACACTTACCAAAGTGGGGACCCCTGACCCCACCACCAGTATTAAAAATTCAGGTGCCCAATTCAGGGGATCCAACTACTGAAACCTTGTCCTCTCCCTCTTAGGACGCCCCAGAAAGAACACAGCATGGCTTTATCACACACTGGCAGACCCTCAGGGACCTGAGATCCCCTTGGTGTATGAACTGGGGAAACTGAGTCCTGGAGAGGAGGATGTGGTCAAGATGAAATGGTGAGTGACCGACAAAGGGAATCACGGGCTTTGGCTACTAAGAGAAGACAGAGGCACCTGCCTGGGGACCAACTGCCCTGCTCCTGGGCCCAGCCAGAGGCGGATACGGGGCTAGGCAGGCTAGAGGCCAGCCGAGGCTGGCAGGCATGCCACACCGAGGCTCAACCCCAACTACGGCACAGCCCCAACCATCCCTGGGAAAAGGGCCCCATGAGCCGGGCCTGATGCTGGGACAGGACCTTAGGCTCTGGCCGGCTCCCAGCGCCTGTGCAGCCACAGCGCCCACCTCTGGCAGGATGTTTGCCCTGCCTGGCCGACGGCCTCCATGCGGACTTAATGACCACGAAATCGGGCCTGCACGGTCTGCCTCCGAACCTGGCCTGCCCGTCCCCAGACACAAGACAGCCTGACCTCCAGGCCTGGCCCTGGCCTGCCTGCTCCTCGGGGACTCCCCAGGCCCTCTTGGGCCTCTCTCAGCCCTTGGACAGCCCTTCTCCTAACACCCTGAAAGTCAGTGGCAAAGGGCCTATGAGCCCCACTTGGCAGGAGGCTGTGGTGAAAGGACGCGCCCAAGGTCGCCCACGTAGCATAAGGGTAGTAGCGTCCAAATGGGACAGGTCTCAGGGCTCTCTGAGTTTGCTGGGCCCTGAGGCGGGCTCTGAGCAGGGCTGAGCAGACTCACCTCGGGACTTCATTCCAATGAAGCGGTTCTCCACGATGTCAATACGGCCCACACCGTGCTTGCCCCTGTGGGAAGAACCGGTCCATTAGATTCAGGCACTACCGCAAGGCTCAGAGTCACCCACCCAGGTGGGCTGCCCCAGGGTGGGTGCAGCTTAGGCCACAGGTTAGGCAGCATTTCAGGATCTAAGACTCAGAAGACATCTGAGCCCGGTCACCTAGTCCAAGTGCCCACTGGACAGGTGGGGAAACTGAGGCCCAGAGAGAAAAGGGATTGCCCAGGTGTGAGTTCAAATTGTTCCTTCTGTTACCTGTGTCCTGGGGCCCTGCCTAGCACCAGAGCTAAGTACCGCTCCCTTTCCTTCTATCCTGGCCTCCCATCCAGCCAAGGGCCTGGGAGCCCCAGCTTAATGATCCCTTGGAGGCAGAAGACCCCCTGGGGTTATCTTCCAAGGCTAAGGACCACGGAGCCTCTCCTGCCAAATGGGTCCCCCTAGTCCGGGAAACTCTGTGGCTATGGGGAAGGGACACAGCCTGTCCTCTGCACCCCTGAGCCTCAGCCACAACCAGCTGCAACGGTCCAGGTCCGTGCTCGCCCAAGACAGCGGTGTCCAGGAGGCCAGACAGGGCTGCAGACACTCACGCGACTTCGTTCAGGTACATGAAGAGCTCCAAGGAGGTCTGGTGGGTGGTGCCATCCTTAACGTTGGTCACCTTCACGGGGACCCCTAGGGTGGGAAGAGAAGGCAGTGGGCCTCTGGGCCTGGCTCAGCAGAGGAGCCTACACCCACCACCCCACCCTCTCCCTCCTCCCGCAACGCCTTAAATGGATGTGACAGATATGGACTCCAAATGACTCCTTCAAAAGCCCTGTGCAGGTTGAGGCCTGCTGCAGGGAGAGAAGGGGCGAGAAAGCCCCCCAGAATGAAAGGGAAAATGTAATAAAAACGCTCTCCCCCACCCTCCCATTCTCTTTGCCCCCTTTTGCATTTAGGGGCTGTGAAATTGGAACCAGGCCCTGAACTAATTGAATTTCACGCTCCACCATTGTCTTACGCCAGGAGCACCTTCTGTCCCACCAGTCACCCGGGGGCCGCCTGGCCGAGGTGTGGCTGGGCTCAAGCACACACACACTCGCTCACACACACACACACACACACACACACACACACAGCCCCCTGCCACGTCTGTCAGGCGGACCCCGCGCCCCGACCCTGTACCCCAGACCCACACGCAGCCATCTGATTGATGGGGGTGACACGGTGCCCGCTCCAGCAGGCGAGGTGTCGGCAGCGTTCCTGAATCCGAGGAGCTGGGTCTGGGGTGGCAGGAGGGCAGGAGGGAAGGGGTGGGGGGGCAGTGGGTGGGTTCGGGGTTGACTTTGAATAGCAAGGGGCACTTTCTCGAGCGGTGTGAAATGAGCAATAAATGTATTGGGGCTAACAAGAGAGCTGAAACAGTGACAAAGAAAAGCTGTTCAAAGTTGGCGGCTAATCCCCCACCCATCTGCCCGGCTCATTACCATGGAGCGAGCCATCGGGTGCCAATCAGGCCTCAATAGCGGCTTTCGAGGCTTTATTAGCCAGGCGCCGCTTGGAGGGGCTTCGCTCAAGGCGCTGTCAGCCTCGCCATTCTTAACCCCCATTTCCAGGGGTTTTATAACTTGGTTGTAAATTGCTATTAAATGTAAGTCTGCCCAATAATGAACCTTAAGCCCCTCTCGCCACCCCCCGCCTCTCCCTCTCCCTTTCTGTCCCTCCCCGGTCCTATTATTGGTCTTCGCTGGGGCCTTAGATGGGGCCTGCCCGGGAGAAGAGGTGACATTGTTGGTGCTGCTGCCGGAGAAAGCCTCTTAGCCTTTAAAATAGTTAGTAATTAGATTAAAACTTCAAATAAATTAACTAGAGAGTGAATGGGCACTGGCCAGGGGAGGGTTCCTCCCGTCTTTTTTTCTTCTTCCAGACAGCCCCCAAACCATGACAATAGGTCACGTTTCTTCTCCAGCTCAGCCCGCGAAGCTGCCCTGGTCCTTGGGCAGGGCTGCCGGAGCCTGGTGCCCGGGACCCTCTGCAGCCTGCCGCCTGCCTCCCACCCTCACGGGTCTCCGGGCTCCTGGGGGCCCCGTGCAGGGAGCCAGGAGGTGCTGCTGGGGCCACTCCCACCATCTCCTCAGAGATGATCCTCAAGGGAGGCTGTGTGCCTGCAAACAGGCCTGGGGGCCCGGCTGCCTTTGGGGGCCTCTTTGACCCCCAGTGGGTTGGGACAGATGGAGGGGAGCAAGGAAGACACTCGCTGACTTGGCCAGGCTCTTGGGAAAGGCCCAGAAGAGGCAGATTATTAAAGCACTCAGCCTCCGACACCCCATTCCACACACCATGCTGGGCATCTGTGAGCATCACGCCTGTGGCCTGTTTTTAGATGAGTGCACCCAAGGTCCAGCAAGGTGAAGCTGGCTGTCAAGGTCACACCAGCAAGAGGGAGGAGAGTGGGGTCTGCAGCTCTGCTTCCCCACCGGCCTGAGCCTTCCCCACCCAATCCTCCTCTCTGTGGTACTCAGGGTAAGGGCTGAGCGTCAGAGCCGGGCCAGGCCTCTCCATGAGCCTGTCTCCCTCTCATCCCAGCTCCAGTGTGGGCAGCCACTTTGTGGACAAATGGGCCAGCCCCCGCCTGGTCCTGGGGTGCCCTTGTGCCCAGCACCACCTCCTCCAGGAAGCCTCCCTGATCTCTCTAGCCTCCTGAAAAGGTACCCCTTCAGGCCTTCTGAGCCCTCCCTCTGAGCCCAGCACGTATGCCTTGCTTCCTTGTCCTTCCTCCAGGCCAAGAGATGCCCTCTCCCAAGCTCAGGCACCCAGGCACTCGGGCCAGGCCAGCAAACGCTTCTTGTTGACAGCAGTGAGGAGGAGGCAGTGAACGGGACAGGCTCCACTGCCGGGGGGAGCAAGAGTGACCACAGCTTTGAACGTGGGGTCGGAAGGGTGAGGCCCAGAGCGGCTCAGTGAGGACTGGCGAAGGCTTTCCACGTGGGGTCCCAGGGGTCCCTGAGGCCAGCTCACCAACACTCACTGTTTACTGAGGACCTTCTGGGATCAGGGCCTGGGGCTGGACGCTCCCTTGCAGGCCTCATTCTATCCCGGGAAAACAGCAGGCACTCTTTCATCCTCAGGTGAGGAAACTGAGGCCCAGGAAAGTTGAGTGGCTGTTCAGGGACTACAGCGCTCTCATTCCAGACCTGGTGCCCATGAACCCAAGTGATGGGTGGCCGAGGGCATCATGTTCCTCCCGTACTGTCCAGGGAGGTGGGCTGTGCGGCACCCTTGAAGCCCCTGCCTGAACTCCGGCTTCCAGGGATGCAGAATGGGGGTAAAGAGGCCCTAGGTTCCCAGGCAGGGAGGGGAAAGGAGCCAGGGCCCCAAGAGTCAACCCCTTTCGACCCCTTTCGAGTCCCAACAGGTGGGACGTTCAAAAAACATACCTTTTTTGAACTCGATCTCGAGAATGTCAGGGGTGTTGGGGGCTTTGGCCGGGTCCTGGGTCTTCGTGTAGAGACCTGGAGGCGCTTGGTTCTGACAAAAGACAGAAAGAGGTGGGAGGATGACATGCCAGTCCCCGGACACCCTACAGTCCACCTCCCGCAGGGATCTGCACCCCTCTCCTCCATCCACTTCCCCACCAGCTGGTGGGGTCCAGCAGATCCCCTGGTCTCCAGCCTTCAGCCTAGCATCAGTCCCGCTTGCCAGGGGCCTGGGAAACAAAGGGCTTGAGAAATCAGACAATTTTTCCCCTCAACTTGATCTCATCTTTTTCTTTGACGCCCCCACAGCTGGAGGTAGAATAGCAGGAGAGGAACAAGTCAGGCAGGAAAAAGTGTGACTTTGGAGGAGCGAGGCGGCGTTCCGAGGGCTTCCCGGGAGCGGTACGCACACTCTCGCCGGCTTGGGAATTGGGGTTTATTCTGCACTGACCGCAAAGCTAATGACTGCGTGTGACCCCAGCAGGTGCTCTGGCAAGCCGAGCCGTCCCCGGGGTCCCCAAGGTTAATACTCACAGGGAGAAAAGAGAAGAGCAAAGCAAAAACCCATTTGAAAACACATCAACCTTTATGTATATTTTTTCCTGGGCGTGTTGGAAAATGGGCCTCTCATCTGATGCAGTGGTGGAGGGGCTGCGTGTTGCCTGGAACTCTCGAAATTCCCTCCCACCTTCGGGGGCCCCAGCTCCCCCAGGCTGTGGCTTGGACACTTGCCACTGTGGGGACTGGGGCCTCTTGGGCCTGACTGCTCAGGTCCCTCCTGTGGGCATCCTGTGCCCAGGGTTCTTGTTCACCTGCTGACATCTAGGAACTGCTGTCTCATTTTTGCTTTAAAACTTTGCAGACGGCCAGGCGTGGTGGCTCACGCCTGTAATCCTAGTGCTTTGGGACACCGAGGCGGGTGGATTGGCTGAGCTCAGGAGTTCAACACTAGCCTGGGCAACACGTTGAAACCCCATCTCTACTAAAATACAAAAGAAATTATCCGGGTGTGGCGGCATGTGCCTGTAGTCCCAGCTATTCGGGAGGCTGAGGCAGAATTGCTTGAACCCAGGAGGCGGAGGTTGCAGTGAGCCGAGATTGCACCACTGCACCCAGCCTGGGTGACAGAGTGAGACTCCGTCCCCTCCCGCAAACAAAACAAAACAAACACCTTGCACACATTCACGTATCACTCCCCATCTGCAGTCTGAATTCTCAGCAGCTCCATTTGGTAAGAAGGTCAAGCGCTCTTACCCCATCTACAGATGAAGAAATCGAGGCTGAGCGGGAGGGACTGGAGCTGCAACTGTGAGATCTGTGCAGGCACAGACCACGTGGGACTTATTCCCTGGCACTCAGGACAGGAGCCCCGTGAGGTCTTCACCAAATACACGTTGGATTTTACAGTGATGGGCAATACCCCCATGCCAGGATCAAGATCTCAGGCTGTGAGGCCTTGGGGAGGCTTTACTTCCTCCAGCCTCAGTTTCCTCATCTGTAAAATGGGGAAAAATGATACCTGCCCTTGGCCGTCTTACAATTTAAGTGTGTGTGTGTATATATACTGAAATTGTAATATATGTATTAAAAATATTTTTTAATAAAATATATTGTTATTTTATTTATATGTATTTATATTTTATGTATATATATTTATATTTAATAAAATATATTTTATGTAATATATATTAAAATAAATATATTAAAAATATATAAATATATTTATATATAAATAAAAATATATATAATATATATAATTTAAGTGTATATATATATATAAATATAGATACATATATAACTGGAAATGAAAACACACAAGAAAATGTCAGGGAAGGCCTGGTACAAACTGGAGTGTGCTCTGTAGCTGGAATTCACTCATGGGGGTACTTGCTCAGCCCAGCCTCCTTCTGCATGGGATGGGGCTACGTAAGTACCCTGGAAGCTCACCCGTGGTCATTCGCCTGTGACTCTAGGTTCGAGTGACCAAGTGCCCTGGTTTCTCCTGGTTTTAGCACTGAACGTCCTTTGTCCCCAGAAACCTCTTAGTCTTGGGCAAACCAGGACAATTGATCCTTCTAAGTTCAGACAAGGACCGTGGTGGATCCTCCACCCCCACCTCCAAGGGACAATGTGACTCAGGACCAGCTGTATCCCCACGTCAGTGCCCATTTGTGGGGCAGGAACAAGAACCCAGAACTTTCCCTAAAGGCAGACTCCAGGCGGTAGGAGGGGCCCCGAAGGACCCCCAGCCTGATGCCTCTATGGACCACAGGGAAAGCCAAGGCTGAGAAGCGGCTTCTTCAAACCATGCTTTGGAAGCTAAACATAGGGACTCTTTCCGCCACCTTATGCTGGTTCCCAGCTGCTGTAGTAACCTGGGCTGAGAAGCAGGGTGAGGCCTGTGGCCAGAGCCAGCCAGCATCACAGCCACAGGCAGGCATCAGGGCTGGCCCACTGGGCCCTGCCAACTGCAGCATTCCCTGGGCACAGATGGGCCCCAAGGCTCATCCTCAGCAAAAAGGTAAAGCGAACTGGACTGGATCTTGGGGTGACCACACAACTCCACAGTCCCATCTCCAGCTGCCTGGGACTCCCCCAAGCCTCCAACCAGAGTGCCGGTACGAGAGCCCCACTCCCATCCAAGCCCAGCTGTCTCCCACCTCCACCTGCACTGGGCTGGACTGCAACTGTTTTCAATGCGTTGCTTGTCACTTCCTCTCCCGCCACACTTCCTAAGGGAGCCCCAGACTGAAGTGGAGGCTGACAGTGCGTGCATTTGGAAGGAGAGGGGATGGGAAGACTGGAGGACAAGTCTCTGCAGACTGCAGCGGAAGTCAGAGGCAGCTGTCGGGCGGGCACCTGACAGCGCCGATTAAATAAAATAACTAAATAGAAATAAAATGACATTTGCTTTGCATTCCGTGGTGGCTCGAGCGCCTGCCTTCTTTTTACTCTCCTTCCTAAAAGCCCAGTTCAAATGACAAATAGTTTGTTGCCGAGTATCAATGCCATCTATTTATCCCTCCCAGTGGGAGGGCTCACTTCCAATGTCATCTGTGGGGGGGCAGGGGAGGGAAGAGAGTGAAGAAAAGGAGAGAGAGAGAGAGTCGGGGTCGGGGGTTGGGGGGAGAGGGCGAAAGAAAGCATGAAACAGGCCCCGAGAAGGAGAAATTGGAAGCAAATGGCCCATGAACTAAACCATGATGTAGAGGCATGATCGATGCCGCAAATGGTTTATTCATCCATCAGCTATGGCGGGCCGGCGACTGAATGAACTCTTTCACTGTGGACCGTATGAAGTTAAAGCAAGTAAATTTCTATCTTTCTTCGCATTAGCTGCCTCATTGCCCTTCAATCAGCCCTCACGGAGGCAGAAAATGGCTCAGCCATCTGCCTTCAAGCCCTCCCTTCCGCAGGTCTCCTGGCTTTTTTTGGAGAGGGGGAGGGGCACGGGTTCCCCAAGCTCTGTCCCCCTGAGCTCATCCCGAGGGGGACAGGGCTGCCAGGTCTAGGGATGCAAGGGTGCATCCTGACGTTGAGCCCTGTCCCCAGCACAAAGGCCCTGGGGAGTCTGCATGGCTGGCGCAAACTCCCTTCCAGAGCAGCTGGCCTCTGGGTGCCTGGGTGCCCCAAGCCTCTCAACAGGAATTGCGTTTCCCCTTGACTCACACCCAGCGCAGCCCAGCCCAGCCTTTCTTGAGAGGGGTCCCTGAGAAGACCTTGGACCCTTCTTCCCGTGAGGAGGGAGCATGGGATCCCCAGCTCCATGACTGAGGGCTTGCCCTGTGCCAGGCCAAGCGCTTTAGATGCCCCAGGAGGGAGGTGCTGTGTTTTCCCACTTTGGGCAAGGGGTACTGGAGGCTCAGAGAGGTTGGGCAACTTGCCCGAGGTTGCACAGCAATAAGAAAAGTTGGGATTTAGATTCAGGTTTCCTGTCTCTGGGACCCAAGTGTGGGTGAGGCTCCTTAATCCAGATTCTCTTTAGCACAGACTTCTCCACCCACACCCTCATGAGACAGGAGGCCTGGGAGGGCGCAGGACCTGCCCACAGTAGCTCAGTAACCTATTTCAGGCCCAGGGGCCCTCCTGCGCGGTCCGAGGGGTGATTTCCTTCTGGCCTTGCTCTCTCTCTCAATCCTGAGGTCCTCTATTCTGGGGGGCCTCCTCTCTGCCCCATAAGCTGCTTGCAGAGGCCATAGGCTGCTTGGAGAACGGCCAGGAGTGGCTGCCCGGCATGCTTGGGGCCCACGGGCCTGACAGGATGCCCTGCCTGGAAGCCACTCCGCAGGCTCGGCCTCCCTGCCCCCCTTGGAGCTGACTGACTGGGTAATTAGGGTGGCTGGCCTGAGTGTTGTGGGGTCAGCAGAGCATGAACTAGAAAAACCTGTGACCAGCAGGCAGCAGCCACACACAGGGGCCATCAGCCCCCAGCGGGCAAGGGTGGTGGCTCTCCTGAGTGACAGGTTTGGACAGGAAGGGGGCCATGGGCAGTAGGGGAGCCAATAGCTGGAGGGCACCAGCCCCAGGGCCCGTTCCCTCGCCCCAAGCAGCTGGCACCCTGGGGCGTGTCACGGCTCCAGGCCTCAGTTTCCTTACCCATAAAGTGAGGCTGCTCCCAGCCGGTGTCCTAGGAACTGAGCCAGGGCGATGCCACCCCCGGCCCGCACCCCAGACATGGTGGCTGCCATGTGATATTATAGCCAACACCGACCAGGGGGCGGCATGCGGGCGTGAGAGTGACAGATGCCCAGGCCCTGGGGGATCCTGGGTGGGGCTCTGGCGCTCCCCAATTTCACCAAACCTCCCTGGGCACCCTCCCATTCAGCTGGCCTTCTTGGTTCCCCCAGGCCCAGCTGCACCCCCTCAAAAAGCACACTTTTCCCACCCCAAACCAGCCTCCCCGGGGTGTGGGGCTGGGCTCGAGAACTAAGACACATTCCCTCAGGGACAAAGAGATTTTTCTCTTCCCATGATAGATTTGGCCCTGCCTCCCCCACCTCCCTCAGTGGGCAGGGGGAGACACAAAGAAGCGCCCTACCCCCCCGGGAGAGAAACCCGAAACTTCAAACAGAGCTGAGGGCCCAGCCTGGCCCGCCCGGGAGGCTTGGGACGGGATCAGGGTGGCCGGTGGTGGCGGGTGTGCAACACGGATCCAGACAAATGGGGCCTGGGGCTCTCAGCCATGCCTCCCCCCGCCCCCCACAACCAAAACTCCAGCAGCACAGCCTGGGAGCTGGTGGGCACAGGCTGGGCCCACCCCCAAGTGTCTCATCTGCCTAATTACTTCTTTATTGTCTCACAATCACACACTCTCTCTATGCTGCCCTGAGATATTTCCTTCCCTTGTTCATCCCAGCGGCAATTAGAAGAGGAAGGGCGGGGGGAGGTCTTCAAATGCAGCGAGGAGAAGGCGGGCAGAGGGGGGCCGGTCGGGGGGTCGGGGAACACAGGCAGGGCTTGGCCCCAGCCCCATGGCTGGCCCCCGTGAAATTTCAAATTAGGCTACAAATACATCAGACAGCATCGGCATGGAGCAGCTACCACCAAAGGTGGCCGGCTGGGAGGAGACGGGGTTGGGGGGATTACCTTGGGGTTCTCCAGGATTCCAGCCTCGTAGCTGTAGAGGGGAGAGGAAAGACAGGGTCAGCTGGGGAGGGACATGGCATGCCCCCATCCCCCAACACATACCCCCCATTGTGCCCATGAGCCCGGTCTGCCTTTTACTCTCTGCCAGAGCATCTGCTGCCAACCTGCCTGAAACATTCTGGGCCCACCACAGTCACCCGTGGAGCTGCAGGTTGTAAGAAAGAGCTGGGGCCTTTCCCTGAGTCTTCTGGGGACTGCCCCGGGGCTCTGCACATTGGTGAGGGGGCCTCTGCCTCTGCCTTCACACTTCCCCTGTGCCCCATCTGGGCCTGTTCTCCATCCTTGAGGTTTTAACCTTCAATACCACCTCCTCTAAGAAGCCCTCCTTGATACTCCTGATGAGGCCGTGTCCCCAGGATCTATCTCCCCAACAACACTCAGCAGAACTGCAATGAGGGCAGCGCATGAGCTGGGCGCTTTGACCTCTGTCCTGCCTGAGCCTCTCAGCTCCCCGAGGGCAGGGACCACTGGTGTGGGGGTCACCAGCACGTCCTGGGGCAGCACATGGCCATCCTTTGGAATGAGCCCAGGAGGACCAAGGATGGGTGGAGGGCGGTCATTTACCTGATGTGCATGAGGTTCTCGTCCATGCTCCATGGGCTCTTAGGGGTGACTGGGATGGGAATCCCGTGTTGCTGCAGGAAAGAGACAGCACAGGCGGAGGTAAGGCAGCTGGAAGGAGGTGTGAGGTCTGTCCCAGGGGCCCTGCTTTTTCAGAGAGCCCCAAACTCTGGCCCCCATTCAGACAAGACCCCAGTTACCTCCTAGTGTTGGTCACGGTCACCTCCCTGGGGGGACCCTATTGCTGGACATGCCCCAGAGAAACTGCAGGACCGTGTGTCTGCGATGCTGACCTTGGAGGTTCCTTCCAGAAGACTTGGAGTCTACACTTCAAGGACACCTGAAGCACTAGAGCAAGCGCGCAGGTGCCATGCCCAGGTCTCCCAGCACCAGCCAACCAGCCCCGCTATCACTCTATGAGCTGGGGCTTGCGTGAACCCACTCACACTGTGGACCAGAGCACCTGGCACCAGATCCCATGCGGTGCTTCCTGTGGACCCAATGACAGGTGGGATGCAGGGAGAGCTTTTAGCTCATGGCCCGCACCTCCCAGGGGCACCTCTCCTTGGGCCTGGCACAACAGCTGCACACATCACTCTGCAGACCCTAGATGGGGAACACCCAGCAGATCCCGTCTCCCAGCTCTGGCTCTATTTTGCTTCCTAAATGGCCCAGTCTGTTGTTACAGGAGGACACCCACCTCCACCCAGGATGCCCAGGCTAGGAGGGCTGCAGGTCATGCATGGAAGGCCCACCTGACTCAGCCTTAAGAGGAGGAGGAAGATGAGGCTGGTTGCCCTGGTGACCCGCACTGCCCTTGGTCCCTTGATGATACCCGACTGGGAATCCAGCGCGTGCACTCCAGCCTCCTCCTGCACTCGGACACCTGGCACTGCTCTCCTGGTCCCCACGGCTTACTGGGCACAGGGGGCAGTGAAGGAGCTCCACCCAGCCCCTCGAAGCCAGCGAGACTGGATGCTCTGCCTCTGACCCCCTTCAGCCCCTCGGCCCCAGTGGGTCCCCGTGGGAACCATAGGCAGCCCCCACCGGGTCACCCCCCATCTCTCTCCTGATGGCGTCCACCCCACTCAGGCTCATTCCCAAGATGGTGAGATTCTAGAGGCCTCCTCCAAGGAGCAGCTGTTTCCCCATCACCACCTTAACATTAAAATCAGGCTAAATGCTCTGGGTTTGGGGTTTTCTAGAAAGCCAGGAGACTCACTTTAAAACAGCCTACAAGGCCAGGTGCGGTGGCTCACTTGAGGTCAGGAGTTCAAGACCAGCCTGGCCAATATGGTGAAACCCTATCTCTACTAAAGATACAAAAATTAGCCTGGCATGGTGGCAGGCGCCTGTAGTCCCCGCTACTTTGGAGACTGAGGCAGGAGAATCACTTGAACTTGGGAGGCGGAGGTTGCAGTGAGCTGAGATAGTGCCAGTGCACTCCAGCTTGGGCGACAGAGTGAGACTCTATTTCAAAAAAGAAAAAAAAAAAAAGAAGAAGAAAAAGAAAAAAAATCACTGAGGGCCCCTAAGAGCCTTAGCTTGTGTAGGTCATCTCCTCAATAGTTACCATATTACACATGAAAACTGAAATTTAACAAAACAAAACACAGCCCATGATCGACTCTAGAATTTGAGGACTCTTTAGCTCACACACTCGCCCTGTGCCCTTGGCCAGGCATGGGCACCTGGACCTAGTGCAAGGCAAGGCTGGACTCACCAGCGGAGATGTCCTGGTGGCTTGCTGGGCTCCGTCCTCGCTCCTCACTCAGCTCAGCTGCTGGGTGCTAAGAAAAGCAGCTGGCCAGGCTCCATGGAGCCTCTGTTTTTGGGGGGTGGTGTGGAAACACCCCTGCCTCCCTTCTCAGAGGACCTCCCTCCAGGTGCAAGGAGAGGCGAAAGGGTGGGGAGGAAAGGAACAGGCGCCAATGACAACGGCTCTCCCAAGACCAAAGAGATCTGTGTTTTCCAGCCTCTCTCTGTCCCAAGGTGTCCCCCCTCATACTCTCATTGTAATTGAGGAGAGAAAAAAAACCATCTCCAACATGTAGACAACGTGAGACCATCCTGTTTCTAGCTCCCACCTTGTGGTCTGGCTTTAAAAATAATAATAATTATAGCCAGGCTGGGCAGCATAGCAAGACCCTGTCTCTACAAAAAAAATTTACAAATTAGCCAAAGCTGGGTGCGTTGGCTCACACCTGCAATCCCAATACTTTGGGAGGCCAAGGAGGGTGGATTACTTGAGTCCAGGAGTTCAAGACCAGCCTGGACAACATGGTGAGACCCTGTCTGTAATTAATAAATAAATAAATAAATAAATAAATAAATACCAAAAATGAGCCAGATGTACTATTGCACGTTTGTAGTTCCAGCTACTCAGGAGGCTGAGGTCGGAGGGTCAGATGAGCCCAGGAGGTTGAGGCTACAGTGAGGTAGGATTGTGCCACTGCACTCCAATCTGGGTGACAGAGTGACAGTGTCTCTAAAATTTTTTAAAAAGATTATGGTGATAATGACAAGGATAGGGTGGTTCTGAGTGTTTTTCCGTTGGATGATGGGTGGGGAGAGGATGGCCAGTGAAGCAAATGCATGTTTTCTATGAGTCCTCTGGCACAATTTGGCCTTGGCTACCGAAGGGTCTTGAAAGCGGCGATTTTCAAAGCCCCATTGATTTTTGTGTCATCCAGCTCAGATCCTGCCTGGCTCAGAATTTTGGAGGAGGCCTCATCGCTGCTCAGTCATTCTGACATTTCCTGGGTGCAGAAACACTGCCTCTGCCTCCTTCTAGAAGGTGCTCAGATTCCCCACAGTCACTTCTGATGAAACCCGTCTCCAGGAGAGGGTAGGTGGCCGAGCGGGCCATGCTCATCTTTCCCTGGCAAACTTTTCCTGCTCAAAAGGTTATCTGGGATGGAAGCTGAGCTCAGCAGCTTCTCCCCAAAACCTGAGAAGGAAGGACAGCAGTGCTCCTGAGACTCATCTATGCTAGAAAAACCAGAAGCCGCTTTTGTCTGGGGACATAACGGAAAGAAAGGGCAACGTAGGGGTCAGCCCTGCCCCTGTCTCTCCAGGACTCGAGGCATGAGGGTAGAGCTGGGTGGGGGCTCCAATTCATTATTCTTAAAGATGAAACATGCTTCATATTCTACATCATCAAGGAGACAAGCGGGAGAAACCTCGCCAACCCAGCTCCCTTAATAGGTCTGCTATTTGACAATTTGTTTGGCAACATATGGGCTTTGCTCTTGTAAACTCCCCTCTTAATAATAAAACAACAGATGGTGGAGAAGGTCTTCCCTCCCAGCACTCCAGGTCTTAATGGGATGCTGGCGGCGGGGGCAGGTCTGCGTCCCTGCCGCGTCCCCTACCACGCGGCACCTTGGCTGCAGCCAGAGCTCACAGCCAGCCTTGGCGACTGCTATTTAAAAACCTGAGCAATTTTCTGGTGTGTGCACTGAGTTGCTTTTCCCCGGCCTGATTGATTGAGGCTGTTTGTCAAGGGCTGCCATCGAGTCGCTAAAAAGAAAGGTGCCCTGGGGAGAGGCTAAGATTCTTGATGCAAAACTTCTAATATGTTTTATTGCAACTTGTACTTCAAAAAGGGCTGGTGCCGTAAAAAGGTATTGTCTGTGACCTGTCCCTTGGAGTGCCTACCTGTTCCTGGGAAAGAGCTAGGAGCCATTAGTATCCAGGGAATTGGGAGAACAGCTCCCGATCACATCCCCCAACCATCCCCCCAAGAGACACACCAAGGGGGACACACTGCGGAGGTGGCAAGCAGAGCTCTGGTCTTCGCCTCCCAGGGAGCAGGAGAGTGAGCCCTGTGTCCTCTGACTCGGGGGACTGGGAAATGGCCTCAGAGAGGCTCCGCCCCGGCAACGGGCCTGGCAGATGACCACACCTCTGTGGGGTCGGCCCCAGGGACAGAGGCCACGTGTGTAGGCAGCCGGGGTGGAAGTTCAGTCCCCCATCACATGGGGTCAGTCCCGGCCTAGGCCACTGGCTCAGACAGCCCCCAGCAGGGACGTGCCCGGGGAGGGGGCTGTAGGGAAAGGTTGGGGGTGGTGGGGAGACTCGGCCATACCTTTGCGTATTCCATCAGGTCACTGCGGCCCTTGAACCGGTTGTAGAATTCGGGCATCCTCCAGGGGGCAATGACCTGGACATAGGACAAGGGGTCAGAGCTGGGAGGGCCGAGCTGTGGGATTCCTCTGGCCTGCAGGCTGCAGAGCTGACCTCTCCTGCGAGGGGCCCATGGGGGGGTCTCTGGCACGTCCCCAGAGAGGATACCGTGGTGGAGGGTGAGCAGGGAGCCCCATGAAGGAGGAGAAGGGCACAGACTCCTGCACCGGGGCCGGCTGGACGGAGCCCGCATTCCATGGCAGAATGGTGGTGTGTTGAGGGGAGAAGGGGGTCCCTGTTCCCTGGGGCTCAGTCTCCCCAACCGAGACCTGAGTTTGAACTAGACGGGGTTCATGGTCCTTGCCAGCACCTTCAGCCACAGGGCCACTGCCATGACCCAGGGAGAGTCCACAGAGCTACCGCTGCTGGCCTGGCCCCACGTGTGTTCGGGGGCCTGGAGAGGCATAGGCTGCCCCCCGCCCACTTCTCTGGGTGTGGAAGGGAAAGAAGTACAGGAAGACTCAGACTGGCTGAGGGACCAATCTCATTCCACCTGAGCCCCTCAGCCTGAGCTGGTAAAAAGAGCCCCCCACTCAGCCCTGGAGCTCACCAGGCCCCTGCCTCTGAGCAGGACTCGGGGGCATGTGTGTATGGATGCAGACACCATTTGGTTGCTGGGCCGTGGAGCTGATGGTGATGCAGGGCGATGGAAGGGGCCCGCCACCTCCTCAGCCCCTCCGAGCAGCCATGGGAAGACCACAGCCCTACTCCCAGCTCCTGGAGCAGCTTGGCCCCTGCCCCAATCCCATCTCAGTGCCTGGGCTTGGCTTCTGCAGACAAAGACCTCGAAACTGGACATCCTGGCCCCCCAAGCTGCTGTGGGAACGGAGGGAGGGTCCCGTCCTGCGGCCTCGCCGACAGCAAGTCAATAAGCAGCTACTGTCCCGGCCACTCAGCTGCCTGGTGTCTGGGGTCAAAACAGATCATTAGAGCTCATTACGGCTCACCTCCAGGCCACGCAGCCCAGGCAGCTACCAGCTGGTTAAAGGCACGGGGAAAGAGATTCCTCTTAGAAAGAACAAAGTGGAAACTCCTGCGAACCCCTTGGGGGCTTAGGAGGGGCAACTCGTCCGGAGCTTTAGCCCAAAGTGGCCTCAAAATAGCTCATTCTCGGCCTGTGCTGTTCACAGGTGGCCACAATCCACGGGTGGCCATTCAGAACACCTGAAATCCAACCAACTCGTGAGATACGCCCGCACGCAGCACATTCTGGGTCTTGAAGACTCAACACACACACAAAAAAGATGGTAAACATCTCATTAATAAATTTTTTTTCCATTGATGACACGAGGAATGATAACATTTTGGATATATGGGTTTTGGTAAAATATGTTATTAAAATCATGTCCCTTGTTTGGTTTTTCTATTTTTTAATATGGCTACTAGAGCTGGGCACAGTGCCTCACACCTGTAATCCCAGCACTTTTGGAGGCCAAGGCGGGCGGATCACGAGGTCAGGAGTTCGAGACCAGCCTGGCCAACATGGAGAAACCCCAGGTGTGGTGGCGCGTGCCTATAGTCCCAGCTACTCAGGAGCTGAGTCAGGCAGAATCGCTTGAACTTGGGAGGCAGAGGTTGCAGTGAGATTGCGCTGCTGCCCTCCAGCCTGGGTGACAGAGTGAGTCTCCAGGGAAAAAAAAAAAAAAAAAAAAAAAAAAAAAATGTATATATATATATATATATATATATATATATATATATATATACACACACACACCTCTCTCTCATATATTTTTATATATATGGCTACTAGAAAAATTGGGCAGCTTGCAGTGGTAGTATGCATCAAATTCTCACTGCTCAGCCCTGCCCCGGGCCCTGCACATGGCACTCCTGGAGCTGAGTGAAGGAATGAACGTGTCCATTCATTCATGCACAGACACAGGCCAGGTCCAAGGTCAAGCTGGAGGGGTGGGGGTGGTAGTAGCAGGCTGGGCAATACCCACAGGTGCCCTCCTGCCTGGGTGACATGCCACAGGCCAGGGTGGTTGATGCCCTGAGATCCTGGTGATTCCCACCCTAGGAAAGGCTCAGAGATGCTGGGGACCAGGTGCAGGCGTCCTGGGGAGGAGCCAGGCATAGCTGGGGACTCTGACTGGGGCTCGAAGGGCTCTGAGCATCCCAGACACCAGCAACCACATCTCAGAGCTATCACTGCCTGCGCCTGGGGATGCCAGAGCCATCCCTGCCCACACCTGGGTTGCCAGAGCCATCCCTACCCGCACCTGGAGTGCCAGAGCCATCTGCCTGCACCTGGGGAATGCCAGGGACGTGGCTGAAGAGTGGCAGGGACTCTCTATCCCATGCCCTGGCACCTGGACAGCACCTCCAGGAAGAATGAATGGCGGGGGAGAAAGTGTGTGCCCTGGAGCTGGCCGCAGTGAAGGGAGCCTCACCAGCAGGCTGTCCACCTGATGGGCTCCCCTGCCACGGAGAAGATCCTGTGATCTTCCTGGAATCTCCCAGAACCCTGCGCCCTCCTCCCCACCAGGGGCTGCAGCTGCCAGCGCTGGCGCTAAGGGGAGGAGCCACATCATACCTTTATCTGGGGGGCCAGTGAGTAGCAGGTGAGCTCAAACCGGACCTGATCATTCCCCTGCAATGCAGAACAGAGGGCTGTCAGGAGCCACAGGATGGGGGTTCTGGGGTCTAGGGGAGGAAGTGAGGACAAGGACAGTCCATGGCAGAGACAGAGCTGGGCAGAGCACGTACACATGTGGGGTCATGTAGTGTAGGTCACGTATGTGTGGGCATGTGGCAGGAGGGAGATGTGCACATCTGGGGACATGGCAGAGTACAGGAGAGGGCACACATGTCACGTGGGTAGGTGCAGGGCACGTCTGACCCCTTGGGGCTGGAGGCCCAGCCACTGTCAAGACCTGGGGAGCCAGGCCCTGTTCCCGCAGCCCCAGAGCTCACACTACAGTCTCTTCCTCAAGGCTCCCACGTTGCTGACCCTGCCCTGCCCAAATCAAGCTCACTTCAGGACTGGGGCATCAGGGTGCTCGGACTCCCCCATACCCATACATTTGGGAACCCTGTCACCTCTCTGAGCCTCAGTTTCCCCATCTCTTCAATGGCTGGTTTCAGGGAGGAGGTGGAACGAGGCGACCACTGAAGGCCTTTTGCTCCACAGCTCTTCTCTGCACAGAGAGGGAAACTGAGGCCCAGAAAGGGAAAGGAACCAGTTCAAGGACACACAGCCAGGGTAGGCCCGGGAGCCAAGCCCAGGTCCCCAGCACCATGGCCACTCCCTCGGGCAGGCTGCCTCGCCTGCATCTTCTGTGGGCAAATGGAGACACCCCAACACCCCCACTGAGCCCTGAACGCTACCCCCGACACAGCTGGGACTGCCGTCCACACTGATGCTGAGGAGGAGGAGGCCGGGGTCGGCGCAGGAGCCGCCAGCCCAGCTCTATTCCCAGAGAGAAAATGGCTGCCCACGTCTCCTGCTTCCCCATGGGCTCAGCGGCCCGGAGGAAGACTTAAGCGCTGTGGAAATGACAGAGGGACCTTTCGCCTACTGTGAAAACTGCATGGGCGCAGCCAGGCAGCGGTGGGAATTACATGCTATTTTCCAGACTCTCGTCAGGTGGCACAGAATCCAGGGTTCAGCCTCTGCAGAACTGGGAGCTGTGTGCGTGGCACAGGCCTCGGGCTGGCCTCACTCAGCCTCCAAGCGGGCCCTTTAGTGAGCACCCACTGTGTGCTGTCACTCAGAGAGGCCCAGGGCCAGGGAGATTTTTAGCCCTGTTTCATGGATGAGGAAAGTGAAGCTCAGAGAGGTGCAGCCACTTGCCCAGGGCCACACAGCAAACATGCTCATCCTAATAGTTCACACTCAGGCAGCGGGGCTAAGCTCCATGTGTAATTAACTCACTGAATCCTTCGAGCAGCCCCAGGAGGCAGGTTCTGTTAGTCCCATCTTACAGATGGGGACACTGAGGTGGGGGTGGCCACATTTGCCTGTGGACCCCCGGCCGGCCCTGTTCCTGGAGCAACTAAAAGACAGCCTCGTTTTAGATGGTAAGGCACGGTCCCATGTTGCATGGCCCAGCTATTTCCCCCCCAACGGCTTCATGTTTCCCCAACACAAAGACGGCTTGTGCCTCACCAGCCAGGCACGGCCGAGCTGCTGTCTGCCCATCCAGATGCTGCCATGGGGACACCCATCTGTTCAGGAGCCAGAGACTCTCAAAGAGGCCAAACAAACACTTCCTTGGTTCAAACTCTGCCCTGGTCTCAGGCAAGAGCCAAGGAGGCCAGTCCAGTCCTTCCCCTTCTGAACCCCAAGACCCCAGCACCAGGGCAGCTCCCGGCAGCTTTCCCGGGAGAAGGGGGATGTAGGGTCTCACATACGAGTGTCTGCATGCTGATATTAGTGCACACGTGTGTAAACATGCGTGTAAGCACGGGCCCACGGGGATGGGGGGCCTGGGGTCTCCCATCTGCCCTGGGGCAGCCATACAGATGGTGCCATTTACAAAACTCTTGTTCTCCAGTCAGCCTCAGAATCGTATTTCCAGGCCCCTCTTCCAAAACTAGGGGGAGAGAGGAGCCCTGCAAGGGCCACCCCAGCTTTGGTGCAGCTCTCTGGGTGGGCAGGGGTGGGGCTGGCAGCAGGGTATGGGAGGGGAGAGTGGGGCTCAATTTCTGTACCAGGTGCCGTCTGGACGGGGTGTTGCGGGGGAGGCTGCCTCCGCCTCTGCCTCCAGGGCTGGGCTCTGGCAGTTCCTGCAAACAGGATGCCCTGATGCCCTTCCCCTCACATCCCAGGCCAATGTGTGCTCCCCCCGACATTTCACTGTCACCTTCCCTGAGCCCAAAGACCCGAGGGCCTGCGCCTGGCCCGTCCCATGATGGTACACCCTGTGATGGTACCCGGGGCAGTGCTGGGTGGATACTCACGGGATGGTGGTGCTGGGTGGATACTCAGTGGGTAAACGCCTGAAGGCTGGACCAGCACCTCCAAGGCCTTGGATCCCCCAGCTCCCAGCCTTCCTGGTTCCCCACTCACACCCTAGTTCTTGGAAATTGTCTCCAGAGGCTGTTGGGGGTTTCCTGGGTACTGTCATAAAGGGACACTGAGGCACAGAAGTAGGCCTTGCCTGTCAACCCCAGGAAAGAGGTGGCTGTGCCAGGTAGCACCTGCTCCGGGCATCCCTGGAGTCCGTCCCTCTTGGGTCCTCTGAGTGTGAATGCAAGGACGCCCCCAAGTCCCGAGTGGCCACAGCACTACTTCGGGGGGCTTTCTTCTCAGAACTACGCCCTGCAGGACCGGGGTGGGAAACAGGACTCCGGTGGTGCCGCCACCTCCTCCCGCCTTGGTTGGCGCCCAAGGCCTCAAACCCAAGCCTCTGGCGCCCTCTGGTGGCCATAGGGAGGAGGGGTGCACACGGTTGCGGGAGGCTGTTCCCGGCTAAATGTCGGCTGGTCTGGGCTGAGGGTCTCCGCGTGGACTTGGGAGCTACCCGAGCCAGAGCCAACCCACCCACACTCACCCACCCACCCATGCACTCCACAAGCCATGAGTGCCGCCCTACTGAACCTTAATGGTACCGCTGGAAAGACCTGAGGGCAGGACCCCTCCTAGAATTCTGATCCCCTGCCCTCGGCTTGTATGCCTCCTGGGACGGGGAGCTCACGATCCAGCTCATTCCATTAAGGCAGGTGGGTCGGGAACTTTTTTTTTTTTTTTTTGAGACAGAGTCTCGCTCTGTAGCCCAGTCCTGATCCTCTGGGTTCTCCCTCCTGTGCATTCCTTCTCTGGCACCAGCTTTGCATGAATGGCAGCACACACACCTCCCTGCCCAACAGCCCAGGCCCTCCCAACCCTCCTTGCCTGGTTTCCTACCATCCCATCACCCACAGCTGGAGTGACAGTGAAAACCAAGGCCACAGTCTGTGTGAGAAGCTCTTCCCTGTCTCTTCCCCAACATCTCGCTGGGAGAATCACTGGCCACCTCCATCCAACCAGAGACCTCCTTCCGCCCCCGGAGACCTCCTTCCGCCCCCTCATCAGTTGCCCTCAGGATGAAGCCAAACCTCCCGGCATGGCCTCGGCCCAGTCCTGGCCCTATTGCCTCCCCCACGGCAACAGCTCCTGCTCCACAGCCCCAGACAGACTGTCCTTCAGGGCCTCTTGGCTCTAAGCCTTTGCACAGGCTGTTCCCTCTGCCTCTCACACTCTTCCATACCATTATTCACTCCTCTAGACTCATCCTTAGCCCCTGCCTGCTGCCCCTGCAGCTCCCTGGCACAGACCCCTGGCCCTGTCCCCATTCCTCATCACACATCCGTTTTCTCTTCTTTTGCCGGGAAATGGGCTCTCTGAGGGTAGGCAATGAGCCCAATGAGTTCAGCACTGTGCCAGCGCCAGCAAGAGCCCAATCCCAGCAGACACCTAGTGCAAGCTTGCTGAACTAGTGCTCCAGTGAAGAAATGAACACTTGGACTTTCAAAGACATGACAGGTGCCATCCTGGTGGGTGGCTGTCTCCAAGGCCACCCTCAAATCAACCGTGTCTCCTCCATCATCATCTTAGCTGTGTGTGTGTCCCTGCACCACAGTGAGCCAGGACCTGTTCCCACCATCAGCACCCTGACCAGCCCGGGTCAGGGTGAGCTCCCCGTCACTGGGGAGTTTCTGAGCCTTCTGACTGTGGGGTTGGTAAGCAGTCAATTCCTGTACCAGGCTCTTGGCATGCTGTCCACTGACTGTAACAGCTCATGACTTGAGTCTTTATAAAAACATTGGCTGACAGTTGCCAACATTGTCAGGAATCTGGTTTCTCAAGGATCGCCTTCTGAAGGGCAGCAGGCAGGGGGTTTCCTGTCTTGCAACCCATGGGGGCCCTGCAGTCTGCACTGGGACACACGGCCCGGAGGGAAGGGGTATGGGATGGGTTGATTTGTGTTTCCACAAAATGATGGGTTCAAGTCCTAACCCCAGTCCCTCCGAAGGTGGCTTCGTTTGGTCTTGACAGAAATAACCAAGTTAAGGCTGGGCATGGTGGCTCACGCCTGTAATCCCAGTGCTTTGGGAGGCCAAGGCTGGAGGATCATTTGAGGTCAGGAGTTCAAGACCAGCCTGCCCAACATGGGGAAACCCTGTCTCTACTAAAAATACAAATATTAGCCGGGTGTGGTGGGGTACACGCCTGTAATCCCAGCTACTCAGGAGGCTGAGGCAGGGGAATTGCTTCAGTCTGGGAGGCAGAGGTTACAGTGAGCCGAGATCAAGCCACTGTACTCCAGAGGTCATTGCAGGGCCCTAATCCAAGACTGGGGTTCCTGTAGCAAGGGGCAGGTAAACAGACAAGCAGAGGAAAGAAGATGCGAAGACAGGAAGAAGACAGCTTGGGAAGACGGAGGACGGGAGTGACGCAGCCACACGCTAAGGGACACCAGAGGCCACCGGAAGTTGGAGAGAGGCCTGAGCTGGAGGCTTCCTGGCGCCCTCAGAGGCTGCGTGGCCCTGCCCACGCCCTCACTATGGACCTCAGGGCTCCAGAACCCTGAGGCAGAACAGTTCTGTGCTCTAAGCCACCAATTTGAGACATTTTGTTACCCCAGCCCTGGGAAACTAAGACAAGGCGTGACCCCCATCTTGCAAATAAAGAAACTGAGGTTCAGGAAGTGGGGAAGGGCCCTGGCTGAGGACACGCGGCGAGCCGGCAGCAGAGCTTGCCTTTGAACTCCACTCTGCCAACTCGGGCTTTTCAACACTTTCCTGTGTGTCCTCTGGGGGACTCACGCAGTGACCTTGGTCAGTGCAACCTTGGACAATGTCCCCAGACCTCAGCAGCAAGTCTGCCAAGTGGGATGACATTACTCCCACAGCAAAGGGTGGAGGTGAGGACTCAGAATGGGCATTCAGGTGCCACAGTGCACGGATCACAGGGGCGAGCGGTTACCCGTCTCACTGGGGTCTAAACAAAGCCATGCAGCCGCCTTGCACCAAGTCTGCCCCTGAGGCACACCAGGAAACCGCTCGAGAGGTGCTCATCTCCTTCCCACACCCCTCCGCATCTCCCTCTGCCCGGCCCTTCCCAGGTGCCTCACCTTTCCCGTGGCGCCATGGGACACATACTTGGCCCCCTCCCGCTGGGCGATTTCCACTTGTTTGCGGGCGATGCAAGGCCTGGCGAGAGAGGTGCCCAGGAGGTAGCGGTCCTCATACAGTGCACTGGACTGGATGGCCGGCCAGATGAACTCCTCCACAAACTCCCTGCTGACATCCTCAATGAACACCTACAGGAAGAGAAGCCCGGAAGGAAGAAGTCAGCAAGGACAGGGGCCAGCTGGCATCCAGAGCCCCAGGGGCCTCAGCTAGCTGAGAACTACAAGGGGCCACCCAGGCTGTGCCTGGTACTTCTCCTTCTGCATCTGCAGTAGACATCACTCATCAACCCCAGCACACTGTACTGTTACTGTCCCTCCTGCACTCATGGCAGACATTGCTAATCAATAGCTTGTTTTTTTTTTTTTTTTTTTTTTTTTTTCGAGTTGAAGTCTCACTCTGTTGCCCAGGTTGGAGTGTGCAGTGGCTCAGTCTCGGCTCACTGCAACCTCTGTCTCCCAGGTTCAAGCGACTCCCCTGCCTCAGCCTCCTGAGTAGCTGGAATTACAGGCATGTGCCACTATGCCCTGCTAATTTTTGTATTTTTGGTAGAGATGGGGTTTCACCATGTTGGCCAGGTTGCTCTCAAACTCCTGACCTCAGGTGATCCACCTGCCTCAGCCTCTCAAAGTGCTGGGATTACAGGCGTGAGCCACCGCGGCCAGCCTGCTCATCAATCCTGATGCACTATTCTGTGAAACTGGATGTGGCTTCTAAATCCGCCCCAACAAGATGAGACTTAGTTGTCACCTAAGATCTCACAGCAGTAGTTCCCAACCAGAGAAGGTTTTGTCCCTATGGGAAGTGGGAGTAGGGGAGGCATCTGGAAATATCTGGATATATTTTTGGTTGCCACAACTGCCAGGTCAGGGTTGGGGGTAATTCTGGCAGCTAGTGGGTAAAGGCTAGGGATGCTGCTAAAATCCTCCCGTGCACAGGACGGCCAGCCACATGGAAACAGTGCCAAGACTGAGAAACCCCAATCTAGAGGAATAGTTCTTGAAATGTAGACCCCCAGGCGTTCCCAGTGACTTTTCAGGTAGATGCTGAGTGAAATTTTTTTTTTTTTTTTTTTTTTTTTTTGAGACAGGGTCTTTCTCTGTCACCCAGACTGGAGTGCAGTGATGTGATCCTAGCTCACTGCAGCCTCAACCTCCTGGGTTCAAGCAATCCTCCCACCTCAGCCTGGGACTACAGGCATGTGCTACCATGCCCGGCTAAATATTTTATTTTTTGTGGAGATGGGGTCTCACTATGTTGCCCAGTTTTCTTCATAGACTTCAATAAAACAAGGGATCACATAGCAAGGAGGCCCTGGGAGGCTAAAAGAGAAAAAGAAACAAGCCAACAAAAAACAGGTTAATGCAGAAAACCACTACAAGAGTCCATCTGTTTTCTGTTAAGCCAGACATTAAAGAGATTTGCAAAAATGGAAGCCAATAAGATTCTTACTAAAATTTTTTGTTTGAGAAAATAGTCATTTTTCATAAGCATAATGTTACTTATGTTAACATGTACTGTTTATTTAAAAAATTTCAGCTTTTATTTCTAATATGATAAATATCAACAGATATTATCCACAAAAGTTCTCTAAGGCCTTCAATAATTTTTTTTTTTTTTTGAAATGGACTCTCACTCTGTCATCCAGACTGGAGTGCAGAGGTGCAATCTTGGCTCATTGCAACCTCTGCCTTCCAGGTTCCTCCTGCCTCAGCCTCCCAAGTGGCTGGGACTACAGGCATGTGGGGTTTCCCTACTAAAGAAACCAGGCTGGTTGGCCAGGCTGATCTCGAGCTCCTGACCTCAAGAGATCTGCCCACTTCAGCCTCCCAAAGTGCTAGGATTACAAGCGTGAGCCACTGCACCCAGCCAAGCCCTTCAATAATTTTTAAGAGCCGAGAAATTCTTAGTACTGCTTTTGTAACTTCCTGTGTCTATAACTATTTTGAAAAAATCCTTTTAAAAAAATGAAATAAAAGGCAAAGAAAAGAAAGCAATTGGGACTAAGGATATATAAAAAACATTAGGATAAGTGTGTTTTGTTTGTTTGGTTGGTTGGTTGGTTTTTTTTTTTTCTTTGAGACGGAGTTTCGCTGTTGTTGCCCAGGCTGGAGTGCAATGGTGTGATCTCGGCTCACTGCAACCTCTGCCTCCCAGGTTCAAGTGATTCTCCTGCCTCAGCCTCCCAAGTAGCTGGGATTACGGCACCCACCATCACGCCCAGCTAACTTTTGTATTTTTAGTAGAGACGGGGTTTCACCATGTTGGCTAGGCTGGGCTTGAACTCCTGACCTAAGGTGATCCACCCGCCTCGGCCTCTCAAAGTGCTGGGATTACAGGCATGAGCCACTGCTCCTGGCCCATCCTAATGTTATATGCAATAAAATAAATATGGAAAAACTCCATGTAAATTAGAGTGTAGAGGGTTCCCAAGACCCAAAGGTTTGAGAACTGCTCATTTAGAGTAAAGGACAAAAGCCGAAGCTGTGCACAAAGCCCTGCTTCTGCGCTGCTGAAAGTGCACTTGAATCTTCAACACTCAGGGCTCTTTCTCCCCATCCTGGGCTACTGCTCAGACAACCCCTCTCCTCCAATCTTCAACACTCAGAGCTCTTTCTCCCCTTCCTGGGCTACTGCTCGGACAACCCCTCTTCTCTCCAGCACTTGGGAGACACAGAACCAAGGAGGGACATTCTAGTTCCAGTCCTGTGGCCAGTAGGTGACTTGGAACTGGGGCATCCACTCCCTCATTTTAACATGCTAATTTTAACATGTCCATTTTAACATGCTAATTACCCTGGCAACCCTGCAGAAGCACCCCACAGAGGGGATCAGTTCTGACCCGGCAGGTGGGCTGGTGGTCTTGCACATCATCCCTGTTATGTCCCCTGCTCACTCCCCCAAATGAAGGGGCACAAGGGGCAAGGGCTTCTCCATGCGGAGTGAGCACATGTGAGCAGGGGTCCTGATGACCCTGTTCACCATATATGCCCCGTATGGGACAGGGGTCTGCCTGCCACATGCCTGGATTCACAATCAATGCACCAGACTCAATGAGTTTTCTGATTCTGTTGAATGAATGGAAGAATGGGTAGACAGAGAGATAAAAGAGGGAAGGATATGTAGGGGGATGATGGACAGATGGATGGATGATGGACGACAGTTGGATGGATGGATGAATGGATGGATGGAAAAATGGTGGATGGATGAAGGATGGAGGGATGGTGGATGGGGGATGGATAGACGAATGGCTACCTGTCTGGATGAATAGATGGATAGAAAATGGAGGGATTGGGCTGGGCGCGGTGGCTCAAGCCTGTAATCCCACTACTTTGGGAGGCTGAGACGGGTGGATCACGAGGTCAGGAGATCCAGACCATCCTGGCGAACATGGTGAAACCCCGTCTCTACTAAAAAATACAAAAAACTAGCCAGGCGAGGTGGCGGGCGCCTGTAGTCCCAGCTACTCGGGAGGCTGAGGCAGGAGAACTACGTGAACCCAGGAGGCGGAGCTTGCAGTGAGCTGAGATCTGGCCACTACACTCCAGCCTGGGCGACAGAGCGAGACTCCGTCTCAAAAAAAAAAAAAAAAAAAAAAAAAAAAAAAAAAAAAAAAAAAAAAAAGTGGAGGGATTAATGACGGATGGATATGTGGATGGATGGATGGATGATGGATGGATGGATGGATGATGCATGGAAGGATGATGAATGGTGGATGGATGGATGATGGATGAATAAATGGATGATGGATAGATGGATGATGGATGAATGGATGATGGGTGAATGGATGGGTGGATGGATGGATGATGGATGAATGGATGGATGATGGATGAATGGATGGATGATGGATGGATTGCTGATGGATGGATGGCTGATGGGTGGATGATGAATGGAGGCATTGATGGAGGATAGATGGATGATGGATGGATGGATGGGTGGATGGATGATGTGTGAATGGATGGATGGACTATGGATGAATGGATGGAGATGGATGGATAGATGGATGGATGATGGGTGAATGGATGGATGAGATGGGATGATGATGGATGGTGATGATTGGGAATGATGGATGGATGGATGGATGATGATAGGGATGGATGATGATGAATGGATGGATGATGGATGAATGGATGGATGATGGATGGATGGATGGATGGATGGGTGGATGATGGATGATGGATGAATGGATGGATGGATGGATGGACAGATGGATGGATGGATGATGGGTGAATGGATGGACGGGTGATGGATGGATGATGGATGACTGGGTAGATGGATGGATGGGTAATGGATGGATGAACGATGTATGATGAATAATGGATGAATGAACGGATGATGAATGGGTAGATGGATGATGGATGGATGGATGGATGATGGATGGATAGCTAATGGAGGGATGAATGATGGATGGATATGTGGATGAGTGGATAAACAGAGATAAAAGAGGGTGAGTGGGTGCATAGATGGACAGAGAGATAAAAGAGAAGGGAAGGTAGGTGGGTGGGGAAGAGACACTCCACCTGCATGGGAAGGTGAGTGGGTGGAAGAGGGCCTGGGGGAGGCAGAAAAACAAGAGTATTCACACACCTGAGAGCAGATCTCATACTCTTAGAAGCAAGAAGACACATTGGAAGGGATGGGATCCCTGGAACAGAAGCATCCACCACTGTCCCTCCACATCACTGCCCCACTCCCAGCCCAAACCCCCGCCTCCCACCTGGTACCTTTTTGGCCCCAAGCTTCAGTGCCTTCTTCCTGGCTTCCTCGAAGTCTTCCTTCTGGCCAATGTTGGCCTGAGGAGCAGAAGCAGAGAGGTCCTATCAGCGCCTGTGGGGAGCCCTGGGTTCGCACCGTCCACATACAGCAGCCCCCCATCCCCTGCTACACAGACAGCTTCCATTCCATGGCCAAGTCACAGTAAGAAGGAAAAAGGACAAAGTCCAAGGCTTGGAGAGGTGAGATTCTTCCAGGAGGTGAGATAGGGAGCTGGATTGCAACGTGGTGCTGGCCGGCGGCTTCCGTGGGTTGGAGCACTGGCTGAGCCTGGCCCCGGCCACACAGGCTGCAGTCATTGCTGGAAGGTCTAGGGTTCTCCTGAAACTTATCTGTCTTTTCCAGAAAACTCTTTCTCGGCCAATGCAAAGATTAGCTTGTCAGGGCCTTCCTAGCCTCCAGCTCTCCTCCCCAGTCAAGACTGGGCCATCCTAAGGCAGCTGAAGAGGCGGGAGGCAGAGAAGCCTGTGCTCAGGAACTTCCAGCTCTGTCCCTGCGGCTGGTGCCCTGACCTCGGGGTCTGACGGCCCCTGTCTAGACACTGCCATGCTTCCTGCTGCCTGGACTCCGGCCTGCTGCCCAGATCCTGGCCTCAGCCCTCGCGCCCTTTATTCTGCTCACCAGACACTGGAATGTTGCCAAAGCCCAGCTGCAGGTGCTTCTCTGAATCACATTCCGCTTTTAAACCCCCCAGGTGGTAGCCCAGGGCTCTATACGGCCAGCTCCTGCTCGGATTGCCCCGCTGTGCTGCCTACAGTGAGATGGATACACCCTGGGCTCTTTGCAGCCCCTCAAAGCTGTGCTCTCACCCACCAGGTGACTGTGAGCTAAGTATTTCTTCCCCTGGGCCTCACTTTCCCCAACCTGAATGACAAGGGCATTGGGTGCGGTTAGACACGCCGATATGCCAGCAAACAAGTCACTTTTGGCAAGAGCTAAGTTTTGTCTGTCCAGAAACCCAGCCTCACTTCCTCTGGAAACAGAACCTTCTTTCCTGGGTGGACCACGTTCCACAGGGATGGAGAGAAACAAATCCTGCCCATTGTAGGAGCAGGCTCATGGCCCAAACCTCGCACCCCATGATGCAGTCGTAGTGACTAATGCACAGTGGGTTCCCATGGGCCCTACTGGGAGTAAGCCCTCCTTTTTGGGAAAGGTGGGCTATGAGGGTGACCATGAACCTTGCCTGCCCTGTGGAGAGGCCAAGAATGAAGCCAAGTAGAGTTGGAGACGGATCTTAGAAGCACCTGGATCCAGCCCTGCCTGAAGCCATCCTACCCCTGGACTTCTCCATTATGTGAGCCAAGAATTGTCTTTTCCCTTTCCTTTTCGCATAAGTTGGTTTGAGTTGAGTTTCTAAAATTTACACCCAACAGTCCTGAATGGCACAGTCACACAGATAAGGACTCAGAGCTGTGGCCAGGTTCAGTCGGACAGGAGCTGGTTTGAGAGGGATGACTCCTTTGGGCCCTGGATAGGGAAGTGACATCACACATAAGCCATTACCCGTGACCTATTTCCCATCCCAGAACCAGGGGACCCCCAGTGTCCTTCCAGCTCGGGTTTCCACAATCTTTGCGGAATTACTGCAGGCTGACAGCGTCCTCTGGAGATGGGAAGACGGTGTGCCTTCCCAGGGCTGGCAGCAGGTCCCAGCCCACCGTCTCTCTGCAAGCAGGCTGACCAACAGCACTGCCAAGGTCACTGCTGTGCCCTCCCCGTGCCCCCATCACCTGGCTCTGGAAGGCATCTCGAGGATGGCCGATTTGCATATAGAGAAAGTGAGGCAGTACAACGAGAAGCTATTTTCCTAGTTCCAGTTCAAGACAGGCTTAGAGAGAAGAGGCCAGGCTTGAATGAGTGACGGTGAGCAGACAGGCTGACAACCCGGACAGAGGCTGGCAGGGGGCAGACAGAACAGGCTGCGGGACACGCAGGAAGACAGACACCCAGGTCGCTCCCTCACCAGATAGGCAATGACGTCATAGCCTTTTTCCTTCAGCCACACGAGGATGCACGAGGTGTCCAGGCCGCCACTGTAGGCCAGAACCACGGAGCCTTTGCTGGACATAGTGTCTGGTGGGAGTCGAGGAAGAACCTGAGTGACCCTGAGACAGCCAGTGCCCCCCGCCAGCCCCTGCAGATGGCCCCACCCCAGCCTTGGCCCTGGACAGCCTTGTCTCCCCGGCAAGCTGCCACTGGAGGTCGGGAACAGGATGTTCACCTTCAGCGCCTGCCACCCCTGGGGACCCTGACCTTGCACAGTCTGCACACACCCCCACGGACCACGCTGGGGCCTGGGAATGCTGACTGCCTTCCTAGGCTGGCCAGGGAGAGGCATCTCTTGGACCTGATCCCCCAGCAGGGAGGTAAGGCGGCTGAAGCTGAGCAGTTTGGCCCAAGGCCAGGATGTGAAGAATGCACGCAGGCAGGAGATGTGGGAGGGGCCTTGGCTCTGAGCCTCTGGCAGCTGACACATCCCCCATCAGAACTGCTCCTTGCCAAGCACTGGCAGGGCCCTGGGAGCCTCAGCTGGATCTCCCTGTGCCCCTGAGCCCCCAGTACAACCCCATGAAGTAGGAGTCGTCATCCCTACTGGGGAGGCAGACAGCAGGGCTCAGAGAGGTCAGTGGTAGGCTCAGGGTCACAGAGGGCACACGAATCCGTGCTTCCCCAGTGTGCAGTGCTGCCACCCACCTGCAGGTGGAGCAGGATGCTGTGGGGCAGGTGCCCAGCCCCAGTCCCTCTCCTACCTGGAACCCCATGGAACCTTCACTGGTTGGAATTTTAGACATGGTGTCTCTCCAAATGTGAGCACCTCTGAATTCAACTCTGCCAATGCCCAGTTTGGAGCGACTCAGAGACCAACTCCCCCAGTGTGCAGGTAGAGAAACTGAGGCCCAGGGAGGGAAGGCGATAGATAGGCAGAGGCCTAAAACCTCTGCAACCAGCGGCCCTTCCCGGGAGGGGGACAGATGGGGCCCTCTGCAGCCAGGCCCTGAGTGCCTGCGGTCTCCCATCCTGCCCCACCCTCTGCCACAATGAAGCGTCCTGAAGGCACCACGGCCTCCTGTCTCCTGGTCTTTGCAGCCATGCTTCTTCCCCGAGGGCTCTCCCTGAATCCTGGGCTGCCCTTGGGCTCACTCTGCCTCCCCCACATGCCTCCTGTGGTCCTGGGCTTGGGTGCCTTTACTGTGTCCAATGTGCTGAATAGGAAACCAGGGTTAGAGAGACGAGGTCACGTGCCCTAGGTCATCCGATCAACAAGCAGCAGGGGCAGATGTGGGCCCAGGCTCCCTGGTTCCAGCCTCTGTGGACACCTGGCCCTAGCATCCCACGTTTCCTGAATGTACAGGGCATGTTTGCTGTGCATGGGAATGTTTCCAGCTGAGTCTGACCAACGTCACAAGGTCAGAGTCACTCGGGGTCTTTATTAGACACTACTGGGGAAGTGGAGCCCCGAAGGCTCACCCGGCCATCACCATTGCAGTGATGCAGGCATCGCTATCCTGAGCACTGTCCGTGTGCCTGGAAGCTCAGGGAGAGGAAGTGGCTCTCCCAAGCCTCCCGGCCTGTGCCGCAATGCGCAGCCGTGTAGCCAGGTGGACTTTGGAGCCCCGTCACATGAGTATTCAGTCCCGTCATGTTGCGCGGTGCCACCCGCCAGTCAGCCGGGGCTCACACGCCTGTGCTGCCCTTTGGACTTAGAAGGGGAAACACCTCACGGGCCACACAGCTGGGGGAGAGGAGGTGGTTCTGGTCGGTGCCCACAATGTCCCTACTGGGCATCCAACCCCCTGTCCCCGAGTTGCCGGTGACTCAGCAGGCCCTGACCCTGGAGCCAGCAGGTGGTATCCATGGCAACTGCAGCCAGGCAATTGGCCACGCAGGATGGAGGGAAGGAGGGAGAAAGGGAGGCAGGGAGGGCTTAAGGTGGGCAGTACCTGGGATTGAAGGCGTGAGTTCCTGGTGTCTGGAATCTGTCTTCACCGTGCAGTGAACCACTCTGCAAAAGCAAAGCTACTCAGCTGCCTGCAAGCAGCCCGGGCCATCCCAGAGGCCGTAAACCTTACCTTCCAGCCACCCAATCTCCTGTGAGCAGCCTCACTGAGCGGGGGAAGCCCAGGAGCCCCAGAGCCACCTGTCCTGCCCCCTGCCCCCTGCCCCAGAAGGCATTCAGGAAATGCGTGCAAGCTTAACCCTGTTTGTGTGTGATGGCGTGGGTGGTGTGGTTGGGTTGGGGGAAATTCTGTTGTATGTTTTAAAACAGCTCTCTTGAGGTCTACTTGACAGATCATAAATTGCATTTTTTTTAATATCAGATGGGTAATGAGCCAACACCATAACAAAGTTTGAGGGTGGCACCTCGCAAACACACGAGAATACCCAATCAGCACACTCATGAGCTACAAAAATAATCGCATAGTTTTTGGTGTCCAATTTAGCAAGTTTCGGCCTGCGGATGCGCCTGTGACACCAACTCCACAATCAAGGGAATGGACATGTCCGTCTTAGGCCGACTCCTTCCATTTGGGGTTCTTTTCATTTTAGAGGCAGGACAACTGAGGCTTGGGCTAAGGAACTTTGCCCTGCGTCTTGTTTGAGTCAGGACTCAAACTCATGTCGGCTCAGCTCCTTAACCCACTGCTCGCAGGTACGAGACCACCACCCCTCTCGGGCAGACTCAAGGAAGAGAAGTCCTGGGCAAGTGTGATCTGATGATGCTGGCCCAAGATTCACCCAGTTCTGAGAGTCACCCCTCCTCCTGCCCCCTCCCAGAGGCACCTGGAGCCAAGAGGGTAGGCACGGGGGGGGGGGGCAGCTCTGCAGAAACACCTGCATCGCCTCAGTGACCCGCCATGCCTCCTGCCTATCAGAGCTCTATCCTCCTTCCTTTTTTTTTTTTTTTTTTTCTCAGACAGGGTCTCATTCTGTCATCTAGACTGGAGGGCAGTGATGCAATCTCAGCTCACCACAGCCTCGACCTCCTGGGCTCAAGGGATCCTTCCACCCCAGATCAGTGCCACTAGCCGCAAGTAGCTGGGACTACAGGCACATGCCACCACACCTGCCTCATTTTTGTATTTTTTGTAGAGATCGGGTTTCACCACCTTGCCCAGGCTAGTCTTGAACTCCTGGACTCAAACGATCTGCCTGCCTCAGCCTCTCAAAGTGCTGGGATTCCAGGCATGGGCCACCACATCCGGCCATCATGCTGTAATCTAACTGCCCTCTCCCCCACTACGAGCTCCATGGAAACAGGGACCATCTCCCAGATGCCTGTGGCAGGCACTTAGAACAATGCTGCTAGTTCCACTCTCTGGAGGTCAGCTCCTCACTGCAAAAAGAGGGCTGGGGTGCCCCGAAGCTGCGGAGTCCTATACACGCTCTCATGGCCGAGCACGGTGGCTCACGCCTGTAATCCAAGCACTTTGGACGGCCGAGGTGGGTGGATCACTTGAGGTCAGGAGTTCCAGACCAGCCTGGCCAACATGGCAAAACCCCATTTCTACTAAAAATACAAAAATTAGCTGAGTGTGGTGGCGGGCACCTATAGTCCCAGCTACTCGGGAGGCTGAGGTATAAGAATCACTTGAACCCGGGAGGTAAAGGTTGCAGTGAGCCAAGATCGTGCCACCACACTCCAGCCTGGGTGACAGAGTGAAACTCTGTCTTAAATAAACAAAATGAAACCAGTGAGCCCCTCCTGCCTGCCAGGCTGTATCTGGGCAGGTATGGGCTCTAGCGAGGCCCTCAGGCTCTGGGGCTTGGTATTGTGAAGCAATGCATGGACTTGGCGTGTGTACCTGAGACTGTGTGTGTGTGTGTGTGTGTGTGTGTACTCACCCAGGGGTGTGTACCTGAGAGTACACAATGTGTGTGCTTGCATGCATGTTTGTAATGTGTTTGGGCTTGCACATGTGTGCCTGTGTGCATGCACATGTGTGTGGGTGTTGGGGCCTGTGTATGCATGCAGAGAAATGAGCTGGGCAGATGGGCTTGGGAAAATGATGTAATCAGACAGCAGCGTTGCTCCTGCCCTCCCAGCAGCGGATGGGGCACCCTCCTCCCTCAGCCTCAGCAGGTCCCTAAGCTGCATTTGCAGCCCAAGGCAAAAACTAAATGAAGCTTGATGTCAGGGAGGAAGTGACAGGGAGAGAAGGAATGGCAGCTGCAATCCAGTGAGTGCTCACTCCAGGCATAGCACACAGGTCAAGTCCACCAGACATGGGTTTGAGTGGCTCCAGCTCTCTAGCATAACTGCTCAGCTGCAAAATGGGGGTTCGAACAGCCTGCTCCCCACAGGGCGACTGTAAGGATTTGGTGAGATGCTGGGGGAAGGAGCCCAGAGCTGGGCACCAAGCATGTGTCCACTAAGCTCTGTGCACCACTGTCATGGCTGACCTCAGCCAAGTTCCTGGCTTGCTAAGCCTCAATTTCCCCATCTGTACAACCTAACAGCCCTCTGGGTTCTGACCCTCCCGGACATTGAGCTTTCTTCCTGGGAGCTGCGCCTGGCAGGCAGATCCTGGCTGAGTTCAGCCTCCCTTAGTCCCGGCTCCACCCCCACCACATCCCCCAGAAAGGGCCACAGCAGGTTTTTCCAGCTCCTTGGCAAATGCCCACTGCCCTCCAGCCCTCCTTCACCAGAAGAGACACCTGGGAGGAGGGAAGGTGGCCTTGCATCAAGGTACCAGAGCTACCTGGCTTTCATTGGGATGGCGTTCTCTGTGGCCCCAGCCACAGCCATCTGTTCAGCTTCCAGCAAGCAGGCCAGCCTGGGCGCCCGCTTGACACTAAGGAAAACTCGTGCTGCTTGAAAACGTCAGAGCTGGAATGACAACAAGAGCAGCTACTATGTTCAGAGTCACAGGTGCGTCATCTTAAGGTGGAGACTACCATTGCCACCTATTTACAGAGGTAAAGGCAGAGGCTAAGCGGCTCGCCGAAGTCACAGGCTAGTGGCTTCAAACCCAGCCTGACTACAGGCCACTTGCTCTTCCCTGCACTCGGCCCTTCTCTCCCTGGCTCCTAGGAGACCCGGATCTTCTCCCCTTTGCTCTACACACCTTCCAGAAAACCAGTCCCCCAGTGCCTCATGGTCAACCTGCCCACTATTCGTCCGGAGAGCCTGTGTGCTACAGCTCAGGCCTACTGCCCCGTGGAAGGTTCCCCTGCAACCCCTCTCTGACATTCTAACTCAGCTGAGCTCGGTTTGTCTTTGGTGACGGAGGAAGGGCACATTCTTCATTCACTCAACTCATATCAAAGTGCCTGTGGGTGCCTGGTCTCCCCCAGTTCTGGGGAGGGAGCCACGCCCTGGAAGATCAACTTTGCCCAAAGCTACATCAGAAAACAGAGCCTTAGACTCTGAATTCCAGCGAAGTTACCTCTTTCTACATGGGTGCCCGGTGCCCACAGGCAAACCACTGACTTCAGGGGCTGTGTACTCAGTGCTCAAATGAGGCATCTGGTTGACCTGGCTGGCCTTCCAGCACCCACAGGCCAAAGATGAGATGGGCCCGGGTTGGGAGGGGGAAGTGCATGTGCAGCAGGCAGTTCTGGACCTGGCTCCACCCCAAAGCTCCTGGGGCCCTGGGCCTGCTTCCCAAGCAAGGAGACTGCTGAGAGTGGGACCTCCCCTTCCCTCTTACCATGTGCCTGCCCTTGCCCAGGCGCTCAGCAGGCAGGAGTCACTATTCATTCACTTGATCCACCCACACAGAGCAGAACCAGAATTACTCCTCAGCATGGTGCACAGATGGCCCCTCCAGGACAGCTCCCCACCCCAGGCCCTGGGCCAAAGGGGTCTGGGAGGGAGAGGGAGTTTGGAAAGGAGACTCCTCCAGTTCCTGCTCCTAGCCAAGCTTCCCAGTCTGTGTGGCTGCTTCTCCCTCCTTCTCATCAGAACCTAACCCCAGGCACAGTTATTGTGCAATTGGACCCAGGCCCAGCGCCCAACAGTCTATACAGAACCCTTAGCAGCCTCACACTATCTGCCTATGTTTCCTGAGCCCTCAGCCCCAGCCAGCTCTAACAGACTGAAGTTTGGGGGCCAGGCGCCTTGGGTGGCTCAAGCCTGTAATCCCAGCAATTTAGGAGGCCAGAGGGAGGAGGATCGCTTGAGCCCTGGAGCTCGAGGCCAGCCTGGGCGACATGATGAGTCCACATCTCTGATAAATTTTTAGAAAGAAAAGAAAATGAAAGGGAAGCTTGGGAATCTGGAGGCTGAGCCAAGGCCTCACCAGCTCTCCCCATCACCGGGTGTGTGCTTGCTGGGAGCCGGAGGATCAAAGCCCAGGTCCCCTAGCTCTTGATCTGCCCCTGGGGAGAGAACAGGTCTGTTCCTGCCGTGAGACCTGCAGCCTGACCCGGCTGCTTGGGAGTGGACTCTCCACTTCTCAGAGAATACTGAGGCCAGGCCAGCCCTCCTCAGGAACAGCCCTGGCGGACTGGGAGAGGAGTTTCCTCTCTTTCACAATGACCCTGCCTCCCTGGAGGGCGCAGTCGCCGAGGGGCCAAAGGCAACAGCAGCCCGGATAGAGGATATTCCTGGTACCGCCCCTCCCACAGAGCCCAGTCCAGGCCAGCAGGAAACCCGCCGCAAGGCCGCGAGACTGCCAGCCCCACCGGGGAGAGCCCACCGGGTGCCGCCCCCTGCAGGGAAGGGAGCCAGGGCCACCATGCCCATCTGTCCAGGGTAAACTGAGGCTGCGGGGAAAGCGATACGTCCAAGCCCCAGAGGGGCTGGAATCCTGGTGTTGCGCAGAGAAATAGAGGTGGAGACAGACGGCGAGTCGGAGAGAGGGAGAGAGAATCGGGAGCCCCCCACACGCTCCGGACTCCCCAGTTCTCCATGTGGGGGCTTCACGACACAGAGGAAGCCGGATCCGCGAAGGAGTCCTGAAGGAACCCGGCTGCCCAGGGAACAAATAACCAGACCCGCTCCTCGGACCCGGGGACTCACGTCCCCCCGCGTCCCCCAGCCTCCAGGAACCTGGGATCCGACGCCAGGCATCTGAGCATCGGGAGCCTCTTCCCTCCTGCCTGGGTCCCAGTCCCCGGCGAGTGGCGATCGGGGGTCCGCCCTCTGCCTCCGCGGGCCCCGGGACGCGCGTCTCCTCCGCCTCCTTGGCTGCGCCCGGGAAGGGGGCGCCCTAGGCTAGGGAGTGGGCAGCGAGAGGGGCCGAGGGCTCCTTACCGTGCTCGGGCAGCGGTGGCAGACGGCAGAGCAGGGCCGGCAGGGGTGCTCATACCAGGTTATAAGCACAGGGCCCGGGGGGCAGGGCCGGCGACCGGGGACACGTGGGGGGAACGCGCGCCACAGACCCCGCCCCCGGGCCCGGCCCCCGCCTGGAGCCGCTCAGGGTTTACGGCCACCTGCAGATGGGCGGGGTCCGCCTCCCCCGGCCTCGTCCCCACCTCCACCCGCCTCCCACCAGGTCCCCGCCCTGGCCCGGCGCCGGCTTACCCTCCCAGGGGCGCGCCGGCGGGGGTGCAGGCGGCTCGCGGCTCCTGGCCCTGGCCCGCGGGCTGGCGGCGCCAAGGAGGGCGGCAGTGGCTGCGACTCATGTAACTCAGGGGCGGGGGGTGGCCGCAGCCGTCCTTCGAGAGACTTGCCTCTTGGCCCTGGGGAAGCGTTCAAACCCTTCGAGGTGGAAGCGGGGATAAAAGTTCCACTGGCGCAGAGAGCTTCGTGCTCACTTCTATCGGGCGGGTGCCGGCAGCCCGGGCCTTCTGCAGCTCCCAGAGCCCCTCTCCCCACCGTAGCCCCCGGGAGCCGAGTAAGGATGAGAAACCCTAAGGTGAGCCAGCGCTGGAAGGCCCGGCTTTCATCCCTCAGGCCAGGGCTGGTTGCTGGCTGTCTTCTCAGAGTCTGGCACCTGCCCAGACTCCAGAGGGCACCCAGTAAGCAGTGAGTAAAAGACTGTCTGGCTGCGAACCCACTGGACAGGAGGGAAGGTTGAGGTTCAGAGAGGTGAAGTCTCTTGCTTGTAAAAAGCAGCTGGGAGTTGTGACCCCAGGCCCGCCTTCAAAAACTTCTCTACATCAGGAGTTTCCCAGTTTGGTCTCCTGGCTCCAAAGCCCTGATCACGGCAACCACAGCCCCAGTAAAACAGCAGGTCCCGGGACCCCATCCAACGCAGTTGTTCCATAGTGAGCCCTGACCCCAGAGGGGAGGACTCCTGGTCCTCAGCCGGCTCTGCACCTGGGGGAGGTGGGAGCCCCAAGCCTTGCCCAGCTGCTACCCTGGAGTCAGCACTCCTTTTAACCACCATCCACTCTCAGCCCCTCTGCCAGCCGGCCCCCACCACCGCCTCAAGCCCATGGCCAGCAAAAATAGCTGCGAGTCCTTCGAGAAGGAGAAAAGGATCAAACCAATTCACAAACAAAGCCACAGCTCTATTCTCTCTTAAGCTAAACCTGGGATGTGGCCCTTGATGGCAAAGGGGCCCCGGGTGAGCCACGTGGGGCTGGGTGTACATAGATGGCTTGAGGCCCCTTCCAGCTAGGAGGCGGAATCACAACTGGCAACCCTCGGCCCTCTCACAGGACCAGCTGGGGGCCTCATGGCGTCTCTGGGCCTTCCACACTAGCAGGAGGCAAGTGAGGAATGTCCACAAAATGACATCCTTGCAGCAGCTGTGTGGCCTTGGGGCGGTCACTCCCCACAGCGCCTGTTTTCTCATTGGGAGGGCCACTCTGGAGAGAGCAAGTATTCTGTTTTCATCTTCACGATTACCCTGTGTGAAGTACCTGTGACTCTTATTCCCATGGTAACCTGCCACACAGAGAGACGGTGTATCTTTCCCAAGTCCACACAGCATGTGAGTGGCAGAGTGGAGCCAGAATCCAGTGTCTGAAGCTCTGGCCCAAACCCTCTGCTCTAGCTCCAGTGTGAGCTGAACTGAAGTCACAGTCCCAGGGTCACAGGCTGCTGGGACCTTTACTCCCTGCCTCAGAAATTGTTCCAGCCTAGGGGACAGACCCTTCCTAATGTACAGGCACCAGTGACATGAGGGGCAGTGAGGTCACAGCTCTCCTGAGAAGAAAACAGGGGCCCAAACTGCCAGCAGCAACCCCCGTCCCCCCACCGCCCTCCTGCCACCAACAGCGGGGTGAGTGGTTGCCCAGAGGCAGAGACCAAGGTGAGGGAGGACTGGCCAGCTTCTGAATGAGCTGCATTCTACCTGGACCCCTCCATCGGCCAGGTGGACCTTCAATCCTGCCCTGGCCCTCACCCTGCAGAGCAGAGCTGGGGGCCAAGGTGCGGCGTGGCCCAAAGGGATTCCCCCACCTGAGGCTGGGGCACCATGGCCTTGTCTTTCATCCTACCCCCTGCCCATACCCAGGTCAGGGGTCCTCCAGGAGTCTTTGCACTTTCTAGGTAAGTGTTCTTGGTGGCATTCCTAAAAACAAAGCAGCACCTAGGCCTGAGCAGGTGGAGAAACAAAGGCACTGGGATCTGAGGCACTCAGACATTCTTCTTTTTTTTTTTTTTTTTTAATTTGGAGTCTTGCTCTGTCACCCAGGCTGGAGTACAGTGGCACCATCACTGCAACCTCTGCCTCCCAGGTTCAAGCGATTCTCCTGCCTCAGCCTCCTGAATAGCTGGGACTACAGGCCCGCCACCACACCAGGCTAATTTTTGTATTTTAAGTAGAGACGGGTTTCACCATGTTGGCCAGGCTGGTCTTGAACTCCTGACCTCAGGTGATCGACCCACTGCAGCCTCCCGAAGTGCTGGGATTACAGATATGAGCCACCATGCCCAACAACATTCATATCTTCTAAATATATCAAGTCTGCCCTTTCTCTCCACCTCCACTTCCTCCACACAGGGCCACCATCTTCTCTTACTCAGACCCTTATAATTTCTTACTTAAGTCTCTTTGCTGGTTCCCCTGCGTCCCCTAGTTGCCCCTCCAACATTTCCTCCCCAACAGCCAGAGAGGTTTTTGTTTGTTTGTTTGTCTGTTTTAAGAGATAGAGTTTCTTGGGGTCACAGCTATGGGTACTTCAGGGCCCAGCTCTGAGATGAATATTTTATTGAATACTTTGGACGACTGGCCAGGTGGAGGCCTGTGCCCAGGCAAAGGCCTAAGTCTTCCATTCAGTGGAGAGGAAGACCTGGTAGGTTGAGACATCTTTGATAGGTGGTATAAAAGTCCTCAATTTCTTTTTTTTTTTTTTTTTTTTGCATTTTTCACTGATATATCTTAGTTATACATATTTTGGGAGTACATGCAGCTCTGGGAGCTGCAGAAGCCCCAGGCATTCGTTCAGTCTTTCACCATTAAGTAGGATGTTAGCTGTAGGCTTTTCATCGATTTTTTTTTTTTTTTTTTTTTTGTCAGAAGAAGTTCACTTTGCTCCCTAATTTATTGAAAGATTTTTAGAAAAATAGGTACTAAATTTTGTCAAATGCTATTTCCACACCTATTGAAATGATCATATGATTTTCTCCTTTATTTTATAAATGTGGTGAGTTACATTGATTGGCTGTCAGGTGTTGAACCAACCTTGCATTCCTGGAAAAAATTATACCTCAATTAAATTGATTTTTAAGAAAAAAAAGAAACAGAAGGGGAATCTTTGGGTTAAAAGAGTTATAAAAGATAAAATCAAGGCTGGATGGTGGCTCATGGATGTAATCCCACCACTTTGGGAGGTTGAAATGGGCAGATCGCTGAGGCCAGGACTTTGAGACCAGCCTGAGCAACATAATGAAACCCTGTCTCTACTCAAAATACAAAAAATGTACCAGGTGTCATGGCATATACCTGTAATCCCACCTACTCAGGTGGCTGAGGCACAAGAATTGCTTGAACCTGGGGAGCAGAGGTTGCAATGAACCAAGACAGAGATTGTAGTGAGCCAAGATTGCACCACTGCACACTCCAACCTGGGCACAAAATGAGTTCTGTCTCAAAAATAAAATAAAATAAAATAAATCATAACATTTAGATCTCATTTAGATCCTGATTTCTTTTTAGTGCAAAAGAAATATTTTTATAAGCAATTGGAAGTTTGAACACTGATATTCAATAACAGCAAGACAGAATTACTATTGATTTTTTAGGTGTAATAATAATGATATTGTAGTTACTTTTCTTTTTTGAGACCAGGTCTCCTTTGTCTCCCAGGCTGGAATGCAGTGGCACGATCTTGGCTCACTGCAGCCTCCACCTCCTGGGCTCAAGTGATCCTCCCACCTCAGCCTCTTTAGTATCTGGGACTACAGGCAGGTGCCACTCCTGGCTAATTTTTGTATTTTTAGTGGAAATGGGTTTCATCATGTCGCCCAGGCTGTTATTGAACTCGTGGCCTCAAACAATCTGCCTACCTCGACCTTCCAAAGTGCTGGGATTACAGGCATGATCCACTGCACCCAGCTTGTAGTTACATTTTTATTGAAACATTTGTAAAGTTTTAGAGCTATATACTGCAATATTAATGAATAAAATGGTTTCTGAAACAAGGTTTTGATGGTCCCCATGACTCTTAGGATCAAATCTCAATGCCTGTACTTCCTCTTCTGCCCTTACCCACTATACTGCTGCTACCGGCCTGGCTGTGGTTGTTTCAACGTGTCAAGCCCTTTTTGCCATGTGGTCTTTCCACACACTGCTCCTTAGTGATGCCTCTCTTATCCTTTTCTTCCGCTACCAGATCAGTTGCTTGTTGTAAGCTCTCATACTGGTACAGAGCAGAGGGCTGAGGGCTCCAGCAAGAAAATGGAAGAATGTGAGTGCTCTGGTTCCTGCTTTCACTCCTCACAGCTGTTGCCTTAGCCTGGATGACTAGGACTTCTCACATGCACCTCTGCAGGAGACAACTCACCTATCCGCCTGCCTGTGCTCACCATCCCCTCTGCTGCATGCTCCACATTGCAGCCAGGGGGCTTTTCTAAGAGTCAGCGCTGACCTTTTTTTTTTCTTTTTTTGAGATAAGTCTCGCTCTATCACCCAGGCTGGAGTGCAGTTGCACAATCTCAGCTCACTGCAATCTCTGCCTCCCAGGTTCAAGCAATTCTTCTACCTCAGCCTCCAGAATAGCTGGGATTACAAGCACCCACCACTGCATCTGGCTAATTTTTGTATTTTTAGTACAGACGGGGTTTTACCATGTTGGCCAGGCTGGTCTCGAACTCCTAACTTCAGGTGATCCGCCCACCTCGGCCTCCCAAAGTGCTGAGATTACAGGCGTGAGTCACCATGCCTGGCCTCAGCTCTAACTTTTGTGGCCACTTGTCTGAATGTCTACAGAGCAAGCTTAATGGACATGTTCTCGTCAAATGCCCCCAGCCACCTAAAGGCATAGATCTAGCCTGTGCACAGAGCCCTGGAGTGGGCTTCCTGCTGCCTCCCTCTCTCGCCTCAGCCACCCAAGGGTTCTATGCCTGCTGGGCATGAAGGGGCCTGGGTGTGTAGAGACTTCAAGGATCTTACCCTGCAACCTCCTCGTGGTTGGCACCAGAAGCCACTTTGCCGTTGCCCAAGTCTGGGCATTGGCCCTGGGAAAAGAGAGTGTCCTCCAGGCCAGACCCTAGGTTGCCATTCCCCGCCCACAGGAACGCAGAGTCCAGTTGTTGGGTTCATGGAAAATCCACCTCAGGGAGGTCAATGAGTGACCTGCAGGCCTGTTTTCCACCCCTGATGGTGCAAACAGACTTGCGGAGGTCAGGTGGCGCCAGGGGGCTGGGCAGCTTGGACAGAATCTTGGCCAATGACAGCTAGCAGTTAGAAAAAGAGACGTGGCAAACACCCTTCTTGGATGGAAAATACTCTCTGGCTCTGGCTGCAGCTTGCTTGGGAGGGGCCTCCTCTGCTCAGTAACCATCCTTTCGGGGGGCGGGGAAGAAGTGCAACAGCACTCCAGCCTGGGCGACAGAGTGAGACTCTGTCTCAAACACACACACACACACACACACACACACACACACACACAACTCGAGTCTATGAGACACTGGACAGAGACTTAACAAGTAGTAGTTTTACAAACACGGAAAGCCTGGGTGAGACTGGGAGTGGCCTGCAGGAGACAGCAGGGGTGAGAGAGGAGTGGCACCTCCCCTCTGTGGGTCTCCACCTCTGCATTGCCTCCACAAAGTCCCCAGCTCCATAAAAAATTAACCGCCTAGCAAAGAGCAGCGCTCCAATTCTGACCCATTGACCCCTGGAGTTGCACAAAGAGGGGCGTTCGGCCCAAGGAAGGCCCTCGCAGGTGTACCTTGGACGAATAGGATACAGGAGGGCCTAGGAAGCCTCTCCCCCACTTCTTCCTGCCTCCTCTAATCTCTCCACCCAGCCTGGACTTCCACCATCAGTGATTTCTGTGGTTTAAACCAGAGATCAGCAAACTCTGGTCTGAACTTGGTTTTGTAAAGCCTGCATGCAAACAAGAATGGCTTTTACATTTGTAAATGGTTGAGAAACATCAAAAGAAGAAGAAGATTTCATGGCACATGAAAATGATAATAAATTTGAAAGGTAAGTGTCCACAAATAAAGTTTTATTGGAACACAGCCATGCCCATCTGCTCATGGGTTCTCCGGGGCTGCTGTTGCGCTGCAATGGCAAAGGTAAGTCATTTTGACAGAACTTGAATGTCCCGCAAAGCAGAAAGTAACTACTATCTGGTCCTAACAGAAAAACTTTGCAGACTGGTTTAAAGGAAACCAGCAAAAAGAAGTGCCCTGGAGAAGGTTTTATTGGGGCTGTTAGCTGGGAATCAAGAGTCCCAGTTTGACTTTTTTTTTTTTTTTTTTTTTTTTTTTTTTTGAGACGGAGTTTCGCTGTGTCGCCCAGGCTGGAGTGCAGTGGCGCGATCTCGGCTCACTGCAAGCTCCGCCTCCCGGGTTCCCGCCATTCTCCCGCCTCAGCCTCCGAGTAGCTGGGACTACAGGCGCCCGCCACCTCGCCCGGCTAGTTTTTTGTATTTTTAGTAGAGACGGGGTTTCACCGTGTTAGCCAGGAGGGTCTCGATCTCCTGACCTCGTGATCCGCCCGTCTCGGCCTCCCAAAGTGCTGGGATTACAGGCTTGAGCCACCGCGCCCGAGACGGAGTCTCGCTCTGTCGCCCAGGCTGGAGTGCAGTGGCCGGATCTCAGCTCACTGCAAGCTCCGCCTCCTGGGTTTCCGCCATTCTCCTGCCTCAGCCTCCCGAGTAGCTGGGACTACAGGCGCCCGCCACCTCGCCCGGCTAGCTTTTTGTATTTTTTAGTAGAGACGGGGTTTCACCGTATTAGCCAGGATGGTCTCGAACTCCTGACCTCGTGATTCGCCCGTCTCGGCCTCCCAAAGTGCTGGGATTACAGGCTTGAGCCACCGGGCCCGGCCACTGCCCCCAGTTTGACTATTAACCAGTCACACCTCAGGCAAGTGACTGGATCATGTTCCCTCCCTGTACCTGCCTTTCTCCATCTGTAAAAGGGACACAGCGATTTCTTCTCTGTGTACCCAGAACAGCTCGGCTTAGACAGCCTGATTGTCATTCATCTCTAGAAGGAAATAACTCAGACGACTTTCCTCATTGCCTGGATGAGAGAGAGGGGACACTTAGGGGGAGCTGACCATGTCACGCTGAATAAGAGGAGCAGGGAGAGAGGAACTCTTTTCTTCAGAACCATATGCAAAAGACAACCTCTCTCTCAGAGGCTGTGTCGGGGCAGCTGGCAACAAAGAGGCCACCCAGGCAGGGGGCTGCAACCAGCCCAGGGAGAAGGCAGGAACAGGAGGAGGAGGAGCAGGAGCGTGGGCTTCTGCCAAACTCCGTTTCACCTGCACTCCTCCCAAGACCCAGCACAACTGGAGATAGGCCAACACGCAGATATGCATTGACTTTTGAAAAACCCATTTTCGTAAGAGATGGGGTCTTGCTCTCTCACCCCGGCTGGAGTGCAGTGGCCAGATCATAGCTCACTGTAGCCCCAAACTCCTGGGCTCAAGGATCTTCCCTCCTCAGCTTCCCAGGTAGCTGGGACTACAGGCGTGCACCACCACACCTAGCTATACATTTACTCTTGTCTCTCCCTAGCTCACTCATCAAAGCCAAAGTCTCTATGGTGGCCCAGAGACCCCACAGGATCCACCCCACCCCCTTGACCTTTCTCTCTTCCCTTTCTCCCACCTCATTCATCTCCAGCCTCCCCAACCTCCTGGCTGGACCCTCCTGCCTGAGGGCCCTGACACCTGCTGTCCCCTCTTCTGGAACACCCTTCCCCTCTATTGCGATGGCCATGTAACCTTCTCCTTCGCCTTCTTCAGGTCTCTTCTCAGGTGCCACCTGCTCATTGAGGCCTGCCCTGACTGCCTTTTAAAACTACCCCAGGGTCCGGGCACAGTGGCTCACATCTGTAATTCCAGCACTTTGGGAGGCCAAGGCGAGTGAATCTCTTGAGGTCAGGAGTTTGAGATCAGCCTGGCCAACATGGTGAAACCCCATCTCTACTGAAAATACAAAAATTAGGCCAGGCGCGGTGGCTCATGCATGTAATCCCAGCACTTTGGGAGGCCAAGGCAGGCAAATCACCTGAGGTCAGGAGTCTGAGACCAGCCTGACCAACATGGAGAAACCCCGTTTCTCTTTTTTTTTTTTTTTTTTTTGAGACGGAGTCTCGCTCTGTCGCCCAGGTTGGAGTGCAGTGGTGCAATCTCGGCTCACTGCAAACTCCACCTCCCAGGTTCACGCCATTCTCCTGCCTTAACCTCCAGAGTAGCTGGGACTATGGGTGCCCGCCACCATGCCCAGCTAATTTTTAAAATATTTTTTTAGTAGAGACAGGGTTTCACCGTGTTAGCCAGGATGGTCTCCATATCCTGACCTCATGATCTGCCCGCCTCGGCCTCCCAAAGTGCTGGGATTACAGGTATGAGCCACCGCACCCGGCCCGAGAAATCCTGTTTCTACTAAAAATACAAAATTAGCCGTGTGTGGTGGCGCATGCCTGTAATACCAGCCACTCGGGAGGCTGAGGCAGGAGAATCACTTGAACCCAGGAGGCAGAGGTTGCAGTGAGCTGAGACCACGCCATTGCACTCCAGCCTGGACAACAACAGCGAAACTCCATCTCAAAAAAAAAAAAAAAAGACTACTTAGGGATTGTTGCAGTAAACTTCCGCCCATCCATTCATCTAACAAAGGCCCTTCCTGTGGATGAATTAGATGAATTATTAAAGCCAGGACCTAGAAATGGCCCTTGCCTTCAATAATCTGTCCCCCAGAGGGGGAGATGCTATCAGGAAAAAGATAGCTTGGAACAGGACTCAAGTGAAACCCAGGGGCGAGCTGCAAAGGATACAAGATAATAGCTAAGCCATAAAGCCCGCTGTAGGAGTCTATGACTGGAAAACAACAAGAGTTAGCTGATAAAAATAGGCTGGAGTAAGCCGGGTGCAGTGGCACACGCCTGTAATCCCAGCACTTTGGGAGGCTGAGGTGCGATGATACTTTGAGCCCAGGAGTTCCAGACCAGACTGAACAACATAATGAAACCTCATCTCTACAAAACATTTTAAAAATAAGGCAGGCCATGGTGGCTCATGCCTGTAATCCCAGCACTTTGGGAGGTCGAGGCGGGCGAATCACCTGAGGTCAGGAGTTTGAGACTAGCCTGACCAACATGGAGAAACTCCGTCTCAACTGAAAATACAAAATTAGCTGAGCGTGGTGGCAGGTGTAATCCCAACTATTCAGGAGGCCGAGGCAGAAGAATCACTTGAACCCAGGAGGCGGAGGTTGCGATGAGCCGAGATCTCACCATTGCACTCCAGTCTGGGCAACAAGAGCGAAACTCTATCTCAAAAAAAAAAAAAAAAAAAAAAATGAGCCAGGTGTGGTGGTACATGTCTGTGGTCCCAGCTACTCAGGAGGTTGAGGTGGGAGGATTGCTTGAGCCCAGGAGGCAGAGATTGAGGTGAGCAGAGATCACACCACTGCACTCCAGCCTGGGTGACAGAGCGAGATCCTATCTCAAAATAATGATCATATCACATTGGGATTTTCCTAAGGGAGTAGATTTTAGGTGTTCTTGCCACAAAAATAAGTATATACGAGATGATGGGTATGTTTTAATTTTATTTTTTTCAAGCCCACCCAAAATCCCTAATGGCTATGTTAATTGGTTTGACTATAGTAACCATTTCATTATGCATATCAAAGCGCCATGTTGTAGGCCTTACCTATATGCAAAACATGAATAATTAATATAAAGGCCAGGCACGGTATTATGTGCCTGTAGCTTCAGCTGCTCTGGAGGCTGAGGCAGGAGGATGGCGAGGCCAGCAGATCGAGGCTGCAGGGAGTCACCATCATGTCATTTGCAACTCCAGCTTGGGCGATGGGACAAGATCCTGCCTCTAAAAAGTAAGATTTTTTTTGCCACCGGCTGTTGCTCTCTATGCAACACATTTACTCCTCATTTAATTGCCCCCACAGCCCTGTGGGGGAAGGGAGGGCCCTATTGCAATATTTTATGGATTAGGAAACTGAGGCCAGGAGGTGCCTGAGGCAACCCTACTCCTAAGGAGAGGAGGCTGGTGGACTCAAACTGCAGTGCTCCTGGATCAGACCAGAAGGCATGGTCTCCTTCCCAGTCAAAACCCTTCCCTACAAAGCAAAATACTCAGACAAAGAAACCATGTTGGTTAAAAAAGCAATCTTTTTATATTGCAACAGGGTTCAGAATGACACTGCCAGGTGTGGCCGGGCGACAGCTGCTGCCACCCCCAACGCGGAGTCTGCCTCCTCCCCCAGGCGTCCAGGTGCCCTGTGTCCCTGTCCCGCTCCCACTGAGGGGCGGATCAGACCTGGAGGCTTCCCCGGGCCCTGCCTGCGGGCCTGGCCACCCAAGGACCGCCCCGGACGCCTCCCTCTGTGAGCTCAGGTCCTCGCTGTCGGGGGGGGGGGGGGGGGGGGGTCAAGGCTGCGCGCAGGGTCGTGTTGACCCAAGGTCTCGCTGACGCACGGGGCGAGAGATGATGACGCTCCGCTTGCCACAGCAGGTGGCGTGGACCAAGCTCCTCCTCGCCCCCTTCCTCGGGGGTCACGCCGGGGCAGCCGCCAAAGCCCTCTCCCGTTTAGTAGGGGTAGGGGGACACGGCGATGAGCAGGACGAAGACGCTTTGGTGGCGTGGAGCCGCGGCGCGCACGGTGAGCCGGTAGAGGCCAGAGCGGGTGAGCGCGCGACGGGTGTAGACCGCGCCCAGGCCCGCGCGCAGCGGGCGCAGCGCGAAGGGGCTGCGCGGGTCCGGCTCCAGCACGCTGAGCTCGGTGCGGTTGGCTGGGACGCCGGCCTCGGAGAAGGCAGCCAGGCGGGCCACGTCGTGGTGGGCGCGAACGCCCAGGGGCAGCGGCAGCAGCCGGTACTGCAGCGTGGAGGGGCCGCCGGTGTCGCAGTCCTGCGAGCAGCGCCGGAAGCACGTCCTGCGGGCGGCACAGACAGACACACTGACAGGCGGACTGGGGGTGGGTCGGAGCGTGGCCCGGCTGCGTAATCAGACCTCCCTGCCAGCCCTTGCAGTTCCGCCCACGCGCTGCCCGTCCTTCTCTGGCAGAGCCCCACACGCCTTCTCTGCGGGCATCCCCGCTAGCCCGTTTTAGAGATCAACAAACTGAGGCCCGGAGGCGTGCCCTTTCAGGGTCCCTCCAGCGGACTTTCCAGGTCCGTGCCCCAGGGAAGCCCAGCAGACACAGGGGAACTGATGTGTTCCTGGGCCGAGTCACCCAGTCTGGATTTGCCCTGCCAGGGTGGGATTAGAGGTGGAGACTGAGCTTAGCCTTGCCCGGTGCATCCGCTTCCAACCCCAGCCTAGGTTTCTAGTTGTAAGGCCCGGGGCAGGTCACCCGCCGCAAGAAACCTTTCCAGGGCAGTGCTGTCACCCCTAAGGTCCCTATGTCTCCGTGCGTGGTGATAAGTGTCCGTGGCCACTGTGTGTGGCGTGGAGGAGATGGGTTTGGTGCTGGCGTGTCTGAGTTTTGTCCTGGGGTTGTGAGTCTGCATGGTATTCCTGTGTCTGGGGTTTGGTGTGTGTGCTCCTGTGTCCCCGTTCTCTCCCACTCTGGCCTCTCCCTGTCCCCAGGGCTCCCTGCACTCCTGCCTGTATCACTTGTGTGGGGAGTGACAGTGACAGGGCCAGCCTGAACCTGGAGTGACTGAAAAATGTGCTTTTCCTGAGGGCACAAGGCCCTGCCAACTCAGCCCTTACCCAGGGCTGGGGCCCTGCCGGTAGGTGGCAGGACAGGGTGTGTCCACACACTGGTAGCTGCCGCGGGTGTTGAAGCACATCTGGCCGGGTCCACACTCGATGCCCTCCTCCTCGCACTCGTTGATGTCTGGATGGGGGAGGTTGGTGAAGTGGGGGAGTGAGATGAAAAGATGGAGCAAAGGAGAAGGGGGGAGTGTGTGGGGAGACGTACCTTTGGGGGACCAGTGAGGTAAGCAGCCTTTCTCCTTTTGTCCCCAGTCAGTCTGACCCATGACCACCCAGCCTGGAGGCCCCCAGCACCTTCTCATCTCCCCGGGGGCCGGGGCTTTCCAGGGTGTGTAGGTGGGCACCATGGGGGCTTCCTGAGCAAGTGCTGGGTAGGAGGGCCTGGGAGAGATAGGGCTTTCCCTGGGTGGCTGCTTTGCCCGAAGACCCAGAGTGCCCACTGCCCATGGGCAGAGCACCTGATCCTGTCTGCCTCAGTGGAACCCCCACCCTTCTCAGAGGATGTTCGGTGACCTCCATGGCAGCGTGAGGGACGGAGACAGGCAGGGCAGGCATGGTTCCTGTTCTTTTGGAGGAAGCAGCATGACTGGCCCCAGCCCCATTTGTGCACACCAGGGAAACTGTGCCTGGTTTGGGAGTTAGAGACCCTGACTCTACCAGCAGTAGCAGCTGTGCGGCTCTGTGCTCAACATCCACAGCTCTCATCCCAGCTATTTGAGGGGGACTGTGCTAGCCCCATTTAACCAGGAGAATGGAGGCTCAGAGAGGTGAAGTGAGTTCCCTAGGGACACACAGCAGAGTTGGGATTGGCCTTGCAGGGCTGCTTTCAGAGCCTGCCGGCGTAATCTCAGAGCTTCTGTCCGGAGCAGGGGCCCTGGCATGGCTGTGAGAGCTGGGGGTGTTCACGGAACCCCTCTGAGCCTGCCTCCCCGCCCCACCCTCATGGGATAGTTATGAAGGGGCTGGAGTGAATGGAGTAGGTGAGATGCCACATGTCCCATCCCATGCTGCCTGCCCCCCATGGTGTGTCTGGGCGGCAGCCTGAGCCCGGCTCACCCTGGCAGTTCTTCCCGCTGGGGAGCAGACGGTAGCCGGCGGGGCACAGGCACTGGTAGCTGCCCTCGGTGTTGCGGCAGGCGTGCTGACACAAGTTCCTCACCCGGCACTCGTCGAGGTCTGACCCGGGCATCGGGGTGGGGCAGGTGGGGGACGGGGGCAGAGAGACACGCTGAACCACAGACACTGACAAGGCCACACACCTGCCCACTGGGCTCTGGAGCTGCCCTGCTCCTTCTCCCTGTCCTGCCCCTCCCAGCCCGGGTTCAGGGGCAGGGGGAGTCCCTGGGCTTGGTGAGAGGGAGGATCCCCACCTTACCTACCCCAAGCTCGCCAAGGCATAGAGGGAGCAGGCAGCACCGCCCCACAGACCCCTCCATCCAGGCAGGAATGCCGAGGCGTCAGCCCTGGGGCAGGTCCCCTCCTCTTTGTCCCTCTCTGCAGGGTCCAGGGGCCATCCCCCACCCTGCCCTCTCTTCTCAGCAGTCCCTTGTCACATTCTCATGTCTACCTGGAACATTTTCCTTCACCTCTGAAAATCTCCCTGCTTTCCCTCTGAGTGCTAACAGGAGTGTTTCTCAAAGAGGGTTCCCAGGACCACTTGCCTAGGATGCTCTTCTTCTGGGCAAAGTGTCCTGAAGTCAAATGGTTTAAAAAATAGTCCACCCCCATCTTGGAAGTCCCCTGCCCAGTAGCACAGCCAAGGCTGTGAGACACCCTGCATCACAGAAGCCACCATCCCACACTACCCACCCCACTTGCCTGGAAGGTCTGGGTTTCTGGACTTGGTGGGTGCCACCTGCACACCCACCCTAGGGGCCCAAGAGCCCATAATGGCAGTGTCCCGTGGATGGTCAGGGCCTGGCCTTACCTGTGCAGACTCCGTTCTGCCTGATGAAACCAGGAGGGCACCAGGCCCGGCCCACACTGCTCAGGGCCACGGGACCCGGCCGGAGAGAGACCCAGGCATGGTAGGAGCCACCAGGGATTGAGGCCCGGGGCCGCAGCCAGGGCACTAGAGGGCCTCGGTGGCTGACAGCGGTCACATTTTGTCCATTCCGCTCCAGTGAGGTACAGGCCTTGCCGTCGCGAAGGAGGGTCTGGCCTGGGGGGCACAGGCAGCGGTAGCTGCCCTGGAGGTTGTGGCACTGGTAGGCGCAGACCTTGGGCAGCTGCAAGCACTCATTGACATCTGTAGAGGGGCGGGGTCAGGCGTGTGCACAGGTGACCCAGGGTTCCCTGCAGCCTGCAGCCATTGCCTGGCCCTGCCTTCTCTTTTGCTGGCACTCCCTAGAATCCCACCACTCCCATGCTGTATGCGGGCCACACTGCATCTCCCTCTCCTGGACCAGCCCCAGCCTCCAATCTGATTCCACCTACAGCTCCCAGAGGCGCAGCCTCCCCAGCTGTCAGCATCATCCCAGATTCCAGCTCCCCCTCAGCCCTTCAGTGCCCCAGTTAGATCCATTCCCTCTCCTAAGCCTCTCTGAGATACACCCTTTTGCTTCCACAGTCCTCCCCCTCCTGAAATTCCCTGGAAGATAACCCCATAGGATCAGGCTGAGGTTTTGGAGAACAGTCCTTCCCCTCCTGAAATTCCCCGGAAGATAACTCCTAAGGGTCAGGCTGAGGTTTTGGTGCACAGGCAGGCACACAGTGAGGCAATGTGTCGGTGCCGTTTGGTTATTCTCAGAACTCACCAGCACTGGCGCCTTAGACACCCTCAGCCCCTGAGCTGGGGGTGCCGGCCAGAGGGTGGGTCTCCCCGTACCTAGGCAGGGCAGGCTGGGGCCCTGCATCCGGTAGCCCCTGGGGCAGCTGCAGCGGTGACCGCCTGGGGTGTTCTCGCAGAGCTGGTTGTGGTGACAGTCATCCAACCCCTCCAGGCATTCGTCCACATCTGGGAGGCAGGGCCATGGTCAGGGGGCGAGGTCTAGCCCAGAGCCCCTTCCCCAAGGGACAGACCAAACTCCTCCATATCTGGGCCTCCTCCCTGTCCCCTTATCCAGTTTCAGTGCTATCAGGCTGCATGGCAGCCCTTGCAGCACCTCCCCCAGTTATACCAGGTTGGAGGTCAACGGGGTTCCAGGTCCCAAAGAAAGGAAGGGGGTGAAAGGGTGGGCTTTGCGGGCAGAGTCCTGGGTTCCGCTGAGCTCTGCCATATTCTAGCCCTTGGGTAAGGAACTCTCCCGCTCTGAGTCTCAGTTTCCTCATCCATAAAGCGGGTAGAGATGTGACCTCTTCATGGGGTCGTGGTGAGGAGGGGAGCCTGGCATGTGGGAAGAGCTAAGAAAGTGGTGAGAAAGGAGGAAAGGCGGCAGGAAGGGCGGCAGGCAGGAGAGCCCGGTGAGTTGTCGGGCAGTCTAAGGGCCCTGGGGGCCACAGAGGTGCGACGACTGCTCCTCTTGAGTCAGGCTCCACCATGCTTCCCTCCCCACCAGACAGTCTCTCAGAGGAGCCGGGTGGACCCACGGTCCTGCAGCCATAGAGCTAGAACAGGAAGGACCATTGAGGTCACCTGTCCAGGGGTGGCACCTAGGTTTTGTCTCGAAGGCTGACTGCACCTGCTCCATGGTGGCTGCAGGGGCTGCTGGCTCAAGAAGGATTCAGAGGTGGTCTCTAGCTGGGCCTGGACTCATGCGGGGGAACAGAACGGACGGCAGCAGAGGGAGAGTGTGTTTGCCATCCCTGACCCGGCTGCCTCTTTATCAAGCAGACAAGACATTGAGGTCCAGAAAGAAAACACCCCTGTCAAAGAAGGTGCCAGCTGCCAGGAGCCAGGGGAGGGCTCAGACCTCCAGCGCCCGGCTCAGGCTTCATCCCCAGCCTTGCTGTGCTCCTTCTGCCAAGAGTCCCAGTCTTCCTGGAAGCCCAGAGCCCAGTGACACACAGCCCCTTATCAGCTGATCCCTGGCAACCTCTGGGTTTCCAGGAGTATGGACAGGCCACACACTGTGTCCCCATCACCTTCACAGCTGGCTCCATCAGCAGCCACCCGGAAGCCAGGCCCACAGTCGGGAAGGCAGCGGTAGGACCCGAGCAGGTTCACACAGCGCTGTCCCTCTCGGCAGAGGCGAGCATTCGCCACACACTCGTCCACATCTGGGGGCAGATCAGGGCAGACGGCTGTGTGAACACGATCCCCAGGCCTGCCTCGCCACCTGACCCTGGCCCAGCCTATCCACACAGGCTTCGTCTGCAGGCCCAGGAGCCACTGGCAGGAAGGTCCCCACCCCTTCTGCTAGCTCTTTCCATTGTCCTGCTCCCTACCCCAAAACACAGGACCCACTCCAAGGGACCCGAGAGCTTGGGCCTGCAGCTTCTAATGCAAAGCTGCAGACAACGTCCCCTTGGGCACCCGGCTTGGAGCCCAGTGGAGACTTGCCGGCACCAGGCCCTCCTGGTGGGAGTGCAGAGATACAGATTGGGGGTCAGCATCAGCACTGTCACCCAAGGTCAGATTTGTCATCCAGCAACATTGCTGAAGGGTACAACTCACTTGCCAGTCTCAGTCAAATGGAAATGATGCTGAGTGTTGGGAAAGCTTCCGAGGCCTGTTCAGGTTCAGAAGGCCGTGAGCATGTGATAACCGCCCCTAGTCTCTTGGGCTGCCCATCACCCCCTGAAACCTGGGCCTCACTTGTCTGCAGCTCCCATAGCAGGAAGGAGCCTGGTGGGGACATGGCATTGGGACCTCCAGGCTGACATCAAATGCCCTCAAGAATGGGCCATCCCTGCAGGTCTGTGTCCCCAGCCAGGGTCCTGGCCCTGGGGACCCTTCCACACACCTGGGTCAGGTCTGAGGAGCACCTCTCCTCCCAGGGGCTCCCTCACCTCTGCAGTTCCTGTCATCCCAGGCCAGGGCGAAGCCAGCGGGGCAGGCGCAGGAGAAGCGGCCGGGTGCGTTAAGGCAGGCGTGGGAGCAGGGGCTGGGCCCTCCTGAGCATTCGTCCCTGTCTGGGGCAGGAAAGGATCTGGTGGTCTCTGCTCCCAGCCTCCTGCCAGCTGGCTGGGAGAAGCCATCCATCGCAGGCTGAGAGGCCTCCCACGTCCATGCCAGGGTGGGGGGCTCTCACCCACACAAAATGCTCCCTGGGAGTCCAGCTCAAAGCCCTCGGGGCAGCCGACCTCGTTCTCCTCTGCAAGGCAAAGAGGATAGACTCTAAGGACATGAGGGTGTCCTCTCCCAGGGCTACCCTGGCCGTAGCCCAGGCTCGCAGCTCCACCCCGCCCCCCGCCAGCTTAGCCAGGCAGAGCCAAATCAGTGCCAGAGAGTCAGCGAGCCCATTTCCTGCCCAGGCCTGTTGGAGGTGATGACTGCAGGGCACACCCAGTCAAGGAAATGTGTCCTGAGGGGCTCCCAGTGGGGCTGGGCAGTGAGTCAGGCAGCCCCAGGAAAACCATTAAAATCAAACACAGGAGGTCAACACGCGCAGAACGGCTCTCCTGAGACCACAGCAGCAATGCACAGAGAGCGTGCAGAGGGGCAGAGGATAGCGTCGCACGGGCAGCAAAAACAAAGGCAGGGGAGGGGTGAGCTGGGTTCTGGAGGCGGGAAGGACACAAGACAGTCTAAATCAGGGATGTCCTATCTTTCGGCTTCTGTGGGCCATGCTGGAAGAAGGATTGTCTTGGGCCGCACAGAAAATACACCAGCACTGGGGATAGCTGATGAGCTAAAAAAAATTGCAAAAAATCTCATAATGTTTTAAGAAAGTTTACGAATTTGTGTTGGGGCACATTCAAAGCTGTTCCGGGTGTCATGTGGCCTGTGGGCCACGGGCTGGACAAGCTTGGTCCAAATAATTGTAGGGACAGCTACCCTTGATGAGGCGGTGCCAGGCTAGGATTTTAGAGACAACATCTGTACGGCGACAGCCTGCAAGGCAGAAGATGTCATGCCTGCTGTGCAGATGGGAACACTGAAGCTCGGAGAGGACCAGGACATTGCCCCTAAGGTCCCACAGCCAGAAAGTGGGGCACTTGGGATTTGAACTGGGGTCTGCCTGACCTCAAAGCGGTGCTCTTATCACTATCTCTCATTCAATGTTCAAAACACTTTGGAACCTCAAGTAATGTGAACGTGTGTATCTTTAGCATTCACTGGATAAGAATAGAAAGCATGTTTCTGTGGGTCTCCAGGGGTTCCAACCGTGGTTCCTGGCTCCCTGTGTGGGGCCTTGGTGCAGGTGCCCTTGGGAGAAGAGGGTGGGGTGACTCAATTCCTGAACATCAGCCTGGGGTGGCTGGACCTTCACCTTGGGGCCTGGGGAAAGGATCCAGAGGCTGGAGCAGGGGTGGCTTAGAGAACTGTGTCCCTGTGAGGAGGGTGGGTGGATGGATGGGAGTGGGGGCAGGCCAGGTGAGCAGGCCAGGTGGGCCATCTCAGTCTGAAGTCTCTGGCCCATGGTCAGTGGATGCTAGGGGCAGGGGTGGATTCCAGCCATGTGCATTTGGGCCCCTGGCAGGTTTTAGCTGGGGCAGTGGGGGTTGGACAAAGCAGGGGGGCCTCACCCGCCTGCAGGGCTGTAGTGAGCTGGAAGCGCAGAGCCTCGGCCTCTGGGTCAAAGGCCGAGCTGATAGCTGAGGCCCGCAGGTGTTGCACCAGCTGGGGCTGGGGGCCCCGGGCTGCGTTGTACTGGATGCTGTGGTTGCAGCGCAGGAATGAGGGGAGGCTGCCCTGGAAGAAGTGCTGTGTGGAGCCTACAAACAGCTGGCCAGGCCCTGTTTGCACATAGTGCTCCTCAAAGTCCTGCAAGATGAAGAGGAGGGGAGGAGGAGGAAGGGTGGGGGAGAGGGAGAAAGGGGTCAGGGTTGGAAGGGGAAGAGGAAAATGCTGAGATTTCAACTCCCAAGCAGCCTGAGACCTTCACCTCAACTCAGGGGCTTGGGGAGACTTGGGAGGAGACGGGGTGAGCCATGGGAGGAGATGGGGTGAGCCTTGGGAGGAGACGGGGTGAGCCATGGGAGGAGACGGGGTGAGCCATGGGAGGAGATGGGGTGCGCCCTGGGAGGAGATGGGGTGAGCCTCCCAGAGCCACTTCTAACCAGCTGGGCTGCTCTGGGCAGCTCACCTCTCTTCAGGACTCTTGCTTTTGAACAAGAATAGTCTGATTTGGAGTCGCAGGGCTCAGAGCATCCCCTCAAGGACTCGAACTTGAGCCTGTAACAACGGCTCATCCTACCCTAAGTCCAAGGCCAGACTGTGACCTAGCCCTGCAGCGGTGTCAGGAGGGACAATAGGCCTGGCTGCTCAGGGGTGGTTGAGAGCCGGGCGCCTCTGTCTCTCTCACCTACCCTGTCTGCACACCCCAGGGCTTGACCTCTGACCTGCACTTGAAGATCTGCGTCAGCCAGGCTCTCGGGGACAACGCCATTGACCACCACATCGAGGAGCAGGAGGCCATTGGGATCCAGGCCCCGGGCCACCTGGGTCATTGTGAGCAGCTCCCCTGCAATCCATCCCCACCCAGCCCAGAGTCACTGCAGGAGGTCCTGGGCGCAGGCTTCAGTCCTACCTGGCCCACCTAGGGGGAGGCCCTGCTTACCTGTAGCAAACTCCACGTGTGACTCCTGCCGGAACCTGCCACCGGTCAGGGAGTGGCCATTCAGGGCTGCACCACTCTCCCTGGCCAGGGCCCAGTAGATGGGGGTGATGGTGACCAGAAGCACCCGCATCAGAGGTCCTAGGTGGGGCAGGGCGTGGAGGCCAGGTTAGAGCTGATCCTCAGGGCAGCCACTCTCCCACTCAAGGTCCTGTCATGGCTCCCCATTCCCCCCAGGAGAGCTCAGCCCCTTCCTTTGCCACCCATACTCAGCCTTGTGACTGCCATGCCAATTATTGAACCAGAATCCGGGACCTGGTGGAGGCAAATAATCTATTTCCTGGAGTAACTGTGAAATTAATAAATGTATATGGCCAGGCGCGGTGGCTCAAGCCTGTAATCCCAGCACTTTGGGAGGCCGAGACGGGCGGATCACGAGGTCAGGAGATCGAGACCATCCTGGCTAACACGGTGAAACCCCGTCTCTACTAAAAAATACAAAAAAAAAAAAAAAAACTAGCCGGGCGAGGTGGCGGGCGCCTGTAGTCCCAGCTACTCGGAGGCTGAGGCAGGAGAATGGCATAAACCCGGGAGGCGGAGCTTGCAGTGAGCTGAGAACCCGGCCACTGCACTCCAGCCTGGGCGACAGAGTGAGACTCCGTCTCAAAGAAAAAAAAAAAAAAAAAAAGAAATTAATAAATGTATACAAGGAAATGCTTAGCAACATAGTGAGACTCTGCCTCTAAAAAAATAAAAATATTAAGAACATTAGCCAGGTGTGGTGGCATATGCCTATAGTCCCAGCTGCTGGGGAGGCTGAGGTAGGAGGATCGCTTGAGCCTGGGAGGTTGAGCTGTGATTGTACCACTGCACTCCAGCCTGGGCAACAAAGCGAGGAGCAGTCTCAAAAAGAAAAAAAAAGAAGAAATAAATGCATGTACCTTGCTGATATTTAACTCAGTTCAACAAATACCAGTTGAGGGCCCCTGGGTCACCACGGAGCCAGGGACTCCACGGACCGTCATTACATATTTGCTGAGTTGAAGTCAACCAACTATTCTAACTTGCAGATCCCTTCTGGACAAGCCCAGGCTTGTTCCAAATCATTTGAAAAAAGAACCAAAAAATGGCCCTGGACGTGGATTCTCAGATCTTCTTCATGTGATGCCCTGCCCTCCACGTAGGGCCAGGCGGGGCCATGGGCTGGGCAAGGGGAACACATCCACTCCCTACTTGCTTGGAGTCAGGGACGGTGCCAGCTTTGCAAGGTGCACATGAGCCGGCCAGGCCCCTGTGCATGGGCACCACCTTTCAGCCTCTCTGTGCACCTGTTTCATGCAACAGAGCCTGGCCCGCAGGCTTGGGGCCAGGTGCTTCTCCAGGCCTCGCACTCCTGCAGCTGGAATAAGCAGCCATGTCTGGGCAGTGTCTCACTTCACCTGCTGTCTGTTGACAGCCAGCTCAGAGTGACTTCCCCAGCAAAATCCCCTGACCCCACACTGCTTATGCAGGACCATGGTCAAGGGCAGCTTCAGAAGAGCTGCTTTTAGTGAAGACCCCATGAGCACTGCCCCTCCTGGACCCCCACGAGGGGCCAGGGATTCCTTGGGAAGGGAGAGACAGTGACATCCACTGTCACAAGCTCTGCAAGTCTCTCAGAGCATTCATCGCTCAGACATCGTGCATGAGAGCTCTGAGTGCAGGTGACGCTTCTTAGTCCTCTAGGTTTTCTGGGCAATTCAATTCTCCACGTTTCCTGCTTCCCGTCACCTCCAGCCCGCACCCCTCACTCATGACTGGAGATCCCTCCACCTCCATCAGCCCGGGCCTTAACTTAAATGGGGAAAAGCCTCAGGGAGCCATCGGTGGCTTGGGAAACCACAGTCTGAGCACCCACACCCACAGAGCACTGACCATGTCACACACTCTTGGTCTAACTGTAAATGCAGTTACTTTGTTTTGAGGGGGCTGTGAGGGGGACGGGAAGTTGCCTGTACCTGAGTCCACTTTGGCTTGCACCCAGCTTTGAGAGGTGGTCAGACATGCTCTGGTCATCAGGCCCTGAGCAAGTCTCAGGATACAGGCTCTGCCCCCTCCTAGGTCCAGCATGTTCTGGAGGATCCTTGCTGGGCTGGGACAATGGCCCAGACGCAGGTGATGCTCTGCCTCCCACTCACCCACGTTTGCTGGGACATGGTGGATGCTGCTGCGGATGTTGCTGACCCCGGAGTGCACCTCCTGCATCACGCTGGTGTTGAGTGTGGCCACACCAAATTTCCGGCCATTGATCACCCCAATCATGCCGCCCCAGCTCCCCTGGGGTTCCCCTGTAAGGAAGGGAAAGAATGACAGTGCCACTCACTATCCACCCCCGAGGCCCACAGCACAAGCAGGCTGTCATTCCTATTTCATGAAGGAGTAAATGGAGGCTTGGAGAGTTCACCTCCACTTGTCCAAGGACACACAGCTAGGGGGTCATGGACTCAACGGCCAGGGGATCTTGGTTCTAAAAGGGAAGGGGGGCTGTTAGGAGGAACCCTGGGCTGGGGTGTGGGGGGAGGCGCATGGAGCTGGCTTCTAATTCTGGCTCTACCATTCCTTGAAACCTGGCCACGTCAGGCCCCCAAGCCACACCTGAGTTGGCTCACCTGTAAAATGAGGAGGTGGGGCCACAAACTCACAGAAGACCTGTGGGTGTGTGGAACGCCAGGAGCCCACGATGGCGCGGCTGGCACACTGAAGGAGCCAGGGCACCAAGCCAGACCCGGGTGCTATCACCTGAACAGCCCCATTCCATCAGTGCTGCTGGCTCCGGCTGCCCTGCAGCTGGCCTGGCTGGGTGGGCTGGCTTCCTAGCGGCCGTCCGCCAGGCCGTCTGTGAGCAGATGCTCCTTCGCACTAATCAAACGGATGGTGCAGGCACCAGGGGGTGCTTCCTCTGACTAATGGGCCAGCTGTCTTGTTTAGGCAGATGGCATTCTAGGGGACGAGAGACAGAAGTTAGCCTGCCTCTCCACTCACCAGCTCTCAGGGGAAATTAACAACAAATTGCCCATGATCTGTCAAAAAATAACATAAAACACTCAAGTGCTAGGATCCTAAGTGGATGAATCAAGGGGCTGGTTAATTTGGGGTTCTAGGAAGCAGGGTCATTTCCTGCAGCCCATAGCTGGGGTTTGATGAGATTTGAAGTTCATCTGGGATGTTTCTCATCAGTATCCGATGCTCTGGGGCCTATGGGAGGGACAGGAGATGGGCCGTGAACCTATCCCTGGCCTTTTAATAGGGGGGTGAGGAAGGAATCAGGAGCTGCAGACAAGAAGGCTGGAGCGTGACCCGGGCAGCTTTGGAAGGGGACAGGAAATGGAACCCAGGCACGGCAAGCCACCGCCAACTCTCTCAGACATGGAGTGACGTAGCAGCCTCTTGTCTCCCTACAAGGCCAGGATTAGGACCTGCCAGGCTGAGGGGCAAGGAGGAAAAGTAGTCAGGAGGGAAAACATGTTTACAGTTAGAGACTCCCAAAGCCTGAACTCCCCTCACCCACCAATGCCCCTTAAGGAAATTCAATGCCCCATAGAAATATTCAGGGCCACACACAAAGATGCACAGCATGGTGTGGTTTTGGGGAATGGAAAGTAGAAAAATAAACTACGTTGCTCATTTGACAAAGCCGACAGGAATGAAGATAAAAACGTTCCCATGGAATGACATGAAGCCAATAAACAACCTATGGACCGATGTGTATCATAATGGGATGTCTTCCAAGATAGAGGAAGTAAAAATGGCAGGTTATAGAAGTTGTAAATTTGACATTTGTAAAAAGAGAAGTGTATCTCTTATATCCAGAGAAAACAGTGTGGAAGCATGTATCTCCCCAAATAATTGCTCACGCTACTTTGGGTCATTGAATTATGGGAGAGAATGACCTTCTTCTTCATAGATTTCTACAGTATCTGGCCTTTCTATAAGTAACATATATAAAAGAAGAATACTTGTTTCTATTAAAAAAATAAGGAGGCTGGATTATGGATCGAATGGTACCACCCCACCCAAAATTCATACGTTGAAGTCCTAACCCCCAGAACCTGAAAATGTGACCTTATTTGAAGACAGGGTCTTTATAGAGTAAGCCAAGTTAGAATGAGGTCATTAGGGCAGGCCTAATCCAACATGACTGTGTCCTTATAAATAGGGAAGCGTAGACACACAGGGGGAAGATGAAGGCAGAGGTGGGGGTGATGTTTCGACAAGCCACAGAATGCCGAGGACCACCAGCAAGACCCTGGAAGAGAGGGTCGGACCATTTCCTCCCCAAAGTGCTCAGCAGGAACCAGGGCTGCTGACAGTGTGATCCTGGATTTCCAGCCTCCAAAACTGTGAGACAATCAGTGTGCCTTAAGCCTCCAGCTTGTGGTGTTTTTTTTTTTTTTACCGTAGCCCTAGAGAACAAATACAAAGGGCACGTACATAGCTCCGTGGTTTGGACTGGGGCCTGCCAACAGGAGGGGGTAAGAAGTGGGACAAAGCCCTGAAACAGAGGGGCGTCTGCTTAGACCCAAGGCTAACTCCGAGACCGCATTTGCGGCTGAGGGGGTCAGAGAACTGCTGAACTTTCAGAGCTGCATAGGTTGGTACCCTGTCCCGGCCTATGGGAGATGAGAGCAGGGGCCAGAAAGGGTCCCACATTTGGTTGGCAGTGGGTTTCGCATGGATTTCCAGGGGGTCAAGTGTCAAGTCCCAATTCCAATTAGCTGAGAGGCGTTGCTGCCTGGGAGGGCTCATTGGAGAAAAATTCTGCCAGCGCATGTGGTGATAGATTAGTGATGTCTGCCAGGGACAGGGAGGGAGATACATTGCCACACACAGGGAGTGTTCCCTTGTGGTGATAGATTAGTGATGTCTGCCAGGTACAGGGAGGGGGACACATCGCCACACATATGGAGTGTTCCCTCCAGAGGCACAGGCCACAGAAATAATATCTTATGACTTGCCTTTATGCAGGGCTGAATCCATTTACTATGGTTTCTCAGGATAGATCTTTTCTTAATTTTAAAGTTGGTCTGACCCAAGGGAGAAGGGAGCTGATTGAGGAATCTGAGATGGCAGGGGTCCATCCCAACAGGAAGCCATCACTTTTCCAACCACCTGCCATGGCCAGGCAATGTGTGACACCTGGGACACGCACTGACCCACAGACTTTTTGCAGCAGCCCCTGAGGGCACCGTGGATGCCCTTGGCTTCCTCTGCCTGCTTCCAGGGGCTGTGCAGTGTCCAGACAGAGGACATGCATTTGTGCCAGTTAAGAGAGAACAGCCAGGCCAGTGTTCCCTGTCCAAGATGAGCGGCAAACACTTAGCACCTCCAAGACTCAGTTTCCACAACTGTAAACGGGCAGGGTAGGGGTTCATTCTGGGCTTGTGACAAAGCAAAGGGAAGAGGTGGGGAGCTGGCAAGGCAGGGGACAGGTCCCCCATAAGCACCACACAATCCCCATAGGCAAGAGATCCTGCCTCTGTCCACAGAGGTCCAGACAGGGCTGCCCCGTACCTCTCACGACCAGGAACGCCCGGGCTGTGGCAGAGCCCAGGAGATTGTGAGCGACGCAGTCGTAGGAGCCTGCATCCCCAGTCTCCACATTCTCCAGCCACAGGCTCCCATCAGGCAGGGTCCGGAGTCGTCGGCTGGCCCGCAAGGGTTGACCCGCCCGCAACCATTCAATGGTGGGTATGGGCTCTCCAGTGGCCTGGCATCGCAGAGCCACGTCATCCCCGGATCTCACTGTCATGTCCTGGGGCTCCACCTGGAACACCGGAGCACCTGTGGGAGGCCCAGGTGGCTTTTAGGAACATTTAATTATTTTTGCATATTCAAATGGAATATGTTCATTTAGACACACTGGGAAATCCAGAGAGGCAGAAAGAAGAAAATAAGAACTACATAGGATTCTTCCACCCAGTATCTTTCCTGAATATTTCCCTCTAGACACTGTTGCTTTACGAAAATATGATCATATGGCCATATCTGCTTTTATTTTTATTTTATTTTTTGAGACAGAGTCTTGCTCTGTACCCCAGGCTGGAGTGCAATGGCGCGATCTTGGCTCATTGCAACCTCCACCTCCTGGGTTCAAGTGATCCTCCCATCTCAGCCTCCTGAGTAGCTGGGATTACAGGCACCTGCCACCACGCCTCACTGATTTTTGTATTTTTAGTAGAGACATGGTTTCATCATGTTGGCCAGGTTGGTCTCGAACTCCTGACCTCAGGTGATCCACCCGCCTCAGTCTCCCAAAGTGCTGGGGTTACAGGCATAAGCCACCATGCCTGACCATCTGCTTTTATTTTTCCTTCCCAATAGATCGTAACTACCTTTCCACGCAGTTATATATCTGTTATTAGTGGCTAGATAGTCTTCTATTGCCCGGCTCTACTGGGATTGGCTAAACCAAGCCTCTCCTACAGGACAGTTAGGCTGCTTCCAATGAAGTCAGGGCCATCTGTCAGAACTGCCTTTAGGGCTCTGTCACCTACTGTGGGTGACTCTCACCAAGTCACTCCCTGAACCTCAGTGTTCCCATCTGAAATATGGGGATGATGCTTCCTGTCCACTTACTATTACAGACCCTCCTGGAAGGCTAACATGGAAAGGATGGGAAAGGCCCAGTGCTGGTGAGGCTGCAGAACAAGCAGAACTCGCACACACTGCGGTGGAAATGCAACGTAGTTCAGCCAAGGTGGGCTGCTGTGTGCCTGCGTGTTCACTTCCTGCGGATGCTGCAGCAAGTTGCAGAAACACGGGAGAAACTGTGGAGGCCAGGAGACCCACATCAGCCTCACTGGGCCCAAGTTCAGGTGCCCTGCTCCCTCCAGAGGTTCTGGGGGACAGCCCATTCCTCACCTCTTCCAGCTTCCGCCCACCAGCATTCCTTAGCCTGAGGCTGCAACAATCCATCCTCTGCCTCCATCTCCACTTTACCTTCTCCTCTCTCTCTCTCCCCTGCCACACCACCCCAGCTCTCTCTCTCTCTTTTTTTTTTTTTTTTGAGACAGAGTCTCACTCTGTCACCCAGGCTGGAGTGCAGTGGTACGATCTCAGCTCATTACAACCTCTGCCTCCTGGCTTCAAGCGATTCTCCTGCCTCCGCCTCCCAAGTAGCTGGGATTACAGGCGTGTGCCACCACGCCCGGTCAATTTTTGTACTTTTGGTAGAGACGGGCTTTTACCATATTGATCACACTGGTCTCAAACTCCCAGCCTCAGGTGATCCACCCTCCTCGGCCTCCTAAAGTGTTAGGATTATAGTCGTGAGCCACCACGTCCGGCCCGGGCTCTCTTTTATAAGAATACTTGTAGCCGGGTATGGTGGCTCATGCCTGTAACCCCAGCACTTTGGGAGGCTGAGGTGGGTGGACTGCTTGAACCTAGGAATTTGAGAAGAGTCTGGCAAACATGGTGAAACCCTATTTCTACTAAAAAAAAAAATACAATAATTAGCCAGATGTGGTGGTCTGTGCTGGTAATCCTAGCTACTTGAGAGGCTGATGCAGGAGAATTGCTTGAACCTGGGAGGCAGAGGTTACAGTAGCCGAGACTGCGCCACTGCACTCCAGCCTGAGCAACAGAGCGAGATTCCATCTCAAAAAAAAAAAAAAAACCAAAAAAAAAACCACACCCCAAAATAAAACACTTGTGATAGCATTTAGGGGCCACCGAGATAATCTGCCTACTTTAAGATCCTTAACTTAATTACATTTGCAAAGATTCCTTTTCCAGGTAAGGAAACATTCGCAGGCCCTGGGGACTAGGACCTAGACATATCTTTGGGAGCCATTCGTCAGATACTACACAGCCCACGTGTCCTAAAGCGGAACACATGTGTACCACGAGACCTCGCGCTTCTGCTCCTGGACAAACACCCCAACAAGAGTGTGTGTGTGCGTTCACCGGAGGGCGTGCGTAAGAAGGTCACAGCAGCCCTGTTCTAAACTGCCCATCACTGGAAACTAACCTACAGTGGAATACATGAATAAACTGTAGTACATCCATGTAGCAGAAAAACATACAGCAATGAGAACCGATAAACGAATTCCATGTGAACAGTATGGACGAATGCCACAAATAATGATGTGCAAAAGAAGAGTCTATGCAAAAGCACGTGTGGGGTGAGTCCATTTAAATGAAGGTCGAGGCCAGGCACGGTGACTCATGCCTGTAAGCCCAACACTTTGGGAGGCTAAGGTGGGTGGATCACCTTAAGTCAGGAGTTCGAGACCAACTTCCCAGGTTCAAGCAATTCTCCTGCATCAGCCTCTCAAGTAGCTAGGATTACAGGCACAGACCACCACACCTGGCTAATTTTTGTATTTTTTTTAGTGGAAATAGGGTTTCACCATGTTTGCCAGACTCTTCTCAAATTCCTAGGTTCAACATGGTGAAACCCCGTCTCTACTAAAAATACAAATATTAGCCAGGTGTGTCCCAAATAACAGTTTCAGGGCTCCCAAAATCAACCAAAGACACACAACAAATTGAGAAGCATTTACATTTTTTGTTTTTTTTGAGACGGAGTCTCGCTCTGCCGCCCAGGCTGGAATGCGATCTCAGCTCACTGCAGCCTTGACCTCCCGGCTCAAGCCATCCTCCCACCTTAGCCTGCTGAGTAGCTAGGACTACAGGTGTGTGCCACCACACCTGGCTAATTTATTTATTTTTTGTAGAGATGGGATTTCACTGTGTTGCCCAGGCTGGTCTCAAATTCCTGAACTCAAGCGATCCTCCCACTTTGGCCTCCCAAAGTGCTGGGATTACAGCTGTGAGCCGTCGTGCCAGGTCTTGAGAAGCATTTATCCATAAAAAGCCTCTATGGCTGGGCACAGTGGCTCACGCCTGTAATTCCAGCCCTTTGGGAGGCTGAGGTGGGTGGATGGCCTGTGGTCAGGAGTTCGAGACCAGCTGGGCCAACATGGTGAAACTCTATCTCAACTAAAATTACAAAAATTAGCTGTGACGAGGTGGTGGGTGCCTGTAATCCCAGCTATTCGGGAGGCTGAGGCAGGAGAATCTCTTGAACCTGGGAGGTGGAGGTTGCAGTGAGCTGAGATCGCGCCACTGCACTCCAGCCTGGGTGACAGAGTGAGACTCTGTCTCAAAAAATAATAATAAAAAAAAAGCCTCTAGAACTTTGGATAAGAACAGCGAAACCTTTGGTCCTCCTGCCTAGGGCTCTGCCCTTCCTTATCCCACTGTGACCACCACAGTGATTTTATTAGGAATGACTGTCAAAAACAGCAGCTTTGGGGCTGGGCGCGGTGGCTCACGCCTGTAATCCCAGCACTTTGGGAGGCCAAGGTGGGCGGATCACGAGGTCAGGAGATCGAGACCACGGTGAAACCCCGTCTCTCTTAAAAATACAAAAATTAGCCAGGTGTGGTGGCGGGCGCCTGTAGTCCCAGCTACTCCGGAGGCTGAGGCAGGAGAATGGCGTGAACCTGGGAGGTGGAGCTTGCAGCGAGCTGAGATTGCGCCACTGGACTCCAGCCTGGGTGACAGAGCGACACTCCGTCTCAAAACAAAACAAAACAAAACAAAACAAAAAAACAGCAGCTTTTGCCACCCCTGAGGGCTGTCTTGATGTGCAGTAGAGGATGAAAGCATGCCCTGAGAAATATCATCAGGAAAAGGGGCAAAACTGGTAGGAACCAAAAGAGAAACGGCTGCTGTGCTGGCCTGTGGCGTGGCCCCGGCTGAGAAGAACAGGGGCCCAGCCAGCAACTTAATGGGGAGAACCTGGAAATGAAGGAGCCATGGACAGGCTGGATCGGCTCCCCACAATCCCTGGCCAACGTGGGAAATATGCACCTGTGCAAGGGAGATTTGAGGGGTACAAAGGACAGTCAAACCGAGGCCGACTTGAAAACTGCCTGAACTTCAAATTACTCCACAGCCATGTTTTGCTGAGATTTCCTTTTTTTTTTAAATTGTTTCAAGCATGTTGACAACTGCTCACAGAACCATCCCTGTCAGCTAGCCTGGGCAACATAGAAAGACCTCATCTCTACAAAAAATAAATAAAGTAGCCGGGCATGGTGGTGTGCACCTGCAGTCCCAGCTACTTGGGAGGCTGAGAAGTGGGAGGATTGCTTGAGCCCGGGAGGTCAAGGCTGCAGTGAGCTGTGATTGTGCCACTGCACTCCAGTCTGGGTGACAGAGCAAGACCCCGTCAAAAAATTAAAAAGAAATCCTTATCAGATGACTCAAACATCTGTGCTATCTCAGTTGGTGTCTGTTGCGTGTCGGTTCTCATTCAAGTTGAGATTTTTCCTTGTTCTCGGTATGATAAGTGAGTTTCAGTATGATAAGATTTGGGTTCTTATTTAAATCTTCCATCTTAGCAGACCTGGAACACTGCCAGGGAAAGGAGGTGCCACTCACTTCTGCCAGATGAGAGTGGAAGTGGAAGTCTGGGTTCCCTACGTGGCCTCCATGGACACCCGGGAACGGGGAGGGTGCCTCATTATTGCTGGGTATTGGAGGGAGTTCGCGCTTCAAGTGGGGCTCTGCTGGCACCACCCTGGTTGGAAGGGAGAGGGGTACTGCTTATTGCTCCCCACTCGGCCTGTGTAGGCGAGGGGCTTCCCACTCAGTGGGTGACAGTGGTGACAGTTCAGTCTTGGTCAGGCGCAGTGGCTCATGCCTGTAATCCCACCACTTTGGGAGGCTGAGGCAGGTGGATCATTTGAGCCCAGGAGTTTGACACTGGTTTAGGCAACATAAGGAGACCCCGTCTCTACAAAAAAATAAATACATAAAAATAAAAATTAGCCAGGTGTGGTGGCACGTGCCTGCAGTCCCAGTTACTTGGGAGGCTGAGGTGGGATGACCACCTGAGCCAAGGCTGCAGTGAGCCATGATCATGTCACTGCACTCCAGCCTGGGCAACAGAGTCAGACCTTGTCTAAAAAAAAAAAAAAATGGGCCGGGTGCGGTGGCTCAAGCCTGTAATCCCAGCACTTTGGGAGGCCGAGACGGGTGGATCACGAGGTCAGGAGATCGAGACCATCCTGGCTAACACGGTGAAACCCTGTCTCTACTAAAAATACAAAAAATTAGCCGGGCGAGGTGGTGGGCGCCTGTGGTCCCAGCTACTCGGGAGGCTGAGGCAGGAGAAAGACGTGAACCCGGGAGGTGGAGGTTGCAGTGAGCTGAGATCCGGCCACTGCACTCCAGCCTGGGCGACAGAGCAAGACTCCGTCTCAAAAAAAAAGAAAAAAAATAGTCCTTATCAGATTACCAAATATCCCTACTACCTCAGTTGATGTCTGTTGTCTGCTTTCGTTGAGATTTTCCTTGTTCCTGGTATGTAAATTGAGATTTTCCTTGTTCCTGGTATGTAAATTGAGATTTTCCTTGTTCCTGGTATGTAAATTGAGATTTTCCTTGTTCCTGGTATGTAAATTGAGATTTTCCTTGCTCCTGGTATGTAAATTGAGATTTTCCTTGCTCCTGGCATGTAAGTGAGTTTCATTATTATAAGACTCAGATTTCTATTTAAATGTTCCATTTTTGGTAGATCTGGAACACTGCCAAGAAAAAGCGGCACCACTCACTTCTGCCAGGTCAGAGCGGAAGCCCAGGTTCCCAACGAGGCCTCCATGGACATCCCGGAACAGGGAGGGGTGCCTCATTACTGCTGGGCATGGGTGGAGGCATGCCCACTCTGGGCCTCTGGTGGCACTACCCTGGCTGCATACCTGGCCTGATAGGGGAGGAGCTTCCCACTCAGATGACAGTGGTGACAATTCCGCCTCTTCATTAGGTGTCACCTGACAGCATCCCGCTCCAGTGTGGGGAGAACAGTGCCTCAGTACAGGGGATGAGGGTGGAAATGTGGGCTCCCAGTTAGTTTGATGATGGGGCTGGGGTGTTTTTCATGGTGTTTGCCTCCCAAGTAGTTGGGACTACAGGCATGCGCCACCATGCCCATCTATTTTTTTTTTTTTTTTTTTTTTTTTTGTATTTTTGGTAGAGATGGGGTTTCACTGCATTCCCCAGGCTGATCTCAAATTCCTGAGCTCAAGCGATCTGGCTACCTCAGCCTCCCAAAGTGCTGGGACTACAGACATGAGCCACCATACCCGGTTGGGGGTTGTTATTTACAAGTTTTCTTTCTTACTATGCTGTCCCTATCTTAGTCCCTTGCAAGTGAGGACAGGCTCTTATTGAGGTGCACACATGCCCGTGCGCGTGCGTGCGTGCGTGTGTGTGTGTGTCTGTATGTCTGAGCCCACTGGTGGTTCCAGGATATAAGGGACAAAGAGCAACACCTGGGCATTCAACACCACATTGCTCCTCAGGTCCCAAGATCAGTAGTCTATCCTCCTCCTTTTCTCTATTTTTCAGAGGCTCTTTCTGTTTGCTTCTAGATAAAGTCCAAGGTGCTCAGCTGTCCTTAGCAAGACAAATAGGGAGAAGTGCATCTACACCATCTTGTCTGGAACCACAAACCTATTCCACGCATGACCCAAACTCTCAACACACTAGGTACAAAAGGGGAACTTCCTCAGCCTGAGAAAGGGCATCCACAAAAACTCACAGCTAACATCACACCCCATGGTGAAAGACCGACTGCTTTCCACCTAAACCAGGGAACCAGGCAAGGATGGCTGCTCTCGCCGCTTCAACTGTGTACCAGAGGGTTCAACCAAGGCAATAAGGCAAAGCAAAAATCTTCAAGGTACACAGATTTGAAAGAAAGAAGTCAAACTGTCCCTATTCATAGATGATATGATATTAGATTCAACTGTATCTCTACATATTATCAATTACAAATCCAAAAATCAAAGAAAACAATTCCACCCAAAATAGCATCAACAATAATAAAAAGACTTAAAATCAATTTAACAAAAATACAACAGCAGTACACTGAAAGCCACAAAACATCACTGAAAGGAACTAAAAATCAACATAAATGGTACTAGAACAATTGGCTCTCCATATGCAAAAAAGGAAGTTAGACCCTTACCCCACACAAAAATTAACTCAAAATGGATCATAGACCTAAATGTGAGAACTAAAACTACAAAAATTATATAAGAAAATGTGTGGGCATGGTGGCTCATGCCTGTAATCCCAGCACTTTAGGAGGCCAAGGTGAGTGGATCATCTGAGGTCAGCACTTCGAGACCAGACTGGCCAATGTGGTGAAGCCCCAACTCTACTAAGTATACAAAAATTAGCCCGATGTGACCACGGGCACCTGTGATCCCAGCTACTTGGGAAGCTGAGGCAAGAGAATTGCTTGAACCCAGGCGGATGTTGCAGTGAGCTGAGATCGTGCCATTGCACTCCAGCTGGGCAAAAAGAGCAAAACTCTGTCTCAAAAAAAAAAAAAAAAAAAAAAAAGAAAAGAAAAGAAAAGAAAAGGAAAAGAAAATGTGGGGTGCAGTGGCTCATGCCTGTAATCCCAGCACATTAGGAGGCTGAGGCAGGTGGATTGCTTGAGCCAGGCATTTGACACCAGCCTGGGCAACATGATGAAACCCCGTCTCTACTAAAAATTCAAAAATTAGCTGGGCGCGATGGTCTGTGCCTGTAATCCCAGCTACCCAGGAGGCTGAGGCAGGAGAATCACTGAAACCCGAGAGGCAGAGGCCGAGGCCGCAGTGAGTTGAGATCACACCACTGCACTCCAGGCTGGGAGACAGAACGAGACTCCCTCTCAAAGAAAAAAAAAATTAAATAAGAAAATGTGGGGCATGGTGGCTCATGCCTGTAATCCCAGAAATTTAGGAGGCTGAGGCGGGTGGATTGCTTGAGGCCAGGAGTTCAAGACCATCCTGGGCAACATGATGAAACCTCATCTCCACTAAAATTACAAAAGTTAGCTGGGCATGGTGGCAGGTACCTGTGTTCCCAGCTACTTGGGAGGCTGAGGCACGAGGATCGCTTGAACCCAGGAGGTGGAGGTTGCAGTGAGCCGAGATCGTGCCACTGCACTCTAGCCTGGGCGACACAGCAAGACTCCGTCTCAAAAAAAAAAAAAAAAAAAAAAAAAGAGGAAGGAAGCAAACAAAAAATGTGACTGTAGGTTAAGCAAAGATTTTTTTTTTTTTGAGACAGAGTCTCCCTCTGTCGCCAGGCTGGAGTGCAATAGCGTGATCTTGGCTCACTGCAACCTCTGCCTGCCAGGTTCAAGTGATTCTCCTGCCTCAGCCTCCCGAGTAGCTGGGACTACAGGCGCCTGCCACCATGCCCAGCTAATTTTTGTATTTGTAGTAGAGACGGAGTTTCACCATGTTGGCCAGGATGGTCTCGATCTCTTGACCTCGTGATCTGCCCGCCTCTGCCTCCCAGCGTACTTAGATTACAAGCGTGAGTCACCACGCCTGGCCGGCAAAGATTCTTAAAAGATGTAACACCAAATGCACGACTCGAAAAATACAAAATGGATAAATTTGGACTCCATCGAATTTTAACACTTTTGCTCTTCAAAGGCAGCATTAAGAAAATGCAAAGATAACCCACAGACTGGGAGAAATATTTGTAAATCATGTATCTGATAAAGGGCTTATATCCATGCTATATAAAGAACTCCTGGAACTCGCCCAGTAAGATAAACAACTCCATTTAAAAATGAACACAAACGCCAGATGCTGTGGCTCATGCTTGTAATCCCAGCATTTTGGGAGGCTGAGGCAGGTGGATCTCCTGAGGTCAGGAGTTCAAGACTAGCCTGGCCAACATGGCGGAACCCCAGCTTTACTAATAATACAAAAATTAGTTGGGCGTGGTGGCTACTTGGGAGGCTGAGGTGGGATAATCACCTGAGCCTGAGAGGTCAAGGCTGCAATGAGCCGTGATCACGTCACTGCACTCCAGCCAGGGCAACAGAGGCAGACACTGTCTCAAAAAAAAAGTCCTTATCAGATTACTTAACATCTGTACTATCTCAGTTGGCATCTGTTGATTGCCTGTTCTCCTTCAAGTTGAGAGTTTCCTTGTTCCTGGTATGTAAGTGAGTTTCAGTATTGTAAGACTCGGGTTCTTATTTAAATCTTCGGTTTTTGGAAGAGCTGGAACACTGTCAAGAAAAAGTGGTGCCACTCACTTCTGCCAGGTCAGAGTGGAATTCCAGGTTCCCTATGAGGCCTCCACGGACATCCCGGAACGGGGAGGGATGCCTCATTACTGCTGGGCATGGGTGGAGGCATGCCTACACTGGGCCACTGCTGGCACTACCCTGGCTGCCCACCTGGCCTGATGGGGGAGGAGCGTCCCACTCAATAGGTGACAATTCTGTCTCTTCATTAGGTGTCACCTGACACCATCCTGCTCCACAGGGGGAGAGCAGTGCCTCGGCACAGGGGGTGAGAGCGGAAGTGCAGGCTCCCACTTGATTTGATGATGGGGCTGGGGTGTTTTTCATGGTGTTTGGCTAGAGGATTATTATTATTATTATTATTATTATTATTATTATTATTATTTTGAGACAGTGTCTGCTACCCCAGGCTGGAATGCAGTGGTGCGATCTCAACTCACTGCAACCTCTGTCTCCCAGGTTCAAGCGATCCTCCTCCCTCAGCCTCCCAAGTAGCTGGGACTATGGGTGTGTACCACCATGATTAGCTTTTTTTTTTTTTTTTTTTTCTTTTTCGTATTTTTGGTAGAGATGGGGTTTCACTATATGACCCAGGCTGGTCTCGAACTCCTGAGCTCAAGCAATCTGCCTGCCTTGGCCTCCCAAGATGCTGAGATTACAGACATGAGCCAACACTCCTGGCCAGGGGTTGTTATTTACAAGTATTAGTAAGTTGTCCCTTTCCCAGTCCTTTGTGAGTGAGGACAGGCTCTTGTTGAGGCGTGTGTGTGTGTGTGTGTGTGTGTGTGTATGTGCACACATGCATGTGTCTGAGCCCACTGGTGGTTCCAGGTTGCTGGCTTCTCAAGTACACAGCCCAGGATATAAGGGACAAAAAGAAACACCCGGGCATTCAACACCACATTGCTCCTCAGGTCCCAAGATCGGGAGTCTATCCTCCTTCTTTTCTCTACTTTTCAGAGGCTCTTTCTGTTTGCTTCTAGATAAAGTCCAAGGTGCTCAGCTGTCCTTAGCAAGACAAATAGGGAGAAGTGCATCTACACCATCTTGTCTGGAACCACAAACCTATTCCACGCATGACCAAAACTCTCAACACACTAGGTGCAAAAGGGGAACTTCCTCAGCCTGAGAAAGGACGTCCACAAAATCTCACAGCTAACATCACACCCCATGGTGAAAGACCGACTGCTTTCCACCTAAACCAGGGAACCAGGGAACCAGGCAAGGATGGCTGCTCTCGCCGCTTCAACTGTGTACCAGAGGGTTCAACCAAGGCAATAAGGCAAAGCAAAAATCTTCAAGGTACACAGATTTGATAGAAAGAAGTCAAACTGTCCCTATTCATAGATGATATGATATTAGATTCAACTGTATCTCTACATATTATCAATTACAAATCCAAAAATCAAAGAAAACAATTCCACCCAAAATAGCATCAACAATAATAAAAAGACTTAAAATCAATTTAACAAAAATACAACAGCAGTACACTGAAAGCCACAAAACATCACTGAAAGGAACTAAAGATCAACATAAATGGTACTAGAACAATTAGCTCTCCATGTGCAAAAAAGGAAGTTAGACCCTTACCCCACACAAAAATTAACTCAAAATGGATCACAGACCTAAATGTGAGAACTAAAACTACAAAAATTCTATAAGAAAATGTGTGGGCATGGTGGCTCATGCCTGTAATCCCAGCACTTTAGGAGGCTGAGGCAGGTGGATTGCTTGAGGCCAGGAGTTTGATACCAGCCTGGGCAACATGATGAAACCTCGTCTCTACTAAAATTACAAAAATTAGCCAGGTGTGGTGGTGTGTGCCTGTAATCTCAGCTACTTGGGAGGTTGAGGCACAAGGAATGCTTAAACCTTGGGGGTGGAAGTTGCAGTGAGCTGAGATCTTGCCACTGCACTCCAGCCTGGGTACCAGAGTGAGACTCTGTCTCAAAAACATTAAAAAGAAAAAAAAAGAAAAGAAAAAAACGAAAGAAAGAAAGAAAGAAAGAGAAAAAGAGAGAGAGAGAAAGAGAGAAAGAGAAAGAAAGAAAGAAAGAAAGAAAGAAAGAAAGAAAGAAAGAAAGAAAGAAAGAAAGAAAGAAAGAAAGAGAGAAAGAGCGAGAGAAAGGAAGGAAGGAAGGAAAAAGGAAAGGAAAGGAAAGGAAAAAGATGGGAAAGGAAAGGAAAAGAAAAGAAAAAGATGACCTTAGGTTAGGCAAAGATTTTTAAAAGGTATAACACCAAATACTTGATTCAAAAAATATGAAATGGATGAATTTGGACTTCACCAAATTTTAACACTTTTGCTCTTCAAAGTCACCATTAAGCAAATGCAAAGACAAGCCACAGACTGGGAGAAATATTTGCAAATCATGTATCTGATAAAGGGCTATATCACATGGTATGTAAAGAACTGTAGAAAATCACTAGTAAGATAAACAACTCCATTTAAGAATGCGCACAAGCACTGGGTGCAGTGGCTCACTCCTGTAATCCCAGCACGTTCGGAGGCCAAGGCAGGTGGATCACCTGGGGTCAGAAGTTCAAGACCAGCCTGGCCAACATGGTGAAACCCCGTTTCTACTAAAAATACAAAAATTAGCCAGGCGTGGTGGCGGGCATCTATAATCCCAGATACTCAGGAGGCTGAGACAGGAGAATTGCTTGAACCCGGGAGGCGGAGGTTGCAGTGAGCAGAGATGGTGCCATTGCACTCTGGCCTGAGCAACAGAGCCAGACCCTGTCTCAAAAAATATTAGTAACAATAACTGTGGTAAAAAATACATTACATAAAATTTATCATTGAACCACTTGTAAGGTACAGTTCAGTAGTGTTGAGTATTTGACATTGTTGTACAACCTCCAGAACTTTTTCCTCTGGCTAAACGGAAACTCCGGACTCATTAAACACTAACCCCCCCTTCTCCCCTCCCCGCAGCCCCTGGCAAGCTCCATACTACTTTGGGTCTTTATGCTTTTGACCACTCTAGGCCCCTCATAGAAACAGAATCATATAGTGTTTCTTTTTTTGTGATTGGCTTTTTCCACTTCGCATAACGACCTCAAGGTTCATCTATGTTGTAGCCTGTGTCAGAATTTCATTCCTTTTGTTCCTTTTTTTTTTTTTTTTTTTTTGAGACTGAGTATTGCCTGTCACCCAGGCTGGAGTATGGTGGAACGATCTTGGCTCACTGCAACCTCTGCCTCCTGGGTTCAAGTGATTCTCCTGCCTCAGCTTCCTGAATAACTGAGAGTACAGGCGCGCCACCACGTCCAGCTAATTTTTGTATTTTTAGTAGAGACAGAGTTTCAGTATGTTGGAAAGGCTGTTCTCGAATTCCAGACTCCAGGTGATCCACCTGCCTCAGCCTCCCAAAGTGCTGGGATTACAGATGTGAGTCACCGAGCCCAGCCCTAGAATTTCCCTCCTTTTTAAAGTTAAATAATATTGCATTGAACGAATGGGTGAATTTTATGGTATGCAAATTATAACTCAATAAAGTTTCTTTCTTTCTTTTTTTTTTTTTAAAGAGGCAGAATCCAGGACAGTAATTATTGGGCAGGGGGCAGTGAACAAAGGTGGGCATGCTGGAGGATGGGAGCTGGCGTTGTCCTATTTCTTTGATCTGGCTGCTGGTTAACTGGGTGGGTTCACATTGTAAAAATTCACTGAGCTCTGCACTTCGGATCCTCGCTCTTCTCCACAGGTATTCATCTTCAACAAAACATTTTCTACAGAATCCCTATTGAGACAACTTCACAGTGTTATTCTGAGGCTCAAACAGCGCCTGGTAAACTACGAGCTGCTTGGCACCTGCGAGAGCCATTGCGGTGATCTGGACGGCTGGTCTGAGTTTTAAATGCCCAGCTCCCCCTGGGCCCACGTTGCCAGGTTTTCTTTAGCTCAGTCCTGAGTCTCACTCACCCTACATTTGGGAAACATTTGATAGGATTCAATGTGTGTTCCAAATAAGCATTAATGAAAGAATTCCAAGTCTTGGCCCTGCCTGTCTGCCCTCTAGGCGACTCACACCACCGCTGTCCCCAAGCACACTCCCCACGTCCCCACTCTGCTGAGGCCGAGACTCACTCTGCAGGACGAGGATCACCACTTTCTTCGCCATGCCCATCTCGTTCTCTGCCAGGCACTGGTACTGTCCCGCATCGTCCCTCTGCAAGTGGGCACAGGAGAGGGGACACGGTGCTCAGAGAAGAAGACGAGCAGCTCAGACAGTTGGGTAGGGGACTGAGGCCAGCCAGCCAGCAAGGGGCTTAGGCTGTGAACCAGCCAGCGACACCTGATCCCCCACGGAGCATCAGAAGGACCTCTGTGACCACTTGTCAGCAGACATGCAAAGAGAATCCAGCCCCTTTTCACACCCGAAAATGGGGGGCTGTGACTAAGGTCCTTGTTGCCCTAGGTGGAACAACTTGCGGGAAAAGCATGGTGTAGATCCACCTCTTCCAAACTGTGTAAGTTGAAATCTTACTGTCCCATGGCACATTATTTGAGACTCCTTGGAAAAAAGGGTTCCATGGTGAAGTAAGTTTGGGAGACACTGAGTTAGATGACATGTTATGGTACTTTGGAAATCAATAACTATAGGAAAACAAGAACATTAGACACCGCTGTTGTATAAACAGGATGGCAGGACCTTTCGGGGCATTTATTGTGCCAGTGTGCAAAGTGAGTCTTCCAGAAGGGAGACGGTTTGCAGTGTTTCCCTAACAGGTGGCCCACGGATATGTGATGGAACTCAGGTGGCACGCTGGCTCACATCACTTCTGAGTGGCAGCACCACCGTGAGATGGCGCTGGGGCAGTCTGAGGCCACCATCCACTCCCAGAAGATGGTATCTAGTGGGCCACACCCAAAGGACTCGGGGGGACTGCATGGCACAAAGTTAAGAGTGTAGGTTTGGAGGTCAGACCAATGTGGGACTGAGTCCCAACCCCACTGCTTACTGCCCTGAACCCATTACTTAGCACATTTTCATGCTTCTGGAGCCTCAGTTTCCCCTTCTGTAAAATAGGAATGATAACTGCTAGGATCTTATAAGCATTAAATGGAACAATGCTTGCTAAGTGCGAGGCCCCGTGCCTGGCCCACAGTTAGTACTTGGGCAACAGGAGTCATTATTACCACTGCTCTTACCGCTACTCTTATTACTAGTTCTATTATTATTACTGCCCAGAGAAAGGCTCCCAAATGGGTGAGATCAAGGCCCCTAAGATGAACTTGAGTCAGGACTGACTTGGGGATTTCTGCACAATCACCAGAACTTGAGGCACAAAATGGAAGTTAAGGGGCTGCCCCAGGGCCCAAGGCTTTGGAAACAGCACGAAGCCTGAGGCAGGAGACCTGGGGGTGGGGGCCCTGCCTCCTGCACTTATTGGTTGTGGGCCTCTCTGAACTTCAGTGCCTTCGTCTGTAAACAGGGAGCATGATTACCTGCCTACCCTGCCCCCTGAGATTGTTAATAACAACATTTTGGGAGCATTACCCACAGATCACTCTTAAATAATGCGTAGGAGACATCTCACTGACTTCTAATTACAATCCTATGAGGTAGAACGAATTTGCTCCATTGAATGGTTGGATGACCAAGGAACAGAAAAGCCCAGTGGCCGGAGGTCAATATTGGTGGTAGTGGGAGGATGTCTGGGGAATGGGCAGGGAGGTGGTTTGTAGACTGCAGAAGCAGGGGGGGCAACATGAAGAACCCTCTTGAGCAATCAGAAAAAGCATAGAGTTGTCCTTGGTGGTCCCACCCAAGGTGCCAGGCCCCGACTTGCCTCAGTCCTGCGGATGGTCAGTGAGCCATTCTGCAGCTGGTGCCGGAGGCGGCTGCCCCGCAGTAGAAGGCCATCTTTGATCCAGCGGATAGCCGGCACTGGGTCTCCACGCGCCACACAGTCTAGCTGAATGCTGCCTCCTACAGGTTCTACCAGGTAGGAGAAAGCCTCCCCTTGTAGGACAGGAGCCTCTGCATGGGGTGACATGGAGCAAGCTGTCAGAAAAGAGGCTCCCTACAGGCTCAACCTCCTATAAACCCCAAAGGTCTGCCCAACTCCTGCCTCTAGGGGCCTCCAGAGGCTCCTCCTAGCCCAGCATGGTTGTGTGTAGTCAGTGCATCAGGGACAGCAAACAGTGGCCATGTCATGGGTCAAGTCACAAAGACTGGCAGTGGTTTCCAGGAACTGTGCTGAGAAGCATTTGAAGCTGAATGAGAACAGTGCTGTGATTGATTAGTGATGCCTGAGACGGGCACAGGCAGGGACGCAGTGCTACGCGTGTCATACACTCTCTCTCACAGATGGATGACACTAGCAGCGGAGTACCTGCCAGGTACTTTGGAAATCAATAACTATAAAAAAACAAGAACCCTAGACACCTCTGTTGTACAAAGCAACACTATGAGATTCATGCTAATCTCAAAACACTCTTGGAGGCTCTGGACTGGCTTATATCCTTCCTGGTCTCCTGAGGTTGGATCTACCAAAAGCTGCAGTTCTCTTTTGGTGCCTGGGGCTGCTGATTCCCTCCATCCGGCCCCACCCTTCCCGAAGTTGTGCAAACTAAGTCATGGCATCACCGAGGGCTCCTGTGCTACTCTTGGTAGATGAGTAGGTCATAGAGGACAACCGGCTGGCTGGCAAGCTTCTGGCATTTTTCTGCCAGGATGCCCTGGCCCCCATGCTCTCCTACCCTGGCACCATCCAGCTGCAGGTAGTGCTATAGGGCAATTGGTCAGATTCCAATTCTACCTGCAGCCAGGGTCGTCTTGGGAGTGTCAAAAATACTGATGAATAGGCCTCACCCCAGAGAGGCTGGTTTACAGAGTTGGAGGTAGAACCTGGGCTTTAGAATTTCAAGTCCCCCCAGGGATTCTAACATGCAGTCGGGGTGGGGAGCCACTAGTTCAGAGGACAGGAGGCCAGGTTCTCAGGAAACCAATAGATTGGGTCCCAGTAGACTGGAGGTCTTGAGAGAGAAGCCACCTGAGGAATGCACCCTACCCTTCACATGGACGAAGCTGACCGCCTGTGTGCGGCCCACTCTGTTCTCCGCCCAGCAGACATAAGTCCCGCTGTCTTCTCTGGAGACAGAGGCCCGCTGCAGCGTGCTGCCTCCATCCTGCTCAGACACCCCTTCTGTGGTGGAGAAAGAGAAGCCCGAGGGGGACTCTGAGTCAGGTGCAGGGGACTCCTGCCCTAAACACTTCCCTGGTGCGTGGGTACCTGCAGGAACTTAATAAAAATGCAGAAACAGATGGGAGTCCTGGGTGAAGGCTAATCAAGTCAGACCCGTTCCTGGGAGGCACAGGCCACATTGGAGGCTGCAGTTAATGAACCCATCTTCTACCATTTTCCAGCACACACTGTGTGTTTGATAAACGGTCAAGGGCAGGTCTTTGGGGGCCTCTTAGCACAGGGCACTTACTGAAACACTGCTATGATTTCTAGAGAAAAGGATTCCTTTGATTCCTTTTTTTTTTTTTTTTTTTTTTTGAGACAGTTTCGCTCTTGTTGCCCAGGCTGGAGTGCAATGGCACGATCTCAGCTCACTGCAACCTCCACCTCCCAGGTTCAACCAATTCTCCTGCCTCAGCCTCCTGAGTAGCTGGCATTACAGGCATGCGCCACCATGCCCAGCTAATGTTGTATTTTTAGTAGAGATGGGGTTTCACCATGTTGGCCAGGCTGGTCTTGAACTCCTGACCTCAGGTGATCCACCCGCCTTGGCCCCCCAAAATGCTGGGATTACAGGCGTGAGCCACCGCACCCAGCCAAGAGAAGGATTCTAATAATGGACTTTTCCTTTGGGGTTGGCCATTGCCTCTAGGAGAGGAATATGGACAAGCATCACCATCAATTAGGCATCTACTCCGGGCCAGGCCTGTGCTGAGCACGGCCCCTCCACTGTCATTCTGTCCTCAGGACCCCTGGTTATGTCCATTTGACAGATGGAGAGCGGAGCTCAGAGAGGCCGAACTATTATACTTGCCCAAGGTCCCTCCCCAGGAAGTGGTGGGGCCCAGCAAAGCCTTCACCACAGGTGTGCACGGGTATTCCACACCTGGGGACTCAGAGTTAGGAATGTGTGATGTCATATCCTAATATAGGAAAGCATCATTTTGCAGTGGAGTGGATTGCTGAGGGTCCCACAATGGGAGCAGTAGCTCTGGGCTAGAACACAGGCCTCCCCCTCCTGGCCCTGAGGTGTCTAGGTTGAGTCTTCTCAGGCGGCCTCTTGCCAGCTCTGATATATGGCTTGTCACATATGGCCACAGCTTGTCACATATGGCCACAGCTGGGTTTGCCCTGTCCGCCTACATAGGGCCACATTGAAAGACCCAGAACCAACAGGGCTGGCTGACAACCTCTTCCTCTCCATTAGGTTGGGTCTCCCCACCTGCCCTCCCTTTTTGACCTCCCGGGGTCCTGGTTCTCTGTCCCACCCACGCCCAGCAGACCCAGACCTGTGACTGGCCGGTCGTTGACAGTCCAGCCAATGCGAGGGGTGGGGCTGCCCCGGGCTGCACAGCGAAGCCACAGCCTGTCCCCAAGGCGCAGGCTGCGGTCCCCAGGCAGGGTGGTGAACACAGGCAGTGCCAGGATGGTGAGGTGCACGCGGCGGCGGGCCTGGCCCACAGCATTCTCAGCGGTACAGGTATAGGTGCCTGCATCCCGGCCCTGTGGGCAAAGAAAGGGGTTGGCCAGAGAACTTCCCCCACCTTGGCATAAGTCAGGATGCCCCTAACCCTTGAAGGTTCTCATGAAGCATCCAGCCCAGAGAGGGGAAGTGACTTGCCCAAGGTCACACAGCTAGCAAACAGGTCAGCATCACCACCGCACCCTTGCCCTGCCCTGTAGCGTTCACACGCTCTGCTGCTTCATAACCCCAGCGCTGACTGCATGATCGCAACAGCTACTGTTTACCAAACACCTACGGTGTGCTGCCCTGTGCTCAGAACTTGACCTGCACTGCAGGCCTTGCTTTTGGTGCCCTGATAGAGGGCCCAGCAGGGGCTCCAAGAGGCGGAGTTTTGTGGTGCATTCAAGCAGGGCTGGTGCGCTCGCCACTGCTCCACCAGGCTCCCCAGGTAGCTGGGTCCAATGCCCCGACCCGTTTACGTGTGTCCACTGAACCCTTCTGGAGAAGGTCGCATCACAAAATTGCAGAATCTGATGAGTGCTGAGGGGAAGGGGGTCGGGGTCGGGAGTCCCACCCATACTCCCGGCTCAACACTCCCCAAAACCCAGAGGATGGTTAATGCCAATGCATGGTTGAGAACAACTGGGTAGACTTTGGGCAGTCCGAATTCCCTGAGCCCCAGTCTGAGTTCCCTCCCTTCCCCAGGAGCTGGCTGCTGAGGTCTAGTTCAAATTTGGGTTCTGCCTCTTGGCAATGGTGGACAACTAGGTACACTTCGAGCCTTAGTTCTGGCCGTCTGTACCCGGCATGGTAACACTGACTTCCCCAGGCTCCCAGGGTTAAAGGCTGCACTGTGCTCGGCGCAGAGCATGACAAACAGGGGTCTCAGCCATTATTCCCTGCTGTGCCCCTCGGGGCGTGCCTCACCTCCAAGTTCTTCACCAGCAACTCCCCAGAAGGCTGGATGGTGAACTTCCCCTCGGCACCTGACACAGGCTGGCCATCTTTGTCCCAGGTGATGTTGGGCTCAGGACTGCCCCTGGCCTTGCAAGGCAAGAATGCATGGGAGCCTTCGGTGGTAGACAGGTCTGGGAGGCCATTCTCGATCACTGGTGGGACTGTGGGCAGAGGGAGGCCCACTCGGAACTGGGGCTGGGGGAGGCGGCTGACCCCATCCCAGGGCCCCTGGCCTTTGGCCCAGCCCTTCAGCCCTCCCTGGCCATCAGCTGCCCCGTCCAACTCCCTAGTCATAGGCCATTGCCCATGCTCAGGATGATGTGGGGACTCCCTGAATTTGGTGTAGCTGTGACGGTGATTCCATTGCACCTGTGCACACATGTACACACACACGTGCACACACACATGCACACACACAGATGACTAAAGCCACAGGACAGAGGCCTTGGGCACAAACTCCTTGTACTAGGCCACCTCTGGGGACAAAAGCATGGTAGCCATCACAGAGCATCCCTGCAGAGGAGCTATGCTGGGCAGAGTGAGGGTCACTGGCTTGGTGTCTGGCCTGTCTGGTGACCAGCGATGCTCCAGATCTGAGGGGAGAGGAGCACGCTGGACAAGGAGGTGTGGAGAAAGCCTGGAGTAGGAGCCCCTCTGAGTTCACAGCCAGAGTCCGACTCTAGCCCTACACAGCTGCGGGCGGGAACAGCCACTGAGATACCACAAAGCAGGCCACTGGGGCCAAGACACGACCAGCCCATACTGAATATTCCCAGCAGACTTTGCAGATTTTTGGCCAGTGATGCCACCTTATCTTTGAAGCCAATGATTAATCAAACTAAGGGAAGGGCACATGCAATTGCGTGTGTGCCAGAGCAGGGCCAGAGAGGCTACAGCTACTGGAAACAGGAATGAATGAGGGATGCTGGACTCATGTTCCATAGGGCCAGAGAGAAGGCAGAGGGGATGGGAGTTTATGTCTGAATCCAGAACTCAGGTGCACAATGAGAGATGTTCCCCTTAATTTCTTCTAGAACTATAAGCAGTGTGCCCTGCCAGGTGGGGAAGGGAGAAGCCTGCAGGAGCCTCAAAGCCCCTCAGTTGCCAGGGCCCACCTCGGCCCCGTTCTCACACCCACCTTGCACCACCAGCCGTGTCTTCCCCATGGCGCTGCCTGCACTGTTCTTGGCGATGCAGAGATAGTTTCCAGCATCCTCTGGGCTGGCATGGGCAATCCGCAGCTGTCCGCCTGGTAGGACCTGGGTACTCACTCCTGAATGAGGAAGACGAAAATCGGGGGCCAGGGAGCTGGGGTGGAGGACCCCCGAGGTGGGTAGATTGGGCTATTCTGTCTCACAGGCAGCAAATGACTTGCTGGGGTCACAGAGTGACCAAGGGACAGAAGGAGCCAAGAAGCCTGACCCGGAGCCCAACCCAGTTGCCTGCTCCCGACCTCCCAACTCAGCCACCGAGTGCTCGGATGGCATCTCAGGCCATGGTGACAGGAGAAGGGTTGGGGAGGGGGAGGCCAGAGCAAGGGTGGGGGCGTGTCTGGGCAGGCCAGGGGCTTTCCAGGACCTCTCAGCAGGTCTGCGGGGTCTCCCAGGGCAGGAAACAGGAACCCCCCAGGCCCACACTCTTCTCTTCCCTTCCCAGGCTGGCTGCCAGGGGTCCTCACCCGCAGGGACGTTGAGCCCTTCCTTCTGCCAGGTGATGGTTGGCCGGGGGATGCCTGAGGCCTCGCAGGGCAGCAGCACCTCCTCCTCTGCCACTGCCTGAACCACGCTGGGCAGCGGCTTCACCACCGGGGAGGCTACAAAGGACAGGGGTGCAGAGGGCCCTGAGAATGTCCACAGCTCCTCCAACCTGGGGGCCTCAGAGCATCAGAGAGAGAGGCCTCTAAGGAAGACAGGGGTTCTAGAAACATCGGCCACAGCAACAAAGACACCATGGCTGATTCTTTTCCTCCCAAAGAATCCCATGAGAGACATGTCTGGGCCTCTGAGACCTCACCTCCATCCTGAGCCCCACCTGCCTCTGGCTCTCCACCTGCTCCCCTGGCCCTAGGAACTCTGGGGTCTGGACCATAGACTCTTACCTTGCACGGTGAGGAAGACGTGCTTGTGGGCGACGCCGGCAGAGTTGCGGGCTGAGCAGGTGTAGCGGCCCGCATGGATGGGGAGGGCCTGCCCGATCTCCAGGGCGCCTGCGGGTCGGAATCAGGGTGAGGGAGTCAGGACAGAGGTCCCCAGGGATGGAGGTGGCAGGGCTCCTACACAATCCCATTCTGTCTCTGGTCACTCAACCTGCCTCCTTTGCCCATTTAAAAACAGTCTTGGGGATGTGACTACACGGGAAACTGGCGTCTAGGTTTGCCTCTGTGCCCTGCTCAAAGCAGAGACACGGGTGAGTTCCTTCCACTCTCTGGACCTCAGTTTCCCCGTGTGCACAATGAATAATCAGACAAGATGGTCTCTAGACCCTTTTGGCTGTGAAGTTCCAGGATCTGCCACTCCCCTGCCTGTAATCCCCTGCTCACAATTCCATACCCTGCTATCCTCACCTTGCTCTGCTAAAAACTCACCTCCTCTAGGAAGTCTCCCAGGATTACTGCCTCCTCTCCTCCCTTTATCCTCCCAACCTTAGCCTTGGTTACTCAGTGAACACCATTTTAACCTTCCCAGACCGCAGGCTGCACCTGGGCAGTCAAGTGACGAGGGTTGTAAATTGTGCTCCGTGAAACCCTGGGGGCCTGCTGGGTGGGGGAAGGGAGCAAGGCCCACAGCACTCTGGCCCACCCGCAGCCTGCCCCAGCCCCAGCTGGAACCAGAACTGTGGTTTGTTTTACCTGTTGAACTTTGTTGTTACCACTTATACTTATTGGAAAGAAGTTTTTGTTTTGTATTTTGTTTTGAGATAGGGTCTCACTCTGTTGCCCAGGCTGCAGTACACTGGTGCAATCATAGCTCACTGCATCCTTGAACTCCTACGCTCAAGCAATCCTCCCACCTCAGCCTCCCAAGCAGCTAGGACCACAGGCACGCACCACCACACCCGGCTAATTTTTTAAAATGTGTTTGTAGAGATGGGGTCTTGCTGTGTTGCCCAGGCTGGTCTCAAACTCCTGGCTACAAACAGTCCTCCTGCCTGAGCCTCCCAAAGTGCTGGAATTACAGGCGCGAGTCCCTGTGCCCGGCCTGGAAGGAAGTTCTATTGCTTCAGAAGAGTTTGAAAATCACAGGTCTGGCCAGTGGTTCCTAGACTTTAGGATTTCGCTAACCAACTAACAAATAAATTTGGAGACTCTCCATAAAGCTTCCAACATTTGGCCGGGCGCGGTGGCTCAAGCCTGTAATCCCAGCACTTTGGGAGGCCGAGACGGGCGGATCACGAGGTCAGGAGATCGAGACCATCCTGGCGAACACAGTGAAACCCTGTCTCTACTAAAAAGAAAATACAAAAAAAAAAAATAATAATAATAATTAGCTGGGCGAGGTGGCGGGCGCCTGTAGTCCCAGCTACTCGGGAGGTTGAGGCAGGAGAACGGCGTGAACCCGGGAGCGGAGCTTGCAGTGAACTGAGATCCGGCCACTGCACTCCAGCCCGGGCGACAGAGCGAGACTCCGTCTCAAAAAAAAAAAAAAATACAAAAAACTAGCCAGGTGAGGTGGCAGGCGTCTGTAGTCCCAGCTACTCGGGAGGTTGAGGCAGGAGAACGGCGTGAACCCAGGAGCGGAGCTTGCAGTGAACTGAGATCCGGCCACTGCACTCCAGCCTGGGCGACAGAGCGAGACTCCGTCTCAAAAAAAAAAAAAAAAAAAAAAAAAAAAAAAAGCTTCCAATGTTTTATTTTGACAAGCAAAGACATTTAAAAAATCACCATGTCAAGCCAGGCGCAGTGGCTCACGCCTGTAATCCCAGCACTTTGGGAGGCCAATGCACGCAGAACACGAGGTCAGGAGATCAAGACCATCCTGGCTAACATGGTGAAACCCCATCTCTAATAAAAATATAAAAAATTAGCCGGGTGTGGTGGCGGGCACCTGTAGTCCAAGCTACTCGTGAGGCTGAGGCAGGAGAATGGTGTGAATCCGGGAGGCAGAGCTTGCAGTGAGCCGAGATCACGCCACTGCACTCCAGCCTGGGCAATAGAGCAAGACTCCATCTCAAAAAAAAAAAAAAAAATCATCATGTTAGGCCAGGCATGGTGGCTCACACCTGTAATTCCAGCACTTGGGGAGGCTGAGAAGGGCAGATCACCTGAGGTCAGGAGTTCAAGACCAGCCTGGCCAACATAGTGAAACCCCATCTCTGCAAAAATACAAAAATCAGCCAGGCATGATGGCAGGTTCCTGTAATCTCAGCTACCTGGGGAGCTGAGCCAGGAGAATCCCTTGAACCTGGGAGGTGGAGGCAGCAGTGAGCGGAGATAGCGCCATTGCACTCCAGACTGGGAGACAGAGCAAGACTCCATCTTAAAAAAAATCACCAAAGGCCGGGCGCGGTGGCTCAAGCCTGTAATCCCAGCACTTTGGGAGGCCGAGACGGGCGGATCACGAGGTCAGGAGTTTGAGACCATCCTGGCTAACACGGTGAAACCCCGTCTCTACTGAAAAATACAAAAAGCTAGCCGGGCGAGGTGGCGGGCGCCTGTAGTCTCAGCTACTCGGGAGGCTGAGGCAGGAGAATGGCGTAAACCCGGGAGGCGGAGCTTGCAGTGAGCTGAGATCCGGCCACTGCACTCCAGCCCGGGCTACAGAGCAAGACTCCGTCTCAAAAAAAAAAAAAAAAAAAAAAAAAAAAAAAAAAAAAAAAATCACCATGTACTATTATCTTAATATCATCAAGAAAAGGAAGTTTCAACACCAAAAGATAATTTCATAATAAAGGAGGATCTTTCTGATGGGATTAAACTAGGTTAACAAAAACTCCCAGGGAGCTGTTATTTTTCTTTTTCTTTTTTTTTTTCTTTTGAGACGGAGTCTCGCTCTGTCGCCCAGGCTGGAGTGCAGTGGCCTGATCTCAGCTCACTGCAAGCTCCGCCTCCCGGGTTCCCGCCATTCTCCTGCCTCAGCCTCCCGTGTAGCTGGGACTACAGGCGCCCGCCACTGCGCCCGGCTAATTTTTTTTATATTTTTAGTAGAGATGGGGTTTCACTGTGTTAGCCAGGATGGTCTCGATCTCCTGACCTCGTGATCCGCCCGTCTCGGCCTCCCAAAGTGCTGGGATTACAGGCTTGAGCCACCGCGCCCGGCCCTATTTTTCTTATTTTGCCATGAAATAGCACTTGTATGCCAGAGGGTCTTGGGGAACCACTGATGGGTCTCAACACTACAGAGCATGGAGGAGAATATGGAGCTCAGAAAGGGCGAGAGGGTCCTCCCAGGTCACACAGCCAGGAGAGGCAGAGCCAGGCCAGATTGTTCCATCCTGTTCCACCATGTGACCTTCTTTCACCCCCTCTGCCTGCTCTCCCAGCCTCCCCTCAGCTGCTTCTGTCTGTGGATTACCCTTACTTACCCGATGGTGACACACGATAGCCGCTCCCCCGAGCTCCTAGCTGGGCACCTGCCTTGCTCCAGGACACGGTTGGAGCTGGTACGCCCGTGCTGTGACATGTGAGGACCACGGGTGCCATCATGGTCACGGTGAAGTCTGTCTGGTCATCGGCAATGGTGGGAGGCACTGAAACCCAAGACAAGGCTTGAGGCCCTGCCAGCGTGCATGGGGAAGTCACAGCATGGGGCCGGGGGTAAAGCCAGTACACAAGGTGACGTTAGTGGAAAAGGGCCAAGGAGTGAGGTGGGGCAACAGAGGGAGAAGTCACATTTGTCCACTCAGCAAATCCTTCTGGGCATGGGGCTATAGTTTTTTCTTTAAAAAAAAAAAAAAAAAAAAAAGTGTGTTTTTTCAGAGATTCAGAGATGGGGTCTCAATATGTTGCCCGGGCTGGAATGCCGTGGCTAATCCCAAGTGTGATCCTACTGCTGATCAACCTGTCTTGACCTGCTCTGTTTCCAACCTGGGCAGGTTCACCTTTCCTTAGGCAACCTGGTGGTCCCCCGCTCCCGGGAGGTCACCATATTGATGCTGAACTTAGTGTGAACACCCAATCAGCATAGTGCACTACAGTCCAGGACTCCCTGGGCTCAAGCGATCCTCCCGCCTCAGCCTCCTGAGTAGCTGGGACTATAGGCACGTGCCACTGCACCCAGTGGGATACAGCTTTCTATAGAGACCCTGGCCTAGTAACTTCACAGGGGTTTACTCGTGGGTTTCCCACTTGAACTAGGGGAGGCCAGAGGAGACCTCCAGGGGCAGTGTCATTTAACCTGCAATCTGAAGGGAAAGCAGGTGTTTGCTGAGTAAGGGGAAGAGTGTTCCTGGAAAAGGGAACAGCGTGTACAAAGCCCTTGAGGCAAGGAACAAAAAACTGAGCAGCTCGATTAGACCCTGGAATGAGGCGGGTCTGGCGTGAACTGAATCTGGGGGCTTGGCAGGGCCAGACCACACAGGACATGGTGTGCCCGGCTGAATTCTTGCATTCTGTCCTGAGGGCAGCAGGCAGCTGTGGAGGGAGAGATTTTTTTTTTTTCTGAGACACAGTCTCGCTCTGGAGTTGCCCAGGCTGGAGTACAGTGGCCGGATCTCAGCTCACTGCAAGCTCCGCCTCCTGGGTTTACGCCATTCTTGTTTTTATATATATATATATATATATTTTTTTTTTTTTTTTTTTTTTTTTTTGAGACGGAGTCTTGCTCTGTCGCCTGGGCTGGAGTACAGTGGCCGGATCTCAGCTCACAGCAAGCTCCACCTCCCGGGTTTACACCATTCTCCTGCCTCAGCCTCCCGAGTAGCTGGGACTACAGGCACCCGCCACCTCGCCCAGCTAGTTTTTTTTTTTTTTTTTTTTTGTATTTTTTAGTAGAGACAGGGTTTCACCGTGTTAGCCAGGATGGTCTCGATCTCCTGACCTCGTGATCCGTCCGTCTCAGCCTCCCAAAGTGCTGGGATTACAGGCTTGAGCCACTGTGCCAGGCCCATTTTTATATTTTTTAGTAGAGACGGGGTTTCACCGTGTTAGCCAGGATGGTCTCGATCTCCTGACCTCGTGATCCACCCGTCTCGGCCTCCCAAAGTGCTGGGATTACAGGCTTGAGTCACCGCGCCCGGCCGGAGGGAGGGATTTTTAATGGGGGTGATGACAAGGTCAGATTTGAATTTAGAACACTGTAGATTTGGGAGGGGCCTCTCCTGTAAGTTCCTGTGTGCCAGGAATTGTGCTGGAGCTGGGGTTATGTCAGCAGTGACCCAGCAGGATCTGAGAGGCCTTCCTGGAGGAGGTGTCCAGTGCAGTGCAAGAAAAAGCCACACAATTCCCTGCAGGCAGGGAAAGCACCCAAGGGCGGAAAGGCACTGCCCCCACCCCAGGTGTCCCCCTCCACCTCCGCCGACTCACCATGGACGGTCACCTGGTAGAGCCTGCGGGCCTCGCCCACCTCATTGCTCACCACGCACTCAAACTGGGCTGAGTCCTGGGGGCCAGGGGCCGCAAGGAGCAGGGCGTTGGAGGGCAGGAGCCTGGGGCGGACAGACGGATGGCCAAGTGGCTGCTGGGCTGACAGACCAGCCGTGCCTTTCTGGTTGTGGGGGTCTCATGCCCATTTCCTGTACCTGACCTCCAGCCCTGACTCTAGAAACGTCTTCTAGAAGTTTCTACCCCAAAGGTCTAGCTGGCGGATTTGTGAGTGATCTTCATTTTCATCCCTGTTTCTCTGTAACCCTGCCCATTTGTTACAATAACCATCTACGATAACTTCTGTAAGAACCACAACTTTAAAGCAGCTCAGAGTCTTAGTTACTGATTTCATTTTCACTAAGTCTAGGTTTGTTACATTGGTTTTCCAATTTTTAAAAATTGACATTTTTTTTTTTTTTTTTGAGACAGAGTCTCGTTCTGTTGTCCAGGCTGGAGTGCACTGGCACAATCACAGCTCACTGCAGCCTCAACCTCTCAGGCTCAGGGGATCCTCTCATCTCAGCCTCAGACACCCACCACCATACTCTGCTAATTTTTAAAATTTTTTTGTAGAGATGGGGTCTCACTATGTTGCCCAGTCTGGTCTTGAACTCCTGGCCTCAAGTAATCCTCCCACCTCAGCCTCCCAAAGTGCTGGGATTACAGGTGTGAGCTACCACGCCCAGTTCATGTTTTGCTTTTAGACAAAGAGTGACTCTGGTGGATATAAATAAAGCCCAGATGTCTCTGCTTAGCTGTATGTCCCCAGTGCCCTCACCCCTATCTCAGTGTGAAGACTCTCTGATCCCCAAAGTTGAGACACAAGTTCTGGTCCTGACTCCGGTGAGACCTGAGCACACCCTGCCCCATCCCTGCCCCATGCCCCCGTGAGACAAGAGTGCCTCCCCACCCCGTGCGTCTCAGGAAGTCACCGCAAGGTCCAGCTCGTTACCGGTAGGCGCCCTGTTGCAGGCGGAAGTCCAGCTTCTGTCCGTCCTTCCACCAGACCACCAGGGGCTTAGGGGAGCCGCTGGCCTCGCAGGGCAGCAAGGCTGGGGTGTGGGCGGTCAGGGTCAGGTTGGAGGGGCTGGGGGCGATGGCTGGAGGCTCTGGGGAGAGCGCAGTGGTCAGGAGACAGGTGCAGGGGGCACAGGGGCTGGGGGCTCTCTGAGGCTGTGCCCAGGGGCAAAGCCACTGCCTACTGTCTTCCACCCATCCCTGAGACAGCACAGAGGGCAGGAGAAAGTCCCGAGACAGCACTTTCAACAGGCTCCCAAAACTGGGTGTTTTGGGCTTTCCACATCCCTGAGCCTGGCACCCCCTTGCTGCCTTTCCTTGACTGAGGCCTCCTGGCCTCCACTCCCTTAACCCCCCACCTGAGGCCAGGGCCCACCAGAGCAGCCTCACACAAGCTGATCCGTTGGAGGGGGAGGAGATTGGGACATCTGAGTCTAGTGATTTTGAATTTTATCCTTTCACATGTTTTACCTTTTTTTTTTTTTTTTTTTTTGGTTGACAGAGTCTCACTCTATTGCCCAGGCTGGAGTGCAGTGGCGTGATCATGGCTCACTACAGCCTGAAACTCCTGGGCTCAAGTGATCCTCCCACCTCAGCCTCCCAGGTAGGTGGGACTACAGGCATGTGCCATCATGCTTGGCTAATTTAAACATTTTTTTTTTTTTGTAGAGATGGGGTCTCACTATGTTGCCCAGGTTGGTCTCAAACTCCTGGGATCAAGTCATCCTCCTGCCACGGCCTCCCAGACTTGTTTTACCTTTTGTGCATGCTTTCTTCATTGAATCACTGTTCTGTTATGTAATATATGCACTAAAATACATCTGTGTCCTTTGAGTGTGCAATGATCACAACTTTTACTAATGGGCTTCATGGTCATTTGAAGACCATTGGCTCTTGGCTCCTGACAGCTGGGGTGACCCAGAAACTAAGCAGGACTGGACCCCGAAAAGGACTGGACACTGAAGGCCTTCCCCAGGCCACCTACCAAAGACCCGTAGGTCGCGGTCTTGGCGATCGGATCCAGCAGAGTTGGATACCAGGCAGAGGTAGTGGCCGGCGTCCTGGGCAAGGACTGGCTGGATTCTCAGGGAACCCTCAGGCAGAACTTCGAACCTGGAATGGACAGGGGGTTGCCCTGGAGATGGGCAGGCCAGTGGGCCTGGAGCAGAGCTGTCCCTAGCAAGACCCTTCCCTCTGTCCGTCCTTTCCCAGTGAGAGGATGCTGATATGGTTTCACTCTGTGTCCCCACCCAAATCTCATCTTGTAGCTCCCATAATTCCCACGTGCTGTGGGAGGGACCTGGTGGGAGATGATGGAATCAGAGAGGCAGGTCTTTCCCATGCTGTTCTCGTGATAGTAAATCAGTCTCATGAGATCTGATGCTTTTAAAGACATAAGTTTCTCTGCACAAGCTCTCTCTTTGCCTGCAGCCATCCACGTAACATGTGACTTGTTCCTCCTTTCCTTCCACCATGATTGGGAGGCCTCCCCAGCCGTGTGGAACTGTAAGTCCGATAAACCTCTTTCTTTTGTAAATTGCCCAGTTTCAGGTATGTCTTTATCAGCAACGTGAAAATGGACTAATAACAGATGCTAACTTTGGAGGTCAGAGTCTTGCATCTATGAGGCCAAGGTCAGGGGGTCAGAGCCAGTGAGCAGCTCCCCACAGCCCAAGCCAACATTGGAAAGATGGAGAGAAGGGCTGCTTTGGGCCTCCCCGACACCCTCCTGGGCCTGGCCTCTCCTGAGACGCAGAAGGGGCAGCACCCTGCTCTTCTGGATAGCAGCCCTGAGATCTGAAAAGTGCCCTTCCCAAGGGCCATGTCTGTAACGTGCAATCCCGCCCCTGGCCACAGTTGATTGGATGGGGGATGGACATATCACTCAGGCTGGGCCAATGGCATTCTGTGCCCTGGGAATTTAGAGTGGGGATTCACAGACAGCTTGCTAGTGAGCTGAGGAGCTGTAAACCTGGGTGAGGCTGGGGGCTATGGGGTTGTCAGGGCATGTGTTTCTCCCACGTTCACCAAGGAAGAAGGCAAGAGAGAGAAAGATGAAGCCCACACAGAGAGAAGCTGAGAGAAGCTTTAAAACCATCAGATCTCGTGAGACCCACTCACGCCCCTCTACCCCGCCCCATCTATCAAGGCTTCTGATCAAGTCAAACAAGCAAGAGACCTTCATGAGTGGTGGGCCTGTCCTTGTGTTCTGAGACACCCCACGTCCTGATGATAAAGTCACTTTTCTGCTCCAATTGCCCAAGTGGGTTTGGTTTGCAATCCACAGAGTGGCACCTGAGAGCCTCCCAGAGGCTCACCCCTTCCCTCTCCCACCTGGGGCTCCTGGGATCCAGGGGGACCCCGTCCTTCCGCCAGCTCACAAGGGGTGTGGGCACACCGTCGGCCTGGCAGGGCAGCAGGGCTGTCTGGTTCACTGAGACATTCACTGCAGGTGGTCCCGACCGGATGCTGGGCACCGCTGGGGAGGGGCACAGAAGGAGTGGTGCTGGAAGCTGTGGCTCTAAGGGGGTGGGCAGGGTAGGGTGGGGTGGGCCCTACTCACTGTGGATCTCCACGTGGAAGGCCACGCTGGTGCTGCCTGCAGCGTTGCGGGCTGTGCAGCTGTAGTCACCACTGTCAGCCGTGCTCAGGGCCTGCAGCTGGAGGAACCTGCCCCGCTCTGGGAACTGTGTGTGGGCGTCCTCCTGGAGAGCCTCGCCAGGGTGGAGAGACCCTTATCAGTGCCCAACTGCTCCCGGCCAGCCCCCAGCACCAGACGTGGAGGACTGAGGAACTGGTAAAGCTGGACAGTGGTTCTGTCCTTCCAGCCTGACCACAGGCCCTGACTGTGACCCACTGAGGACCCTCTAAGGAAATGCATTCCTCTGGGAGGAAATGCATCCCCTGTCCCTGGAATTCCTGTCAGAACACCCACAACCCTGAATCCACAGCTGCAAACTGACCCCATTTGAGGGGTGGGCACAGAGAACCTTGGTCACCAGCCCAGGCCACACAGCCGCTAAGCATAGCTTCAAGGAACCAGGGGGAGGACACTGGGTGGGCCTCGGAAGCCCTGAGTGACCTGAAGCTTGCCTCAGTGTCCCCATCCATAAAATGGGAGTGACAATGACAATGGGGGTACGACACCGGGGGAACAGGGTGCAAAGTGCAGCTCAGAGCAGGCCCTTGGCACCCGCTCTGGATCTTGGATCCGGTCAGGTCAGGTCTGGGGCCTGAGAGGGACAGAAGGTAGCACCCTGGGACCCCGCCTGGTGCCCACCTGCAGCACGATGCCATCTCGGTGCCATGTGATCTCGGGTGCTGGCTCTGCTTCCACCGAACACTCCAGGACCAGCTGCCCCGGGGCCAGGCCGACCACAAAGCGGGGGCCTCGGGGCCCAACAATGTTTGGAGGGGCTGGGAAGCAGGTGGCACAAGAGGACATGAGAGGTGGACTCACCCCTGCCACAAGCCCATCCTGCCTCCCGGCCCTGCCCCCACCCCACCCCCACCACGTACCTCGAACCCTGACCCGGAAGCTCTTCTCGACTGCACCTGCAGGGCTTTCAGCCAGGCAAGTATACAGCCCGGCATCCCCAACCTGGGGATGGAGCGGGTTGAGCAGCTGCCCCTGGCCCCTGTCTGCCTGCCTCCCAATCTGGTTTCTTTCTTATGCCACAAGGGACCCAGAATTCAAACTCAGCCCTGCGAGGTCTGCCATCCACCTTCCCAGCCAACCCATGCCCTTTCCCTCCATCTCACTGTTGCTTTAGGGCTGGTACGATGCCTGCCTCTTCCCAGAAGTCCCCCTTAACTGCACCAGCCCTCCTCTGGCCTAGATGGGGTCACCTGGTTTTGGCATCAGCCTGGGCCCTGACCCTGCTGGGAGCTCCCAAGGGCACGGCTCAGGTGGGTCACCTCCACACCCTCGTACCCCACACAGAGGAGGAGCTTCAGCCAAACCTTGTCAACTGCCCACTGGGTCTGGGGAACCTGCAGTCCCTCCCCTCTCCCCCAACCCCCAGCCTCACCCCACGGTGGCAGCACCGGTACCTGCACACTCTCCACCCGGAGCACCCCTGTGGCTCTGCTGCTGTTCTCCAGCCTGGTCAGGGCCTGCCCGTCCTTATGCCAGGTGATGTTGGGCTGGGGGGTGCCCTGGGCCTCACAGAGGAGCTCCATGGGGGCACCGGGGGTCAGCGACAGCTCTGTAGGCTGGCCTGAGTCCTCAATGTGAGGGGGCTCTGCAGGCCACCATGGAGGGGAACACACAATTGACACACGTTTCCAGGATGGTACCACACTTGAAAACGCGTGCTGAGTCCCGGGGCTCTGCTCCCACATTTTGGTGGCTCTTGTTCTTGCATCTGCCACCAAGGTTTGGTGGGAAGAACCCAGGAGCACAGCCGTGGGAGAATGAAAGCCCGGCCACTCACTCCCCGCAGGCAGGGAAGGCGAGAGGCATCCCAGCCAGAACCAAGTTCCCCGAGTTCTGCTCCCAGGTGGCAGTCCCAGGCCTCCAGGGGACTCACCTCCCTCACTGCCCTTCCCATTGCCCCCAGAGTCCTACCCTCTCCCCGGAGCCCAGAGAAGCTGGCCAGAGGCCAGAGGACCCACCCATGACGGTCAGCTGGAAATGCCTCCTGGCTTCCCCGGCCTCGCTCACGGCCACACAGGAGTAGGTTCCCGAGTCACCAGCTCCCACTGTCTCCAGCTGCAAGCTGGGCCCCTGCTCAAGGCTCTGGGACAACAAGGGCTCCCCGTCCTTCATCCATGACACAAGAGGCAGGGGAACGCCCCGGGCCTCGCACGGGAGTTCCACTGGGGAGCCACGAACCACCACCACCTCATTCTGGAACTCCACCGGCTCCAGGACAGGGGGCACTGTGGAGGGCAGAAAGGTGGGCAGGAGCCATTTTATTCCAGGACTCTTATCTCCAGTACTCAACTTAGATATCACCTCCTCCAGGAAGCCGCCCTAGTCCCCCAAGGCCAGGTGAGGTGCCCTCCTCTGTGCTCTCACAGCATCCTCTCCATCTCCCAGTGTCACTAGTTCCCTGGAATTGTCATTGTCTATTTACAGAGCTGCTTCCTGCACTGGCCTCTCTGCCCCCGCCTATCCTGGGCATATCAGAGTGCCCATGGCTACTTGTGAGGTGCGAACGGGCAATCTAGTGCGTCAGAGACTGAGCCGCAGGGTCCACTCTCCTTGATGCCCTCAGGGCCCATCCTTGGTTCCACCCAGATGGGCAGGGGGGCCAAGGGCCTTGCTTCTCACCCACCAAGGCCAGAGACCCCCTTGCCCCACCCCCTGCTCCATACCCTGCACCTGCAAGGTGAAGTTCCTGTCCGCCACGCCAGCTGGGCTTGCAGCCACGCAGGTGAAGATGCCGGCATCTGCCAATTGCACCTGGGAAATCCTGAATCTCCCGAGAGGAGAGGGAGAAGGAGAGAAGAGAAAGGGAGAGAGAAAGAGATAGGAAGAGAGAGGGAGAGAGACAGGAGAGGCTGGCTGTGTGGAAAGACTTCCTGCCTTTTCCATCCTTTGTCTCCCAAGAACTTGCTGGCCAGAGGGGGCAGAGTGACTGAGCCCAGCCTTTGCTTAAACTTTTTTTTTTTGAGATGGTGTCTCGCTATGTCGCCCAGGCTGGACTGCAGTGGCATGATCTTGGCTCACTGCAAGCTCCGCCTCCTGGGTTCACGCCATTCTCCTGCCTCAGCCTCCCAAGTAGCTGGGATTCCTAGGTGCCCGCTACCACGCCCGGCTAATTTTTTGTATTTTTAGTAGAGACGGGGTTTCACCGTGTTAGCCAGGATGGTCTTGATCTCCTGACCTCGTGATCTGCCCGCCTTAGCCTCCCAAAGTTCTGGGATTACAGGCGTGAGCCACCACACCTGGCCTGCTTACATTCTTTACCTGGGTTCCTGGTGCCCCCAGGATAAAGCCTCCAGCTGCCTCCACCCCTGCTGCCTGCTGCAACCCATCTCATTCTGAAGCCAGACCTCCTGGCTCCCAAATTCGGGGAGCTCCGCGTCCCACATGGACAGCTTGGCTCCTCTTCCTCTACGCAGCCCTCTTTGCCCCCAGAGTTCACTGGAATCATCTCAGCTCACTGGCTTCACTGTCTGTCCTCCCACTTTCTCTCAACCCCTTTCACCTCAACCACCTCTCCGGAGCTGCTCTTGCCCAGTCCCCACTGACAGCCACAGCACCAAAGCCAACAGCCCGTCCTCAGGCCTCGTCTCCGGTGACCCGGTTGGTCTGTCCTTCCCTGAAACCTGACTTCTCCTGCATCTCCTCCTATCCTGACCACCTCCCCTTCCCTGGGTCCCTGAGACCCATCCTAACATTAGCAGCTGGGGCGCAGTCCACACTCGCTCTGGGATGGGGGGTGGGTTTTGCTGCCAGTCGTGGTTTCCAGCACCTCCCATTGGCTGTCAATCCCCACATGTCCACTCTGAGTGGAACAGCCAACGCCTGTGTGCCATCTCCCCTACCTGAGGGTGCGGCCAGAGCCGTGGAGGAGGGTGCGCTGGGAGAGCGGGAGGGGCAGGCCGTCCTTGAGCCAGCTCACATGGATGGGCGGGGAGCCCCGTACGGGGCATGCCATGGTCACCAGCTCCCCAGGCCTGCTCACCAGGGCCCCTGAGCCGTCTGCTCCCTGCTCAATGGTGGGAGGAACTGGGGGTGGGTAGAAAAAAGAGGGGTAGTGAGGAGGTCTTGGGAGGAAAGTGGGCTCCTCCCAGGGAAATCCCAGAAGTGGAGACCTGGACTTCTTCCTCCAGCAACCACAGTGGTCTCCGCCCCTCGTGAGGGATGAGGCCCACTGCATGGGGGGCACAGCCACTCCCTGACTCTCTTCTCACCTCCCGAATCTCCACTGTACCCTGGGCTGGCATTATTGTCCTCTAGTTTGAGGATGGGGCACGGAAGCCCAGAGAAGTGAGACCCATGGCCCAGGTCACAGTGTGGGCTTTGCTCACATGTCACCTTATCTCCCGCGCCCAGGCCCACGCATCACCCTCCAGATGCCCCTGGGCTCCTCACCTAGCACGTTCACCGTGTGCAGCCTGGCGTCCTCCCCGGCTGGGTTGTGGGCCACGCAGGTGTAGGCACCCGCGTCCGAGGCCCTCAGGCCTTTTAGCACCAGGGAGCCGCCATCCAGGTAGAACCTGCCACAGGGAGGGAGGGCCGACAGCAGGGGCATAAGGTGAAGTGGGCTCTGCCGCCTCTGGGGAGGGCATGGGCCAAGTCTTACCGGAGGTGGGGGCCCATGTCCTGGCCCAGCGGGCTGCCATCCTTCAGCCAGGCCACGTCTGGCAGTGGCTGCCCGTCGGCCTCACAGTCCAGCCGCACCTCCTGCCCTTCCAAGATGTGGTGCTCCTGCGCGGTGCCCGAGCTCCGGATCCGGGGGGCCACTGAGGTAGGGGGGCAGTGAGGCCCTGGGTGACGGCAGGGGCTGCCATGGGAGTGGGACAGGAGGGTACAGGGCGTAGACCTACCCAGCACTGCTACCACAAAGTCCTTGCGGGCCTCCGCCTGGGTGTTCTCAGCCACGCATGTGTAGGTGCCTGCCTGGGTCGGTTGCAGGCGGCTCAGTTGGAGGCGTCCCCCCCGGGAGACCACACCATGCACCACGCTGCTCTCTGTGGGACAGAGGGGGACCCCTGAATCCCCCAGCCCCTTCTTGTGCTCCTAGGAAACTGAACCCCACAGAGGCAGAGGCTCCTTCTTATATGTCCCCACCTTCCCCAGCCCAGTCTCTGTTCCTTAGAATCCTCCCTCATTTCCTTCCACTTGAGACAGCTCTTCCCAAGGGACCCTCTCCCTTCAGCATCCAGGATTTGCTCTCGGGCCCAGCTCTCACCTCCCATCCTCTCCCTCTCCGCCCTGACCCTCTACCCCATCTATCAAGGTTTCTGCTCAAGTCAAACCAGCCCCTCACTGACCCCACACAGGTCACCCTGGGGCCTCCCCCTGGGCCTCTGCTCGGGCTCCTCCCACTCCCAGCCTTCAGGCCTCCCCTTTCTTTTTTTTTTTTTTTTTTTTTTTTTTTTTTTTTTTTTTTGAGACGGAGTCTCGCTCTGTCACCCAGGCTGGAGCGCAGTGGCCAGATCTCAGCTCACTGCAAGCTCCGCCTCCCGGGTTCACGCCATTCTCCTGCCTCAGCCTCCCGAGTAGCTGGGACTATAGGGCGCCCGCCACCTCGCCCGGCTAGTTTTTTTTGTATTTTTTTTTAGTAGAGACGGGGTTTCACCGTGTTAGCCAGGATGGTGTCGATCTCCTGACCTCGTGATCCGCCAGTCTCGGCCTCCCAAAGTGCTGGGATTACAGGCTTGAGCCACCGCGCCGGCCCAGGCCTCCCCTTTCATTCTCTCCAGCCACACCCCTGCCCAAAGCCATCCCTAACTGCCCCAGCCCAGGCCGATCTCCCCGCCCAAATACTCATGGGTCCAGCCAGCCTCTCAACACAAAAACACGAGCAACTGCCCTGTGTCTAGCATGGAGCTTGGGAATCAAAGATGAGGGTAGCTCAGTCCCTGTCTTCAAGGAGTTCACAATGTATCAGGGGCGGGGGCCACAAAACAAGGGGACCCAGTGCGGACAAGCCCTGTGAGCCCCTGATGGAGCCAGGGAACCTGCGGCACAGGAAGTGTCGGGGAGGGCTCCCGGAGGTGGTGAGTCTCCGCTGAGACGTGAATGTTGAGCAGGAATCAGCCAGTGGGGAGCGGAGGTGACCACGGGAGCCTGGGTGGGTACTCCAGGCAGGGAACCCATGTGCCAAGAGCTGGACACGAGAGGGGGCGGGGCCTGCAGCCACCTGACCCGAGAGAGGCGACAACACAGGTCCACGCAGAAACACGAACACGGAGGTTCACAGCAGCACTGAGCATCTCAGCCAAAAGATGCAGACACCCCAAATGCCCATCAACTGACCAGTGGATGCACAAAACGTGACACAGCCACACGATGGAATATTCAGCCATAGAAGGGAATGAAGATAAAAATTTGATTTTTAAAAAGAGTGACGCACTGGCCAGGCATGGTGGCTCACGCCTATAATCCCAGCACTGTGGGAGGCCAAGGCAGGTGGATCACCTGAGGTCAGGAGTTCGAGACCAGCCTGGCCAACCCGGTGAAACCCCGTCTCTACTAAAAAATACAAAAAACTAGCCGGGTGAGGTGGCGGGCGCCTGTAGTCCCAGCTACTCGGGAGGCTGAGGCAGGAGAATGGCGTGAACCCAGGAGGCGGAGCTTGCAGTAAGCTGAGATCCAGCCACTGCACTCCAGCCTGGGCGACAGAGTGAGACTCCGTCTCAAAAAAAAAAAAAAAAAAAAAAATTACAAACATTAGCTGGCTGTGGTGGTGCGCACCTGTAATCCCAGCTACTCGGGAGGCTGAGGCAGGAGAATCGCTTGAATCCGGGAGGCGGAGGTTGCAGTGAGCCAAGATTGTGGCACTGCACTCCAGCCTGGGTAACAGAGAGAGACTCCGTCTCAAAAAAAAAAAAAAAAAAGAATGAAGTACTAATCCATGCTACAACATGGATGAAACTTGAAAACATGCTAAGTGAAAGGAGCCAGACACAAAAGGCCACACACTCTATGATGCCATTGATGTGAAATGCCCATAACAGGCCAATCCACAGAGACAGAAAGCAGATTTGTGGTTTCCTGGCTCTGGGGAAAGAAGAAATTGGGGGAAAATAGGGATTGATGGCTCATGGGTATGGGGTGTCCTTTTGGTGATAAAAATGTTCTAAATTTGATTGTGGTGATGGTCACACAACTCTGACTGTACTACAAATCACTGAATCGGATGTTTTCAGTGGGTGAATTATATAGTGTGTGAATTATATCCCAATAAAGCTGTTACTGAGAGAGAGGGGCAGGTTGGAGGAGCCAGCACAGCCACATTTATTGCATGGAGGGGCAGGGAGAGGTGGCTGGCAGCGCCAGCCCCCGCTGTGGACGGATTTCCACCAGACAAGGGACCAGCTCCGAGCTGCCCCTTCAGACCTTTCTGCCCCACGTGGAGCCTGCACAGGAGGCACAGTGGGCCCAGGAGACCATGTGGGGCTTCTGCCCTCATGTGGAAGAACAGTGGGCACAGCAGTGGCCAGAATGGGGAGGCCTGCATGGGGGATGGGGGTGACCAACGGCCCAGCTAGGACAGAGTTTGAGTCACCACCAAGGAGCAGCTCTGGGGGCCAATGTTGAGCCCAGTGTCAGCCAGTGGGCTTTCCACAGCCCTCAGTGCCCACCCTGCACAATGGAGAGCCCACGTCTGCTGTCTCGTGGGGGCTGATTGAGGGCGTGGATGCAAAGGAGCTTTCAAACTCCCACAGGAGACGCTCCTTGTGTTTGGATTCCAAGGACCAATAAATAATGCTTCGCTCAAACACAAATAGGGCGGGGCCAACACGGCACCACCAGTCTCTGGTTTTGCCAAGATCAACAACAACCAATAACTCCCTTCCTCCACCTCCGCTGTCATCTTATTACAAAAAGGAATGCTTTCCGTGAGACAAGGACAGATGTGCTTACCCACAGGCATCCTGTCCTTCAGCCAAGTGACCGTGGGTGCAGGGATCCCGGACACATCACAGGTCAGGACCAGGGGGCTCCCAGCCACCTGACTCACTGTCTCTGTCTTGGGGTTCTCAAAGGTTGGGGGCACTGCAGAAAAAAACCAGACTGTCAGAATTCTGAGACTCTTCCCCAACTTCCTTCCCCTCAGGCAGATCAGGGAGGCCTAAAAAGCCCTTCCCGGTAGTTAGGAGTTCCCATTTTATGTTTCATTCACAAATGTAAATAGAACCAGGGCCTGGCTATTTTAAAGCATACAAAGCAAAGCTCCAGCAGGGTCTACTTAGCCCAAGGATGGTAAATGGGAGGCTCACTCACCCTTAAGGCTCACAGTCCTTAACCTGTGCCAGGGCAGACATCACTAATCGATTCCAGCACTCTCTCCTGATCTGCCAGGATGAAATCACACATCCCAGGCAGCCACCACCAGTGGAACAGAGTCAACCAGGCTCAAGATGAAATGCCTTTGCCCTCAGGGACCAGATATTCCCCCACTTTCCACTGTTCATCAGTGTAGCCGTCAGAATGGGCTGGGAGCTTTGAGCAGCGAGCCTGGTGTCAGTCCTTTTCTTGTTACTTTATTTTTTATTTTTTGTAGGTACAGGGTCTCGCTATGTTGCCCAGTCTGATCTCAAACTCCTGAGCTCAAGTGATGCCTCTGCCTCAGTTTTTCAAAGTGCTGGGATTACAGGCATGAGCCCCTGCATTCCGTCTTGTCAGTCCTTTTCAACGATTATGTTGCGTACGTCTCAGTGTCGCATGGGCCCACCGCTCACCTGGTTGGGAGGCTACTGGCTTTGGCATCTGTGGCAGATGGCTGGTGTCCCCCCAGCCCATTCTTCCCACTGTGCACAGCAGAGTTTTAGCTGAGCCCACAATCACTCTAGCAGAAACTACATTTCCCAGTGTCCCCTGCAGTCAGCTGCCTGAGCGCTCATTAATGGAATACACGCAGGAGGGACAGGTGCAACTTCTGCAGGAAATAAATGCTTGCCCACCACTTCTGCTCTTTTCTGCTTCCTGTGGGCCAGGACAGGATGCCGTGTCCCAGTTTCAACCATACGCACAAGAACAACACCCTAAGAAATGGAAGATCAACAGGAGGGAAGGAACCCAGGTCCCTTAACTACCGCATGGAGCTGAGCTACCCACCGGCCTAGACACCCACCTCTGGGCTTTTGAATGAGAGTTAAACTCTCTCATTTACTCAACTACATTTTGGGGTCTCTTTGTGGCACGGCTAAGTCTATATTCTAACTAACATGACATCTGAGCCCCAGAAAATCTGGCCAAGTTTCCTGGACAGCATAAATAGGCTCCTCCTTACCCCAGCTGGAGCCACATGTCCAATCAAACAGCATCTGTGCTCTCTCCTTGGGTGGATGGGACAGGCCCCCCCTGGGATCAAGATGCAGGTGACATGGCCTCCTGTGTGTCTGATCTCATAGGGCTCCTTCATCTTAGTGCCCATATGCCAGGCCCTGTGCCCAGCAATTTATAGACACTGTCATTTTGGTGGCTTCCATGCCATCAGCCAGGTTCACTGTGCCTGGCAGGCAGCTACTGCTTTTAGACTCATTCACTGAAGGTAAACCTTAGGCTCTGAGGGACAAAGTCATTCTGCTAAGCTCCATGAAGCAGGTCACTGGCAGAGCTCTATTTGGAGCCTGCTAACCCTAGTCTTTTAAATTCTAGAAATTAGCTGGGCGCAGTGGCTCATGCCTGTAATGTCAGCATTTTGGGAGGCTGAGGCAGGAGGATTGCTTGAGCCCAGGAGTTTGAAACCAGCCTGGGCAACATAATGAGATCCCATCTCTACAAAAGCAAAGAGCTATCTATAGATGTAGATATAGATATAGATATGTACACAAATTCTAGTCATTGTGCCCTCAGCACTTGGCAGCACTGCCTCTATGCAGCTATTGTCTTTGTCCTCCTCGGCAGCCCCAGGTGTTGCTAGGAGATCCATGGTCACGTTGGCCAGGCTGGTCCCCGGCTTACCCTGGACAGTGAGGGTGAAAGTCCGCACAGCCTCCCCAGCCACGTTGCTGACTTTACAGCTGTATAAACCTTTATCCGACACCTGAGAGAGGAAGAGCACACAGTGGCTGTGTGCTGGAGCTGGAAGTGGGGTGCTAGGGCTCCCCAAAAGCATTTAGGCCCCCAAAACTTACAGAGCAGGGGCCTCCCAAATATGCTGGTCCTGACTGGGGAGCCAAAGGGAAACAGGACCCTCTGGCCTTTTCCAAGAGCCTCAAGAAGCAGGAGGGCCCCTCAACAGTGAATACACAGGCTCTGGGGGCCTCCCTCCCTGGGCCAAGCTGGGAGGAAGAGACCCCCCTTGCTGTGGGGATAGAGCCTAACCAGGAATGGATTTCCAGGGGAACAGCAAACATTCATCCAACAAACACCGTGAGCATCTAATCCACACCAAGGAGGGAGGGAAGGAGGGCAGGGCAGACTCCCAGGAGTCTCAGACGGTCAGCCAGAGCGGACCAGATAAAAGCATCTAGATGCCGAGGAAACTGAGGCAGGAAAGGCTCATGCCATGACTGCAGGGCTGGGTCTGGAATGTGACTCCAGAGCTCTGAGCTCCACCCACATCTCCCACCCTGGAAGCTGCTAATCAACTTGATTTGGGGTCCCACAGGCCAAGGAGGCAGCAACGCACATTCTGCCCACCTTCCTCCCCACAGCTCGCCAGGGCTGGGAAGCGATTTTCCTGTAGCTGCCCATGGCTGCCCGTGCCCCAAAGGTTGCTCACCTGGGCCTTCTGGATCTCCAGCCTCTGCCCACCCTGCAGAGCCTGCGTCCGCTGTGCCAGGACCAGGGGCTGCCCATCCTTGTACCAGGTCACAGTTGGCTCAGGGAGCGCATCTGTCTCGCAGCTCAGGACAGCTCTGTCCCCGACCCTCACCAGGACCGCCCCATGGGGGCCGCTGGGAGCCTGCCTGAAGGCAGGGGGAACTGGGGGCAGGAGATAGCAGAGTGAGGTGTTGTGGCTGTCCCTGCGCCCTCCCCACTCAGCCACAGGGAAAATGCCAGTGGAGACCCACCAGGGTCACACAGCAGACCCAGCCCCGGGTGCTGGTGCAGACCCAGGGGAGTTGGAGGAAGAGAACCAGCCCAGCACGCCAAGGACCCTCTGAGTGACCAGGGACAGCCACCTGCCTCTCTGAGCCTCAGCCTCCTAGATGGGGAAGATGCTGACGCCTACCCCCACCCAGACTTTTTCCTACGGGGGCAGGCCCCAGCTGGGTTACAGCCCTCTGTGGGGGCCCCTTCAGCCCCCTGTGGCTCCAGTGAACCAATGTAGAAGTCCCCGTTCCCCATGACTATGAGCCCACAGGGCCTGGCGCAGTGTCTGGCTGGTGCTCGTGCAAGTGAATGAACCAGCCCCAGGGCTAGAAAGAACCTTCCAGAGAGTCCTTGCTCAAGATGCCTTGGACCAGCTTTTCCCCCAGAGGATTCTGAAGAGCACGAGCCTTGAAACAGGCTCCACCGTGAAAAAGCCTTCCCCGATCACACAAGGCTTGGGGAGGCCCCTTCCCTAGCCAGGCTCTTGGGGCCCATCCCGCTGCTCCCCCTCCTCAGAGCTGACCCGTGCGGGCGTCCCAACCTCCCCCTGTGCCTCCTGGCCCTCTCCTGGCTATGTTCCCCGGGGAGTGTGGGCTGAGGGGTGACTGAAGGAGGGGGACGGTATGAGTCGGGGACAGACATGGACGTACCCAGAACACTGAGCTGCACCAGCTTCTGGTCTCGGCCGGCAGCGTTGAGGGCTTCGCATGTGTATGTCCCAGAGTCCGACAGCTGTGCTCGCCCCAGCTGCAGCGTGTGGGTGCCTGTGGGGGGAGCCAGCCCCTCACACCAGCATTCTAGCCCAGCCCCCAGTCCTAAATCCCTGCCGGACTGACAGCTCTGTCCCAGGTCAGGGGAGGGACTCTCTCCCCATGTAACATTAGAGCTGGGCCGGACACCTCAGTTTACCCACCAGGAAGGAGGAAGACTTTTTCACCCAGGGAGAGGGCCTGGTTGTCCTTGTACCATGTGACCTCGGGGTTTGGGTGAGCGTGGACATCGCAAGGGAGGGAGACGCTGCTGTTGAGGATGGCAGTGACCTGCTCCAAGTCCAGGCCTGCGATTCGTGGCGGGACTATCCCCACAGTCACCACGGTAGAGAAAGGCATGAGAATCACATCAGCAGGGGAGCACGGAGCCCGAGAGAAACCCTGAACCTCACCCAGCCTCCTGGGGCTTCCTCTCGGCACAACTTCAAATAATTCAGAAACCTCCAATTTGCCATGACTCTCTTACACAGAAGGACACTGGGTAGGGGATCAGAGAGGGAAAGTCACTGTTCCAAGGCCACACAGCTGGTCAGTGGCAGAGCTAAGATATCAACTCAGGTTTGAGCCCATGACCTTGAGGGCTCAACACTGTCTTCCTCCATCTCCGAGACCACAGCTGTCCCCGCGTCTGGAGACAGAGCTCACAGCCACTGCAGTGCGGTGTACGTCATGAGTTGCAGAGGTTGGGAGTGCAGGCTCCGGTGTGGCGAGACCCCCCACTCCTCTCTGAGAGCGACCTCCCTGAGTCTGCTCCCACAGCTGCAAATCTGGGCTAACCTAGCTCTGCTGGAAGGAGTCAGCCCAGGGAAAGTGCTCTGCCTCCTGTCAGGTACACAGTAAGTGCTCAGTAATGGTGGTGTAACGCCTCAAAAGAGCTGTTCCCTGGTCACCTCCAAAGTTGCTTAAAACCACCTGGGGTTGGCCCAATAGCGATCAGGGTCCCCCAAATGCTCTCTGTCTCGGGATGTGGCTGGGGCCAGGCTGGGATCCTTGGACTCTGACTGCGGGTCCCAGAGCCCAGGATACTGGAAGCCCCAAGGCAGTGACCCCTGGGGAGGGAAAAGGAACCCACAGGGGCTGCCTGCTCAGCCCAGCTCACCTTGAACCCTGAGGGTGAAGAGCTTCTCAGCGGAGCCCGCCTGGTTCTCGGCCACACACATGTAGCTGGCGGCGTCGGCCACCTCTGCCATGGAAACCTGTGGGTGCAGGGAGCCATGCCTGGTTGATGCCTGAGGCCCCTTGGACACCACCCCCCAGGAATGACTGTGAGGACTCCCTCCCTCCCTTCCTCCCATCCCATCCCCTCCCATCCCTGGCAGGCACCAGGCAGCTCATGGAGACCTGGAACCTTCTCCATCCAGGGCCTTGTGTGGCGCTCAGGAGTGGGCGTGTGAGGTTGGTGTTGGGTGGTTCTCTGTAGCAAACCATATGTGACAAGCGCCTCCCCCACCCCTGTGGAGGGCCATGCTGTGTGTGTTGGGTTCCTGGGGTCCCTGCAGCTCTGTGTCTGCACATGGAATGACTCAGGGGGCTGTCTGATGTCTGAGTGCTGGGCACGGCTCTGCATGTGCCAGCTGGTGGTCCGGGGAAGGCTGCTCTGTGTGGTGCTAGGCTCTGGGTCCCGCACTCATATGCATCCTTTGCTAGGTGTCTCCTGAATCTCTGGATGCTGTGCACAGGCCTGTGCTGGCCCAGCATGGCACCTCGCAGGTGATTCGTGGCTGGGCTCCAGCATGGGTCCCAGCAAAGAGCCTCATTTGCAGATAGCCGACCCCTCCCTGGCTCCCAGACAAGTGGTGCCGGGCCTCAGCAGCCGCTGCCCCTAGCACGTGCAGGGGGCTGCCCTGACCTGCAAGACTTGCCCGTCGTCCAGGACCTGCAGCCGTGGGCTCGGGGAGACAGGCAACCCATTCTGGAGCCACGAGATGGTGGGCACGGGGTTTCCCAGGGCCGGGCACTGCAGGCTGACAGTGCTGCTGGCGTTCACTGTCACCTCTTCCACCAGCTCCTCTGTGGCGCCCAGGATCACAGGTGGGGCTGGGGGTGGGGGAGAGGAGGCTGAGGGGCTGGCACAGGTCCCTGGGGGCCGGGGTGGCCGTGGAGGCGAGGGTGGCACTTGGTGTCAGGCACTGGCTGGGATCCTCATGCCCTTCTCTCCAAGCCCTCCCAATCCCTGACACAGCTAAGGAATCAGGGGCACAGAAAGGGTTGTGATTTGCTCGATGTCACACAGCCAGGAAGCTTCTGACTTGGAACCTGTACCCAGTCCTGCATGATTTTTGCGGTTGAGCTTGTAACTCCAATTTCAACCTCTGAGCACAGCAAAACTGTGCGCACCTTGCCTCTGCCCCTTCCGAGGGAGGCCCTTACGGTGCCTGCAGTCCCGGGAATCACCACCTGCAGGCCCCGCCACTCACTCAGCACCAGCAGCTCGTAGTGCAGCCAGTCCTCGCCCACCTCGTTGGATGCCTTACATGAGTACTTTCCGGCATCCTCCGCCCGCACCAGGGGGATCTGCAGGACCCGGCCTCCTGCAGGGACACGGGACAGACACCTGAGCTTGGGCACAAGAGTCACCCCCAAGAGCAAGGACGCTGCTCCCTCCTCTGCAGTGGACCTGGGACATGTGACTGTCCCCTGTCTCATCTGTGAAATGAAGAGAATCAGCCTGTCCTGCCCAGCTCACAGGTGGAGTGGAGCCAAGTCAGGGCACAGCCACCACTTGCCGTGCGCCAGGCCCTGGACGGCACATTCTGGGCCTGTCCCACAATGCCTCTGTGGGGCACACGCTGTTGTCACTCCCATCTTACAGATGGCAAACCTGAGCCTTCACGGCAGTGTTCGGCGTGACGGCAGTGGTTGCTGGCTCAGCTTTGCTGTTGTGCTGAGCCCAGCTCCTCGGCAAGGGCAGAGTTCAAGCAGAGACTCAGGAGGTAGGGGAGGCAGCTCCTGGGGCTGTGGTGGTTGCTGGGGGTAGAAGTAGGGGTCAGGGCAGGGGAGGCATTGCCTGGGACACTCTGTGATCAAAAGCCAGCCAGGGGCCAGGCACAGTGGCTCATGCCTACAATCCCAGCACTTTGGGAGGCCAAGGCGGGTGGATCACCTGAGGTCAGTAGTTCAAGACCAACCTGGCCAATGTGGCAAAACCCCATCTCTACTAAAAATACAAAAATTCGCTGGGTGTGGTGGCGCACACCTGTAATCCTAGCTACTCAGGAGGCTGAGGCAGGAGAATTGCTTGAACCCAGGAGGCAGAGGTTGCAGTGAGCTGAGATCCGTGCCATTGCACTCCAGCCTGGGCAACAGAATAAGACTCTATCTCAGAAAAAAAAAAAAAAAAAAAGAGCCAGCCAAGGCCAGAGCCTGGCATCTATGGGGGCTGGAGTTGGTCTCCAGTGGGGGCCTGGTTAGGGTTATTGCATGCTCAGAATTCCAGGTTGGGGCTGGCCGGCCCGGGGCTGTGGATGGCTTGACCAGGTTAAGAGCCTGCAGAACCCCATGGCCAGGATTGAGGCAGCAGTGGCGTTGTAGGGGTCAGCTGATGTTTGAGGTTAGTGCAAGGTCAGGGTAAGAATTCAGGTCAGCTGTGACCATGACGCCTATGTTCTCAGGATTAGAGAACAGAGGTTAGAGGTCAGTTGCCAGGGTGAGAGGTGAGTGGTAGGGTTGGAGGTAAGTGGGTAGGACTGGGGGGCAGTTGGTGGCTGTGGTCTGGGTTCAGCTATTGGTTGGGATTAGCTGATGGTTAGAGTCTGACTGGGATCAGCAGGTGACAGAGCCTACTGTGCACCCAGGACTTGGGGTCAGGATTGGTGGTCAGTGGCCAGGTTAAGGGGTCCGTCCAGAGATTTCTAACAGGAACTAACAGCATTCAGTAAGAGTTGCACTCCTGGATTGGCAAGAGGCCTCCTTCTTTTTTTCTTTTTTTCTTTTTTGAGATAGGGTCTTGACCTGTCACTCAGGCTGGAGTGCAGTGGTATGACCACGGCTCACTGCAGCCTTGACCTCCTGGGCTTAAGGGATCCTCCTTCTTCAGCCTCCCAAGTAGCTGGGACCACAGGTACATGCCATCACGCCCAGCTAGTTTTAAAATAGTTTGTACAGATGGGGTCTCACAGCGTTGCCCAGGCTGGTCTTGAATAGCCGGGCTCAAGCGATCCTCCCACCTCGGCCTCCCAAAGTGTTGGGATTACAGGTATGAGCCACCATGCCCAGCCACCTCTGTTTTTTGCAAGCACCAAAGTAGAAACCCTGGTCTGATTCTGCTCACTGGAGACCTGTGCAACTGACCACTTCTCCCCAAAACCAACCCCACCGCTGGTTCATCTCCGGCAGGACACAGTTCAAATCTCAAACAGAGAGACCACCCAGGCTTCCCCCATGAGCCAGGTGGGCTGGGCATTTCTAAGCCCTGGGTGGTCCTGGAGTCTTTTAAGTCAAAATCACCTACAAAAAATTATTCTAAAATAAAAGATTTACTTAAAAAAATTAAATTACCTTAAATAAACAAATACCACTTAAGATGGTGAAAGAAAAAAACAAAACTTGGCTGAGCATGGTGGCTCACCCCTGTAATCCCAGCACGTTGGGAGGCCGAGGCAGGCGGATCACCTGAGTTCGGGAGTTTGAGACCAGCCTGGCCAACATGGAAAAACCCCATCTGTACTAAAAATACAAAAAGTAGCCAGGCGTGGTGGCGCATGCCTGTAATCCCAGCTACTCGGGAGGCTGAGGCAGGAGAATCGCTTGAACCCAGAAGGTGGAGGTTGCAGTGAGCTGAGGTCACACCATTGCACTCCAACCTGGGCAACAAGAGCGAAACTCCATCTCAAAAAATAAAAATAGAAAAAAGAAAAAGAAAAAAAAAACCAGACACACAAGACATGAGTTCAGCCACCACAGTGTGGCCTTCAATGTCTAGCCAGAGCTTCATCAGCGTGTGGGGTCATGAGCTTTGTTGACGATTAATGAAGGAGTCAGCTGCCTCTGCAGAGAAAGTGGCAGCTTCTGCCAATCGTTTAAAGACATTAGGGATCTTGAAGCCCAGAAACGCATGCCCCATGGTAGGAGGCTCTGCTCTATAAACCAGAGGCAAAAGGCAATCCAGTCTTTGCCTTCACACAGGCAAAGCACTTGTACCCCCAGTTTACAAATCGCAGTTAAGGTCCAGAGTGATTGTGTGCTCTGCTTAAGGTCACACAGCAGGCAGCACACAGGAGAGCTCAAAGCACCCACTTTCTTCACGCAGCCCTGACCCACCTTGCAGCAGAGACACCCCATCCCCAGCCGAGAGGGGCCGATCCTCTTTGTACCAGGTGAGCTCCGGGGGTGGGATTGCGTTGGTGTCACAGTACAGGTAGGCTGGGTTGTTCTCCACAATCTCCCTGTATTCCGTTACTCCGCCCCGGGCCTCCTGCTCCCAGGACAGGATCTCGAAGGCTGCACTGGCATCACCCACCTTCTGGAACATGGGGGGCACTAGGTGGGGGAGACAAAGCCCTTAGGAAGCACAGCAGAGGGTTGGGGAATGCACCTTTGCTCACACAGATTCTCGTCCCAGCCTCTCCCAGGTGCGGAAATCCATTATTTGAGCCATTCCCTCAGGTCAGGGCATTTCTTAAATTCCCTCACTCCCTAAAACAGTGTTTATTGAGCAACTACTATGTGCTAGGCACTAGGATAAGGCTCCTTCCCTAAGCAGCTCATGTCTAAGGGACACTAAAGACTCCCTGTAATGTGGAAATATTTTGCACAGTTGGAAGCCAGATACTAAGCTTTAGCCCATGTTTGTTTATCAGAGCACAGAAGCACAAAATCATCAGCTTTAGAAATGGAGGGGGGCCCTCAAGGTCACCTGCTTTGATCACCTGCATTTTACAAAGGATCAAATTAAGGCCCGGAGGGGGCCATGTCATCCCCAGGTTGTCCCCAGGTAACATAACCAGCTCATGACAGAGCCAGGGCTAGAGGACTGGTGGCCAGAAGCACTGGAGATGAAAAAGGGCAGCCCGGAGCAGTTGTTCCTCCTGCCAGGACAGTCCTCTGGCATCGTGTAGCAAAACCTGGTTCTGAACACTTATCCATCGCCCAGCCTGCCTGTCAGCCTCCTGCCTCCCTGCCTCCCCTTTCTAGCCTCCCAGCCTCCCCTTCCCAGCCTCCCACTCCCAGCTCCCTGCCTTCCAGCCTCCCCTTCCTACCTTCCACCCTCCCCCTCCCAACCTCCCCCTCCCAGACTCCCTTTCCCAGCCTCCCTTTCCAAGCCTCCCACTCCCAGCTCCCTGCCCTCCAGCCTCCCCTTCCTACCTTCTACCCTCCCCCTCCCAACCTCCCCCTCCCAGACTCCCCTTCCCAGCCTCCCCATCCCAGCTTACCAGCCTCCTCATCCCAGCTCCCAGCCTCCCCTTCCCAGCCTCCTCATCCCAGCCTCTTAGCCTCTCCCTCCGTCTCCACATCCTCTCCCCAGCCTCCCCCATGCAGCCTTCCAGCATCCCCCTCCTAGCTTCCTCTTTCTAACCTTTCAGCCCCCGCTCCCAGCCTCCCAGCCTCTCCCTCCCAGCCTCGCTGACGCCCAGCTCCCTCCTTTCCTTCCTTCACTTTTTAAAAAGCAAATCCCCAGGTTTCCCTAACATCGCGAGAGGCATCTAGCAGCGGGGCTACGAGTGTTGCGTTCTGGCTCAACCAGACCATTCCAGGCTCCACCATTCAATTCTGTGGTTTGGGGCCAGAGTCCTCATGTCTTTGGCTTTGGTCCCTCCAGGCAGAGGGGTTGGGGCAGGATGCTGCTCTGGGCTGCTAAGATGAGCCAGTGGGAGATGCCGTGGGTGGCACGTGAGCTGCAGGACACAGGGTGGGTGCCTGCGGAGGACCAGCCCCGAAGTGTCCTCATACTGGCCGAAGCCCCACCCCCAGCCCACTGGCGCCACGCACCCTGGATGAGCACATCAAAGTCCTGGTCATCCTCGCCAGCCACGTTGGTGGCCACACACAGGTACCGCCCTGAGTCTGAGACCTGCGTGGGCTGGATCTGGAGTAGTCGCCCTTCGCCCAGGACATGCAGCCGCGGGCTGGGGGTCACGGGCTGCGAGGAAGACGAGGGGGTTGGGGGGAGGGAGATCAGAAATGAGGGGCCAAGAGCAGCAAAACAAGTGTGCTTATTTCTCAATACATTCTCCAAAAATGCAGCATAAAGTGACAAGAACACCCTGAGAAGTTTATAAAACCAAATCCATAGAGTATAAAGATGAGAAGGGCTACACATGGGTGAAATAGTAGAGTTTAAAGTTTATAAAGAGTTCAACTTTTTATTAAAAAATACAGCTGGGTGTGGTGGCCAGGCCTATAGTCCTGGAACTTTGGGAGGCCAAGGTGGGTGGATCACAAGGTCAGGAGTTTGAGATCAGCCTGGCCAACATGAAGAAGTCCCATCTCTACTAAAAATACAAAAAATTAGCAAGGCGTGGTGGTGCGTGCCTATAATCCCAGCTACTTGGGAGGCTGAGGCAGGAGAATCACTTGAACCCAGGAGGTGGAGGCTGCAGTGAGCCAAGATTGTGCAACTGTACTCCAGCCTGGGTGACAGAGCGAGACTCTGTCTCAAAAATAAAAATAAAAAAATAAAATAAAATAAAGGCTGGGTCGGGTGCCTCATGCCTGTAATTCCAACACTTTGGGAGGCTAAGGTGGGCAGATCACCTGAGGTCAGGAGTGCAAGAGCAGCCTGGCCAACATGGTGAAACCCCATCTCTACCAAAAATTACAAAAATTAGCTGAGCATGGTGGTGTGCACCTGTAATTCCAGCTACTCAGGAGGCTGAGGCAGGAGAATTGCTTGAACCCAGGAGGCAGAGGTTGCAGTAAGCCAAGATTGCACCACTGCACTCCAGCCTGGGTGACAGAGCAAGACTCCATCTCAAAAAAATAAAAATAAAAATAAAAATATAAATAAAGGGTGGGTGGGGCCCGGACCAGCTCTAGGGCCAGGCGCTTTAAGGGAAGCCTTTTCTGGAAGGTTCCAAGCAGAACCAGCTGGAAGCAGAGGTGAGAGCCAGAAGCTGCACAGGGGTCCCACACTCACCTGTCCATCCTTGTACCAGTGGATGGTGGGTGGGGGCGCAGCCCAGCTCTCACACTCCAGGGTCAAGGTGCTGTTGACCTTGGTCTTCACCTCCTTCACACCGACCTCCCCCAAGGGGTCGTCTTTGGAGATGGAAGGGGGGACTGAAAAGCACAAGGGGTCTGAGAGCAGAGCTGGGGGATGGGTGCTGAGACCCTGAGCTTACCCTGGTCCTGGGGGTAGCCCCAGAAATTGGGGCTGGCCCGAGAGACACAGGGATCCCAGAAACTACCCTGCTCCTGTCTGTTCACTAGGGGAGAGAGCATTTGTCTGTAGGGGTTATAGGACAGGGCAGGTCTGAGGCAGGAGAATCTCTGGGGTCACCTCAGAGGCCCTCCTTAGGGGTCCCAAGTCTCAATCTGCAGAGCCTCTGGTTATACGCCGATGCAGAAGTGGCAGAAGGAAGCTAGGACTGCAGTGGGTCTGGGAGCCCACATGGCCCAAGTCCTAACTCACTGTTCTCTCGTCATCATGTCCTCTGGAGCCAGCCCTACCTGCCAGGTGACTGTCAGAGGACATATGCCACATGGAGGCACCCTGGAGCACCAAGAGTGGCTCAGGTGCCCGGGCCCCTGGGTTCCCAGATGGTCTTCTGCCCACCTGGCTGTGCCCCAGGATCCCCGACTCACTGAGCACTTCCACATGGTAGTTTTTCACGGCCTCCCCGAGCTCGTTGGTGACCATGCAGGTATACTGACCAGCATCTTCCTTCTGGGCATTCAGGATCTGCAGCCCATGGGTACCTGTGTGGGGGCCAGTGGCCAGGGTCACCCCAAATCTGCAGCCTCATGCCAGGCATAAGGACAGGCTCACTGGTCCTCTCCTCCAACCCTGATGACATGTCACCTGTCCCCTCCCTCCCTCCTCCCCACCAGAGGGCGTCACCTGGGAGCAGCTGGATGTTCCTGGAGGCCTCAAAAGGGGCCCCGTCCTTCATCCAGGTGATGTTGGGGGAAGGGAAGGCCAGCGCCTCGCAGATCAGAGAGATGGGGTTGTTGATGGTCACGGTCACCTCCTCGTCTGCACTGTCCTCAGTCACTCCCAGGATGGTGGGAGCCACTGTGATGGGGGGCCAGGGGGCACTTGTGAGCAGAGATCCCTGACCCTAGGCTAAGGACCAGGAAAGCCTCGGACCCCGGTGCTTGGCCTCGGTTCTTCTGTCACTTACATTACCAAGATGGGAAACTGAGGCTCAGAGAAGCCCATGCCCCGGGTGGCCAGGCTTGAACTCAGGCCTGGGTGACCCAGAGCCCGGCTCTCCCAACACTAAGCAATACTACAAGGGAAAGCTGAATAATTTCTGCCTCCATTTCCCCCACAGCTTCTCAACACCCAGCCTCTCTACCAATTAACCAGAGTCTTCTCAATTCTATTTGAGAGGGAAGCGGGAGTTGGGGGGCTTTGTTCCCCGCTGAGCAGAGTAGCTATGCTTTCATTGGTCCCAAGATTTCTTCTTTCAACCCCTGCAGGGGTCTCTCCTTTTAACTGCCAACATTTTAGAAACAGATTTTTCTAAGCTGGTCTGTGCCCCTCTCATTTGATAGATGCTCTGTTTCTCCAGGCTAACAGAATAGTAGGTATGTATTGTCCTCAGGACATGGAGAGACGCCTGGTTGTGAACCCACCACCCTGGGGCCTGGCAATAACTTTGTCACTTCTCTGATCCACAGGGCTTCATCAGTGACATGGGGACAAGCACATCTCCTACCTCCTAGTGTCATTGTGAAGATTCAATCAATCAGACCCGTTGAAATGCCTGGCCCATAGTAAATGTTCAGTCAATAGAGTCGCTATATGATTTTTGTTGTTAAACTCGGAGAGTTAGAAGAAAAATAGTAGAACGGTTTGTGGGAAGTTGTAAGGAGCTAGTCACCTTGCTTCTCCCTCCCTCCAGCACCTGCGGTGGCCAGATGTCCAAAACTTACACAGGACACTGAGCTGGAAGTGTTTGGTCTTCTCCCCAACAGCGTTGGCTGCAATGCAGGAGTAGTGGCCAACACTGGACAGGTTTGCCTGGAGGACCTGCAGGAGGACTCCGTCTGGGGAGATGTGGTGGGCATCTCCACCAGCCAGGGGCCGGCCATCTTTGAACCATGTGAGCTTGGGCTGTGGGTGGCCTGTATGCAGAGCAGAGAATGAGACAATTTGGCAGCCTTCGACTAGGGCAGCACAGGGGTCACAGGCTAGTCCCGGATGGGTCAGGGAATGTGAATTCTCCATCCCGGCCCAGAGGCCCGTGAAGCACAACAAGAAGCAGCAGCAGCAGCCTGTGCCCCTTCCTCTGTGACTTGGCTGCCTTCTCCTTACTGGGCAATGGGTAGAGATCACCTGGTACAGACAGGCAAGACAGAAAAACAAGCTATTCCTTCCATCCATTCATTCATCCACCCACCCACCCACACACCACCCACCCATTCATCCATCCAACCATCCATTCATCTACCTACTCACCTATCCTTCCATTCAATCAATCATCCATTCATCTCTCCATTCACCCACCCGCCCATCCACCCACCCATCCACCCACCCATCCACCCACCCATCCAACTATCCAACCATCCATTCACCTACCTACCCAACTATCCCTCCATTCAACCAATCATCCATTCATTTCTCCATTCACCCATCCACCCATTCAACCACCCATCCACCCAACCGTCCAACCATCCATCCACCTACCTACCCACCTATCATTTTATTCAGCCAATCATCCATAAATCTCTCCACCCATCCATCCATCCATCTATGCACCCATCTACACATCCATCCATCCAACCCTCATTCATTCATACACCCATTCATTTATCTACCCATTCACCTACCTATCCATCCATCCATCCTTCAACCCATAAGCATTAATGGGAGCCTACTCTGCCAGGCACTGGGGAAACTATGGTGACAAGGCAGCAGCTGGGTCTTCAATAAGTTCAGATGCCACAAGGCCACTATGGTCCAATGTGGGTCAGTGCTAGGACAGGGAAGCATGGGGGCTTGTGGGAGCCCAGTGGAGGTGGCCCACTGGGCCTCAGGGGCCAGCCAAGGGCTCCCTGTGGAGGGTCCTGAAAGCTGAGGTCTGTAGTGAGGTGGGGAGAGGGAAGAGTGTTTGGGACAGAAGAACACATGCAAAGATGAGCCGGGACCTGATGCCGAGTCCAAGACGTAGAGAGACGCCAGTCAGGAGGAGTGGGGCTGGGGCAGGTGGGCAGATCCCCAGCAATCCCCTCCTTTCTGAAGCTGCCTTCCCACCCCTTCTCCCAGCCCACCACATCATGTGGCCCTCACCTGTGACGTTGCACATCAGATGGGCAGTCTGTCCCTCAGGGACTTTGATCACCTCCTGCAGGTCCTCGTTCTCAATACTGGGAGGCACTGGGAGAAGCAGAGAGACAAATGGCTAGTGACTGGGGGGGCTGGCCCTCCCAGGCTACACAATCACAGAACAGGAAGCCAAGGGCCCACCGTTTCTTGTGCCTCAGTTTCCCCATCCCATGCCTGTTTCCATAAGGTGGTGAGTTTAAGAAACATTTCCTACTGGCTGACGGAAGTACCAGTGCCTCAGAAGAAGACTGATGAGAGGCAGGCAGTCTTAGTGGTGTCAAAAATATTTGCCCCTTCCACTTTGGATTGTCCCTGCTGTTTCTGGAAAGTTCCATGGCAGCCTCAGAACAGAGGTTTCTTGTCACCTGGGCTGGAGTGCAGTGGCACAATCACTGCAGCTTCTTCTCCTGAGTAGCTGAGACTACAGGTGTGTACCACCATGCCCAGTTAATTTTTGTACATTTCATAGAGATGGGGTTTCGCCACACTGCCCAGGCTTGAACAAACGTTTTTGATGAGGCAAAGCGTACAAGGCTTAGCTTCTCCCTCTTTCTCTCTGCTGGACTCCTCCTACAGCACGAGCCATGGGTCTGGGGCCCTGCCTCTGGGAGCACCCAGGCAGTGGGGAAGAGTTCATAGGGCACCCATGAGAATGGAGTTGTAACGCACCCAGCACCTCCACACTGAAGTTCCTCCTTGCCTCCCCAGCCTCGTTGCTTGCCAGGCACGAGTAGAGGCCACTGTCTTGCTCCTGTGTCTGAGTCATCTTTAGCATCCAGCCACCTGGGGAGGGAGGGGTGTGGGCCCCAAGCATGACTCTGAGCAGTATTCTGTCCCAAGCTGAGCCCCCTGCTGCCCAGCAGGAAGAGGCATTATAATTACACATGTACGTGTCTGTCTCCCATTGTGTCCTGTTCCTCAGATCCAGAAACTGAGGCCCAGGAGGGTAAACAAGCGGATGGAGCTGCCTGGAGATTAGACATGTACCAGAATAAATCTGAGGACCCTGCTCTAGCAAGAAGTATCTGTCACCCGGCCACCCCTGGCTCTAGGAATTGGCTGCAGCTGAAGGGAGAGCAATGGATTATGTAGTCCTGGCCCAGCAGACCTCTGCTCTACTCTGACAGACCTGGTAAAAGATCTTCTCCTCCCAAGGACCTCTCAGGGAGAGACAGCTCCTCTCAGAGGAACCCAAGGGTCTCCCAAGACCAGTGTGGGGAGGGCAGATACACAGGACACAGGCCACCACTGCTGTTACTGCACCCAGAGCAGACATTACTAATTGATTGCCACATTCCTTTCCACTGGGCCCAATGCAGTCTCTGAATTCCTATCCACAGAATGCACCCGGCAATTCTTACCAAGTGCTCAGAAGTGATGCCCAAGAGGAAACGTATTTGCCATCTCATCACAGGCTGCGTGGAACAACCGATGGGTGACTGAGGCATAGCCTCAGGGACCTTGAAGTCCTTGCAGGATTTGGATGGGACAGAGACTCCTGGGCCTCAGTGCCCCATTTGTATACCAGCAAGAACCTCGCAAACCCATTTTATGAGGGGGATAAATATTCAGAGAAGGTGCTTAGATCAGCACATCCAAAAGCTTGCTACTGTTCTGTGCGATGTTATATGTAAGTGCCAACGTTTTGTTTTGTTTTTTTTCTGCAGGACTTATCAGAACCTTTGCTATGCAAATGCTCACTGTGGTTCTCTAGGTGAGCAGAGCAGGAAGCCTTTTCCAAATTTATCTAAATCCGTGATTTTTTCCTGGAGCACCTCACCTGACTAGTGTTTTGGGCTACATTCTTTGGGGACCAGCAGCTGGAATGATTATTCCAACCAGGCCTGGCAGCTCAGGGTCAGAGGTCATGGGCATGTAATGGATAGAGGCAGAGGCAGAGGGCCCGCCTGATTCCCAGGATCCAACCTTGACTGGTATCTCACCTGCCAGCAGGTAGGTGTCCTCCCCCGGGCTGACAGGCTCCTCCCCTCGGAACCAGCGGATGGCCGGGGACGGGATCCCTGTGGCTTCACAGAGCAGAGTTAAGGGGCTGTGCAAGGCGGCAGTGATGTTGGTCAGCGGGTCCAAGTCTCCAATGAGCTCTGGGGGCACTGGACACAAAGAAGAAGCCACATTCAGGGTGCAGATTGGGGCTGGGTGCTTCATGCTCCTTCCCTAGCCCCATTGACCGTCCCCTCACTCCACCAATTGGGAGAGTCTGAGGAACAGAAGTGATGACAGCAGAGCTGCTCCCCCTAAAACGAGGACACCTAGGAGGGAGCCAGTGGCGCCACAGGCTGGGCTCTGGAGTCAGGCAGGCTCCTTGGGCCTCAGTCTCCCCAAGCCCTCAGTGGGCTGCTGGGGGATTCAACAGGAACACGTGCAAGTACCCAGTCCAGTGCCTGGGCAGAGCAAGCACTGAGTCAGTGGGACTGGAATTAGTGTAAAGGTGAGGCCAGATGCGCTTCCTAAATGCACATGTAGAAGCTAAGTGGCAATGCTGCAGTTCTGAAAGAACCTGTTCCTGAAGGAAGCCACTCTCTATCCAGGGAGATGGGGGTGTTGGGGATATCTGGGTGAGGCTCAAGATCCCAGCAACGGTGAGGGGGGTCCTCCCTCAACTGATCCCTGCCCACCTCTCCCACTCTGTCTCTTACCATTCCCTGTCTCCACCCTGAATTATCCCTTCAGGCATACAGTAGGAGCTCAGTAAATGATTGGAATGCATGAGGCTGCCTCAGCAACCCTCTGCCTGGCACGTGCTTCCCCTCATCCAGCAGTTGCCTAACTCCTACTTACCTTCTATGGTCCAGCTTAAAGGGGACCTCCTCTGGGAGGCTGCCCTGACCTGCCCCAACAGTATTCGACGTTTTCCTGGTCTCTCACAAGCCCCTGAATTCTCCCCATCACATACCAGTCATGCAGGACAGGGACTGCTTACTTCCCCAGTGCCCAGAAGAGAGTAGGGGAAGAGTGAACCCAGGAGAGAGAGAGGGAGGGAGAAGAGGTGAATTGGGGGAAACTGGGGCCATTTGGGACCAGTCCTGATTGTTGAGAACAGTGCTGGTGGCTTCCCCCAGCAGCAGCTTTCATTAGAGCCCTGACTCCGGAAAGAACAGGTGTGACCCAAGGATCACAGCCCGAGGGCTGCGCCTGGAGATTGAACCAGCCTTGCCCACTCTCATCTGCCCCAACCCACCCTCCTCCAGCAGCTGCCGGTCCTCACCCAGCACAGAGAGCTCAAACCTCCTCTCTGCCCTCCCAGCCAGGTTCTCGGCCACACAGCTGTAGTGTCCGGCGTGGGCAGCCCGGGCCCGCTCTACATGCAGGCTCTGACCCTGGTTCTGCAGCTGCAGGCCCAGCTCGGCCCCCACGGGCTGGCCGTCCTGCTCCCATGTCACTGTCGGAGGGGGTTTCCCTGTGGCGTTGCACTCCAGAGTAGTCACTCCATCCTGGACCACGGAGACCTGTGTGGGAAGCTCCCGGGGACCGGCAATCTGAGGGGGAACTGTAGGGATGGGGAGAGAAAGCCCATCAGAGAAAGCTGCTGAGGCCACCAGGCACCACACACTTGCCCCGGGCCCCGTAGGGACACACCCTCTCCTCTTGCCATCACCGGCTGTGTGACCTCGTGACCTCACCTCTCTGGGCCTCCATTTTCCTTCCCAACAATGGGGTCATAACAGCACCCTACTGCTAGAGCCTGGGAGTCACAGGCAGGCCTGCTATGTGGGGAACAACCCTTCAGGATGTGTGACGGGTTTTCTTCCTCAAAAACCAGAGACTTCCTGGAGCTTCAACAGTTGTTGGGACTGGTTGGGGGTGGAAAATTATTCTGTGGGTGGGTTTCTCCTCAAGATGTTGAACAGCACTTTTCCTGGTTTTATTTTCCAGCAGGAGTTTTACAAGGCTGGGGGATTTCATTGCTTCACTGCAGGACCAGGTGATACGGTTTAGGTTTCCATCACATAGAGGAGCTTCACAGAACGCTCACACTTCCTCCGGGTTTCCAGCTGTTTCAGCTGTGGCTTTTCTCCTCCGGACCACTGGGGGGCCCTTAGGGATTGTGCTACAGCCCCCCTGCCTGCCATGCTTGGGTTAGTGAGAAGCTGTGTGGGAGGGGCAGTCAAAATGCCAGGTGATACGTTTTGGCTGTGTCCCCACCCAAATCTCATCTCAAACTGTAATCCCACGTGTGGAGGGAGGGACCTGGTGGGAGGTGACTGGATCATGGGGGCGGTTTCCTCTATGCTGTTCTTGTGGTAGTGAGTGAGTCAGTCAGTTCTCATGAGATCTGCTTGTTTGATAAGTGTCTGGTGCTTCCCCCTTTCGCTCTCTCTCTCCTGCCAACATGGAAGGCGTGCCTTCCTTCCCCTTCACCTTCTGCCATAATTGTAAGTTTCCTGAGGCCTCCCTAGCCATGTGGAACTGTGAGTCAATTAAGCCTCTTGTTTATAAACTACCCAGTCTCAGGTAGTATCTTTAGAGCGGTGTGAGAATGGAATCTCACACCAGGAATCTGAGGGAGGAGAAAGGCTGCACCACACACCATCACTTCCCTGTATTTGCTCCGATTTGAGGGCAGTACCTGCCCAGTCAGCCCATGATCCCAGACCCTCCCAGCTCCCGCCCGGCTCACCCACCGTGCACCTCCAGCTGCAGGTCCTGGCTGCTGTTCCCCGCCACGTTGCTGCACTCACAGGTGTATGTTCCTTCCTGAGCCAGCTGGGCCTGTCCCAGGTACAGCAGCCTCCCCACAGCTGACACCTGCTGGAGGCCAGCCCCCTCCCCTGGGAGGGGTTGACCTGGGTGTAGGGAAAAAGAAACTCCTGGTCCAGGGCATTTGCAAGGACATGATGTCTTTCCACCTGCAAAGTTCGTCCTCCCACCCATTCTTGCCAACTCTTGCTCATCCTTCAGGTGTCCATTTAGACACTACCTCTTCCAGGAAGCCTTACATGAGTGCCATATCTGGTCCTGGTGCCTCTTCTGAGCTCCTCCCTATCCCCCTAGGTTTCTCTCCATCACAGATCTGCCTACAGTGCCCCATCTGAATCTTACCCTGGCCTGGGCCCTCTGGAATGGCAGACCCTGCCTCAATTTCCTTCTGGGATCCTTTTTTTTTTTTTTTTTTTGAGACAGAGACTCGCTGTGTTGCCCAGGCTGGAGTTCAGTGCCATGATCTCAGCTCACTGCAACTTCTGCCTCCTGAGTTCAGGTGATTCTCATGCCTCAGCATTCCGAGTAGCTGGGATCACAGGTGCACACCAACACACCCGGCTAATTTTTGTATTTTTTAGTAGAGACGGGGTTTCACCATGTTAGGCTGGTCTTGAACTCCTGACCTCAGGTGATCCACTGCCTCAACCTCCCAAAGTGCTGGGATTACAGGCGTGAGCCACCGCGACCAGCCCCCCCCCCCCCCGGGATCCTTAGTGGCTCCCCAGGGCCTGGCACACAGCAGGGCTCAATAAAGGCTATTGACAGAATGACCATCCATTTGGCTATAGTGGCCTAAGGAGGATGACCAGGCAACTGGTAGACCTGGCATCAAGAAGACCCCTTGTAGGGCCGGGCGCGGTGGCTCACGCCTGTAATCCCAGCACTTTGGGAGGCCGAGACGGGCGGATCACGAGGTCAGGAGATCGAGACCATCCTGGCTAACATGGTGAAACCCCGTCTCTACTAAAAATACAAAAAACTAGCCGGGCGAGGTGGCGGCGCCTGTAGTCCCAACTACTCGGGAGGCTGAGGCAGGAGAATGGCGTGAACCCGGGAGGCGGAGCTTGCAGTGAGCTGAGATCTGGCCACTGCATTCCAGCCTGGGTGACAGAGCGAGACTCCGTCTCAAAAAAAAAAAAAAAAAAGAAGACCCCTTGTAGGAGGAGGATTTGTCAACCTTGACCTACTGGATTAAACCCTTCCATCTCTGTTTCTAGAGAAGCAGACCTCTGGACTGGGTCATGACTCAATATGCATGTCCCAGCAGGGAAGCAGACCCAGTGGCCACCTGACATTGCTTCCTTCCTCTCTGTCCTGGTGACCTCAGCTTGTCTTGCTACTCCCAGGCTGCTTCCTAGCCCAGATCTCTCCTCTGAGCTCCAGACACCTGTCTCTCCCTGTCCACTTGACACCTCACTAGGCGTTTAGCAGATGTCTCAAGATTAATTCACCCCAAATGCTAGGTCTTTCTACCATACCTGCCCCTGGGGTCTCCCATCCTGGTAATGGCAGCTCCATTCTCTTCCATCATCCCTGATTCCCCACCTCCTCTCATTCCTCCATCCGAGCAGCATTCCTGCCCCAGGACCCTTGCACTTACCCTTACCTCCGCCTGGGCTGCGTTTCCCTGTGATATTCTCATGTTCAGCCCTGACCTTTTCAAGTCTGCTTGGTCAGGCATTCCTGGCCACCCAACTTAAAACTGCAAATCCTACAACCCCCCAGGATATCTTCCCCGGCTTCCTAGCTTTATTTTTCTCCATAGCATTTATCATTTAGGGTACTGAGTCATGTACTAACTGTGTGTTTATTATCTGACTGCCCCCACTGTGAGGGTGGGGATCTGTTTTATCCTCTGCTGTATTTCCAGTGCCTAGAACAGGGCCTGGCATAGTCGCTCAATAAATATCGGTTAAATTGGCTGAGTGCGGTGGCTCATGCCTGTAATCCCAGCACTTTGGGAGACCGAGGTGGGCAGATCACCTGAGGTCAGGAGTTCGAGACCAGCCTGGCCAACATAGTGAAACCCTGTCTCTACTAAAAATATATAAATTAGCCGGGCATGGTGGCACCTGCCTGTAATCCCAGCTACTTGGGAGGCTGAGGCAGGAGAATCACTCCAACCTAGAAGGCGGAGGTTGCAATGATCTGAGCTTGCACCACTGCACTCCAGCCTGGGCAACAGAGCAAGACGCTGTCTCAAAAAAGAAAAAAAATTGGTGAAGTGAATTCCAAATGTTTTTTGAGCACCTTTTTTGTACATACACTGAACTTGGAATTCAGTGGCGGTCAAGGTGGTGACTCACAGGGGTCACAGACTAATGGAAGAACACACACAGAAGGACTAATGTGGGTCACATGACAAGTGACAGGGACTGCATCAGGGAGGTTCTGTCCCAGCCTGGCAGTCAGGGAGGGCTTCCTGGAAGAAGGGACGTCTGAAGTGAGGCCTGAAGATCAATCCAGCTCTTACTGGCAGAGCAGGACCAGGGGCTCCTGCAGCCTCACAGATTGAGGAGAGAGGGGCTGGGGGAAGCGTCACTTCTGTAACCAGCATCCCCACCCCCTCGAGCCATAAGCCCCCCCATCTCAGCTAGGTTCTGGGGTGGGGGTAACCAGTGGGGGCTGGGCATAGCCTCCTTGTGCCTGGCAATGAGGTGGGGCTGGGCAAGGGCAGCCATCCTACCGTCCTTCCTCCAGGAGATCTTGGGGAAGGGGATGCCCCGGCATTCACAGGACAGCCTGGTAGGATGTCCCTCGATCACAGTCAGGGTGTGGGATTCCCTCGAGGGGAACACTGGAGCAACTGAGTCAGAGTAGAGAGAGGGTTAGTGGGGGTGGGACTGGGATGGGGAGGGGATGAGCAAGGCAAGGGCAGGCTGGGGGAGGGCTGTGTCCTGGGACCCAATCAAGGCAACAGCCCCCTCCCCGTGCCCAGCCCGGGAGACCCTCACCCCAGACGTTGAGATTGTAATGCTTCTCTGAGTGGCCGGCCTGATTCAGTGCCTCACAGGTGTAGCGGCCCGCATCCCACACGTCGGCTCTGTCCACCTGGCCGAGAGCAGAGACCCCCCCCATGGGTAGGGACAGCACAGAGACGGGTGAGCCCTGGATAGACTGTGTGACTGCAGGCACATCACGTGACCTCGCTGAGCCCCAGGTTCCCCACCTGGAGCACAGGGCAGGGACAGCATCTCCCCACCAGCTGCACCAGGAAGTTTCCAGAAGCCGGTGCCTGTGGTGGGCCTGAGAAGGGCCCCCTGGATGGCAGCCCTGCCAGCCTCCCCACCTTCACATCCACGGCCCAGATCTGCTAAGGGGAAGGCATGTGACTGGATCAGACCTGCTCCTGCCTTTCATCTGCTGCCAGCCTCTTTGGAAAGCCCAAGAAAACAGACCCGAAGAGAAGGTGGAGGAAGAAGACTGGTGGGGTGCAGGGGACCTGTGCTCAGGGGTCAGATCCTGACATGGGGTGCTGGGGCTAGGCTGTGGCTTTGAAGAATGAACGGAAGGAGGGGAAGCCAAATGGCAGTGCTCTGAGTTGGGAATGATCATATCACAAGGTGTAGAGGGGTGGGAGGAGGAGCAGGCAGGTGAGGTAGGTTCTAACCCAACAGCTGGTGCCACTCAGCTGATTCAGGGGCCCTGAGGGAGGCCCTGAGGACCCAGTCCTGGGGTTTTGTCCCCCATCCCCTGGGAGGAAGAGGGCTTGTAGGTCACTGAGCTGGGGCACCTGCAGGCCCCATCCTGCCTGTGGCCCGAGATGGAGGCCTGCTTGGCTGACTGGGGACCTGCACACCTGCAGCAAGGCTTTGTCTGCAGAGAGGTGGACTCCAGGCCGTGGTTCCAGGGGCCGCCCGTCCTTCCACCAGCTCAGCACAGGAGGGGGCATGGCGTGACTCTGGCACTCCAGGGCCACTGAGTCATTGGCCACGACGGACACATTCAGCTCTTCTCCGAGGATACTCGGGGGCACTGTGGGAGGGGACAGGAGAGGGGCTCCCTCAGGCATATGTGGGAGGGGGCAGGAGAGGGGGTCCCTCAGGCAAGGAGGGGCCACACCTTGGGTCAGGCCTAGCTACTCGCAGCAGCCAGGAGCGCCCACCCTTCCCCTGCCTTCAGTCCTGCTTCAGAGGAGCCAGTCTGAGTAAGATTGTCGCGATATCCACATCCCAGATTTCTGCAGCATGTTTCCACGGAGGGAAACTGGGGAAGGAAACTCAGGGTCTCCCTGTGTTATTTCTTACAGATGTCTGTGAATCTACAATTATCCACAGTTATCTCAAAACTTTCTAAAATTTAAAATTTGTGTTTAAAAAAATTTTTTTAAAGCAGGTCTCAGAACCACCTTTTGCCCCTGAAACAAAAATAACCAGTGCAGCTTTGCAGGAAGGAACGCAGGGTCCAGGGGGAGAACTCCTGGGGTGGAATCCTGCCTTCCACCACTCGCTCACCATGCAAGGCCCTTGGGATGCTACTTACACTCCTGGACCTTAGTCTCCTCATCTGTAAAGTGGGGATAATGAAAATCTCCACCTGGTGGGGCTGCCATGAAGTTAAATCCAATGGCACAGGTGGGGTTCTTGGGCATACAATATGTGTTAACCATCTTCACTCCAGCAAAGGGAAAGAGCTAGAATCGAATCCTTCCTACTACCTCCCACCCAAGACTAAGTTCATTCGCTTTCTCTTTCCTTCTTTCCTTCCTTCCCTCCTTCCCTCTTTCTTTCCTTCCTTCCTTCCTTCCTTCCTTCCTTCCTTCCTTCCTTCCTTCCTTCTCTCTTTTTCTCTCTTTGTTTCTTTTTTTTTTTTTTTTTTTGACAGAGTCTGGCTCTATTGCCCAGGCTGGAGTGCAGTGACATGATCTCAGCTCACTGCAACCTCCATATCCCAGGTTCAAGTGATTCTCCTGCTTCAGCCTTTCAAGTAGCTGGGACTACAGGCACACACCACCACACCCAGCTATTTTTTTTTTTTTTTTTTGTATTTTTAGTAGAGATGGGGTTTCATCATGTTGGTCAGGCTGGTCTTGAACTCGTGACCTCAAGTGATCCACCCACCTCAACTTCCCAAAGTGCTGGGATTACAGGCATGAGCCACCGTGCCCAGCTCCCAGCGTTCCTTCTTATAGCTCCACGGAGCCCCAGAAAAACCCAGAGGAGGACATGTAAAAATAAGCTACTGTGGTTGCAGTAGCTTCGTGAGCTCAGGGGCTTACTGAGTCCCCATGGTGACCTTTGAGGTGAGTGCTATTCTTCCCATTTTGCAGATGAAGAAATGGTGGCTCAGAGAAGCAAAGTGACTAGCTCAAAGTCACAGAGGCAGGGTTTGAACCCCATGTTGGTGACACTCAAGAGCCAGCTTTCCTAACCATCACTCCATGCTGCTCCTGCTACTTCACACCGCTTCCGCCTCTCCCTGAACACAGGGCAGAACTCCTGGCTATGCGGGGCCACCTGCCCACCCTCCCACCCGTTGCGGGAGCTCACACTCCAGGGCAGGTCTGGAGCTCACTGATCCGTACTGGAAGGCAGCTGTTCTCAGGTGGGCACTCCTCCATCCACCCAGCCTCTCTCCCTTTGGAAGTGACTGGGAATGCCCCCCACCCCATCTCCTTGGAGTTGCTGCTCTGAACCACGTGCCTTTCCCAGTCTGAGACTCACTGTGGACTTGCAGGACGACATCCCGGCGGTCCTCGCCCACCGCGCTCACAGCCACGCAGGAGTACCTCCCAGAGTCGGAGGTCCGGGCGCTGGTCAAGGTGAGGACCCGTCCCCCAGGGAAGACCTGTGACCCCAGGGGGAAGCCCAAATTAGTCAATTGTCCTGCTGTTGCATACCCCAAGGGGCAGAACCCCACCTGCCCAAGCTGGCCCTGCTGCCGGGCACGCCTGGACAGACTGCCCCAGACCCTCAGAGCCCCTCATGATGCAGGGAAACTGAGGGTTGCATCTGGGCCTCTAGACCTCTGCCAGCTGGCAGGCAATGACATTGGACCTCAGGAAGAGTCCTCTAGAGCCCCTCTGTCCACTCGTCACACATGGCCAGTGAGCCCTTCGGCCAGGCCGAATTGAGACGGGCCCCAGGTACAAAATACGCCACAGACGACAAAGAGTTAATATGAAAAGAAGAATATAAAATATCTCAATAACTATTTTTTATTGATCTCATGATGAAAGGAAGCTATTTTGGATATAGTGGATTAGCTAATGTGTATTATTAACATTGATCTCACCTGTTTCTTTTTACTCAGTTTACTATGGCTACAAGAACATTTACAATGACATAGATGGTTCACGTTCATGGAATGCATCATTACCATTGGGCAGTGTGGCTCCAGCCTCTCTGTTCGGCCCTACCTCCCTCCAGCCCTCGGCCCTGGGCTATCGCTGCTTCTCCCTCACCCTAAGCTCCCAGGGCCTGACCTCTGTTCCCAGCATCCACGGGAGGTGCAGGGAGGTGAGCCGGAGTCACCCAGCCCTACTGACCTGCAAGCCAGGGGTCCCTGCAGGGGACACAGAGTTTCCATCCTTCAGCCACATCAGTATGGGGCCGGGGGCACCGGTGGCATTGCAGGTCAGCCGGACAGGGGTGTTGACCAACACAGGGCCTGGCAGGCTGGGCGCCAGCGTGATTCGAGGGGGCACTGCAGGGCAGGGGTGACATGGGGCACAGGCTGAGCCCCATTGGGGCAAAGCAGGCAGGGCCCCCTGGCTGGGCACCCCTGCAGGAGCACACAGTCACAGCAAAAGCACAAGGACAGCCATCCAGACAGGCTCTGAGCCACTCCACTGCCCCTGAGGCTACTCATTCTGTCTTTTCAACACCACCACGAAGCTTCTATAGATGGGAAACTGAGGCTTACAGAGAGGAAGTCACCTGCCCCAAGGCTGACCAGCCAGGAAGCAGCACTCGCATGCAGGCCTGTGGTCAGCAGAAGGTCATTTTTTATGGGAACAGGGAGGGGACCAAGGGACCCTGGGCAGTGCTACTTCCTAACTCAGGGGTATGAGATTAAATACCATATTACAGGCAGTCCCCTTTCAGCAGAAAATAGCCAGAAGATTCCATTGTATCTGGGAGGCATCAGTCATGATGCCCAGGGTCCCAGGCCCCTGCCCAGCTACCCACTGTTCTTAGACCCAACCTCTCCCATGGCCCATGAGGCCCAAGAGGTCCAGCCTCCATATGGCCACCAGCACCATCCTGGCCCTGTTGCCTCCTTTCAGTTTCTCAAATTCCCCACGTCTTTGCAACCTCAGGCCTTGGCAGAGACCTCAGTGTAGGTATCCAAGTGTCAAAGATGCCTTCTGGACTCCACAGGCCAGGTCAGTGCCCTGTTATAGGTGCTCAGTTGCACCTCATGTTTACCAGCTGCTATCACAATTGACAACAAGTAGTACTCTGGGGAATGATCTAATTGCTGTGTGCTCCACTGACTGAAAGCTCCCAGGTCTGTCTTATTTAGGGCTGTAGGTCCAGTGTCTGCCCCAGAGCATGGACTCAATAAATGTGGTTGGATAGAAAATGGATCAATGAAAGAATGGGTAGTTGAATGGGTGAATGGATGGTGAATGGGTGGATGGGTAGGTAGATGGATGGATGGATAGATGGGTTGATGGATGGGTGGGTGGACAGGTAGACAAATGGACAGGTGGATGGGTGAGCAGACAGGTGGCTAGATAAATGAACGAAAGGATGGTTGGGTGGGTGGGTGGGTGGGTGGATGGATGGATGGATGGATAGATGGATGAGTTGATGGACAGATGGGTGGATAGGTGGATGAGTGGATGAGTGGATGGGTGGATGGGTGGATGGGTGGATGGATGGATGGGTGGATGGATGGATGATGGATGGATGGGGTAATGGATGGATGGATGGATGGATGAGTTGATGGACAGATGGGTGGATAGGTGGATGGGTGGATGGGTGGATGGGTGGATGGATGGATGGATGGATGGATGGATGGATGGATGGATGAGTTGATGGACAGATGGGTGGATAGGTGGATGAGTGGATGGGTGGATGGATGGATGGGTGGATGGGTGGATGGATGGATGGGTGGATGGATGGATGGAAGGATGGATGGATGATGGATGGATGGGGTAATGGATGGATGGGGTGGTAGACGGATGGATGAGTGGACAGGTGGATGGACAGACTAACAGACAAATGGATGAAAAGCCAACTTTTTGGACAAGGGCCCTTAGAGGCCCAGGGATGCTCACCATTGACCCGTAGGTCAAACTGCAGCTCTGTGCTACCTGCCACATTGGATGCCACACAGCGGTAGCTCCCAGCATCAGAAAGCTGAGCTTGCTCAATGCGGAGAACTCTCCCATCTGCTGATACTGTCACTCCCATCCAAGAAGAGACAGGTTGGTGGCCCTTGAACCAGGAGACATCTGGGGAAAGGAAGAGAGATGCAAGGGGGAATGGAAGAGAGATGCAAGGGGGAATGGAAGAGAGATGCAAGGGGGAATGGAAGAGAGATGCAAGGGGGAATGGAAGAGAGATGCAAGGGGGAATGGAAGAGAGGTGCAAGGGTGCTGCCAGCCCGTCAGACTCTGCTGGTGTGGTGGGCATCCAAGAGAACCTTCCAGGGTGGCCACACTGTTTGTTCAGGCATTGGAGGTCAGAGTTCTTCATTCACAAAAGGGAGTCGGGGTGGAACCGGGCAATGTTGCCCAAGACAGGACCAAGGGTGAAGAAGAAGCCCTGTGGGCAGAGGCTGAGGCAGCCAGGAGCAGAGAGAGTCAAACTCAGCCCTGCCCTCCCCCTACCAGGAGACTCCCTCGCCTAGGGAGCATTAGAGAACGTGGACCAGCCCAAAGCAGCAGCCTCAAAGCCAGGCTGGAACACTTGTATCCGAAGCTTCCCTTCATCCTGCCAGGCTGCGCCCCCCTGGAACTCAGCAGGCATCCCCACGAGAGGGGGCAAATATCCCCAGGGCTCATAGGCCACAAGCAAAGCAGGGTGGGCCTAGTTCAGATGGGAACCGGAGAGGGGCCCTCCTCCTGGGTCACTATAAGCCTCACCCAGTCCCCTGTGCAAACACCCACAGCCAGACCCCAGCGCCCGGCCCTTTCCTCAACTGCTGGTCTACAGGGGAGGACCCTACAGACCGGATGATGACTCTGAGGTCCTGATCCTCGCCCCCAGCCCCGGACAGCCCTGTGAAGTTGACTGTGAGTAGGTGCCCTGCAGGCCTGTTTCAGACTCCGGGCTCTGGACCCTAGCAGTGCCTTGGCCCGAAGGACGTTGTTGAAGAGGAAGAGAGGAAAATGAGAGAAATGGGGGGAAAGACCTGCTGATTTCTTCCCATTACGTCCAGAGGGTCCCTGGGTCACTCGCCAGCCTCATTAGACAGTGAATTGGGCTGGAAGTAGCTTTCGGCCAAGAGGAGGGGTCTTACCAGGAGGGGGCACGCCCGAAGCCAGACACTCCAAGGTCACTGAGGCATTTTCCAGCACTGCCTTGTTGACTGGGCCTGGCTCGATGTTGGGGGGCACTAGGGGCAGACAAGGAGAGACCCAGCTTGGTAGGTGTAAGCTCTGGGCAGCTCTAATCCCAGCCATCCCAGCAGTGCTGCTCCCTGCTCCCCATAGAAAATCCTAGACAACAGGGCTCTAAAACAACTCACGTCCTCAGACTAAGCGACACCACTCCTGGAACCAAGCCCAAGACCAAAGAGCAACAGGCTGCCACCCTTACGACAATCATACAGCACCCAGCCCCTACCCCAGGACAGCCGACAGCCAGCACAGCCAGGGAAAGGGACAAGGACAGGGATTTCCCTGCAAATAAACTCCCAAAATAAGCAAAGGTAAATATGAATGTGGGCAAGGTCTGCTACTAAAAATCCCACCAAAAGCAGCCAAAAGGGACTACAGAGCTATTGCTAATGCTTTCATTTTAGGACTTTCTACTTCCTCTGAAGTTAAGTGCACAACTATGACTGAAAAACCTCCTCCCCCTCCCTAGCCACACATCCCAGCCCCAAGGGTCCCCAAGAGATCACCCAACATCCTTGGCCTGGGCCCTGCTGGCCACCCACGTCCTCACCCAGAACCTTCAGGGCCACTTCCCTCTTGCTCTCCCCAGCCAGGTTGGTAGCGGCACAAGTGTAGATGCCCTCATCCCTCAGGTCCACCTTCTCAATCTGGAGGGGAGGGGGCAGAGAGTGTGCCACAGGGCTGTCAGAGTGATGACAGGACATAGTGAGTGGCCAGGCTGCTGCTGAGCCCCGGGTCAGGAGCAGTGAGGCATGGGGACACTTTTGGCTCTGGGGGTCGGGTTTTGAGCCAAGCACTCAGATGCCAGGGATTTGTCCGATCTCCAGGCATACCGTTCCCTGTCCCCTCCAGCCGACATTTTCTCCCTCTGACAACTGAAGCTCCTAGGACTGGGAAGAGGCTGAGGCTCACCCTTTCAGGCAGAGAGGGCCCTGGGCCCTTCCTATCCCCAGTGTGCTGGGCTTTCCTCAGAGTCTCCAGGAAGCCCCCAGAGCAGCCCCTCCACCTGTGCCCAGCTGGCTCGCCAGCCCTGGGACCCCTGTACGTACCTGTAGGTTCCCCCCAAAAGCTGCCAGGGCTACACCATCCTTCCACCAACGGAGGCTTGGGGTAGGCACCCCATCCCCTATGCATTGGAGGGTCACAGGCTGCAGGAAAGGAGCTGTGATGTTCTCACCCCCAATGATACTGACAGATGGGAACTCTGGTAAGGGAAAGAGTCAGGAAGAGCCTGGGTCAGAATCAGGAGGGGTACAGTGGGCACCCAGCAACCCCCTCAATACCTGGGGGTGAGAAGGTGGCCTTGAAGGGCTGGTCAAAGGGTGGCATCTAGCTTCTGCCCACCATATCCCCCAGACACATGGCTTAGGGGAAAGAGCTCTAGACTAGGAGCCAGCAGAATAGTTATTCCCTTTAAAAATTCTCCCATCCATCTATGCACCCACACATCTATTCATGCATTTATTCATCTGCCTATCTGTCTGTCCATCCATCCATCCATCCACCCACCCATCTATCATCTATCAATCCAGCCAGCCAGCCATCTACCCACTCACCCTTCCATCCATCCACCCACCCATCCATCAATCCACTCATTCATCCACTCACCCTTCCATCCATCCCTCCACCCATCCACCCATCCAGTCATCCATCTATCCACCCACCCATTCATCCATCTACCCACTCTTCCATCCACCCACCCACCTATCCACTCATCCATCCACCCACCCACCCCACCTACCCATCCATCCATCTACCTACCCTTCCATCCATCTACCCACCCACCCATTCATCCATCTACCCACCCTTCCATCCATCCATCCATCCATCCATCCATCCATCCATCCATCCATCCATCCATTTATCCATCCACCCTTCTATCCACCCATGCTTCCATCTATCTACCCATCCATCCACCTTTCCTTCCATCCATCCATCCATCCATCCATCCGTCCATCCATCCATCCGTCCACCCATTTATCCACCCACCCATTCATCCACCCACCCACCTACCCATCCACCTATCCACCCACTGATCTATCCATGCATCCTTATGTGTGCTGAGCATCTACTCTGTGGCCAGAACTATACTCAGCCCCTAGACACAGCAGGGAAAGGCAGCTACCATGCTGCCCTCTCAAAGCTCACAGAGGTGGACAGTGGAGATGGACAACCAAATAAGTAATCCCAATGTAGTGGGTGGAGGGCTAAGGCATTGAGAGGTTGGGTAGAGCAGATGAGAAACATGGTAGAATCAAGGAAGTCTTCCTGGAGGAAGAGTATTTCAGGATATGCCTGAAAGATAAGGAGCTAGGCAAGCAAAGAGGAGGGAGAATGTTCCAAGCAGAAGGAACAGCATACGTAGACTTGAAGGTGAGAGAAAGAGGGTTGATGTATTAAAAGAACTAAGTGAAGTTCAGCGTGGTTAGCATGAAGAGAGCAGATGGAGAAAGAGGAAGCTGGGGGAGAGGAGTGATGCCTAGGGGCTGGACAGGACAGAGGATAAGTGTGGTAAGTGGCCCAGCCAGCCTCATCACACCTGCGTCTCTGTAGGGAACTGGGAAGTCCAGCCCAGAAATGCCATCCAGAGAAGACCAGCCCCATGTCCTTCCAGGCCTGCCACAGTCCTCTGGCTCCACCCACCCCTGGCATCTCAGGCTGCCCACAGCCCCAGAACCCCAGGTGCCCACTCACCATGCACAGACACCTCCACCTCGGCCCCGGCAGTGCCTGCCTCATTGGTGGCCTGGCAGGCGAAGAGGCCTGAGTGGTCCAGCTCCACATGGTCAATGTGCAGTGTGGTCCCCTGTGAGGCCACCTGCACCCCGGCCAGCTCCTCAGCTGGGCGACCATTCTGCAGCCACCTAAGGTTAGTAGGGAGGAGGGCGGGTCAACCTGAGGCCAGGGAAGGCCAGGCCAGGCAGGACAAGTGGGAAGCCTAGAAGCTCCTCCCACCTGCTCTTACCAGCCATAGCTCCAGGCCTCTTTCCCAGTCCTGGGAACAGGAAGCCTCTCTCCTGTCCACTTTCCCCACAACCTGCAAAGCACACGCTCTCTGCCCACCCCCAACCCTGGCCTCCACCACCCCAGACTCACTGGATAGTGGGTACTGGGGAGCCTGAGGCCTGGCAGGGAAGTTCCAGGGGCTGTCCCACGATGGTGGTCACCTGTCCCAAGCCTTCAGCCACCAGGAGCTGTGGGGGCACTGCAGGCAGAACACACTCCTGGGTGTTTGCAGCTGAGCAGCCACTGGCCGCAAACCCTCCCAAGTCCTCAGCGCCTTCAGAGCGAGGCCCAGCCTCACCTCACCCTCAGGTCTCCCTATCAGTGGCCGCTTCCCCAGGAGGCCTTCCAGGGCCACCCAAGGAGGGTGAAGGGACACCCTGGGCTCCTGAAAGGCTCGGGCCTGATTATTTAACATCTGCCTCCCTGGCAGACTGAGGGCTCAGGAGTCCGGGTGGCCTTGTTCCCAGCTTCATTTCCAGTGCTACACGGGGCCAGCATAGCACTAGTACCTGAGATGCTTCAGCAATGGAAGGAAGAGCAGGCGAAGGCCCTACCCACCCTGCTGGGACCACACCCACAAGCCAGCCTTAGGAAAGTCTCCGCAAAGGGCCCCTCCATTGGTAGAAGGCAGAACGAGGTTCTCCGTCCTGGGTGACCCGGCCCAGGGTCCTGGGCACGGTCAGAGACCCTTGATCCTGAGGCTCCACCCTGCCCACTCCTAGCCCTGCCAGCCCCTCAGCCCAGGCCTCAGTGTCCTCATCTGTGTCATGCGATGTGGGGACACTGGTTACTTCTCCCCACCCTCCCTCCACTCCAGGAGCTCTCTCGGGACAAGCACGCAGCAGGCCTGGGCAGAGTCCACAGCCCAGGCAGCTCTGAGTGGAGTGGGCCGGGCTCACCCTGCACCTCCACGGAGTACTGCAGCATGGCTTCCCCGGCAGGACTGCTGGCCACACAGCTGTACAGGCCCGTGGATGCCTCCCCAGGGCTCTCCAGCCTCAGCACGCTGCCTCCTGTCTCCAGCTGAGACTCGTTGCTCTCTGCTACGGGCAGCCCCTCGTGGTGCCAGGTGAGGGTTGGGGGCGGGTGGCCTCTGGCCACGCACTCCAGCGCCACGGGCCTCCCAGCCACAGCCTTCACCACGTATGGTCTTCCACCGGCGCCCTCGATGGTGGGTGGGACTGGAAAAGAGGCAGGGGGTGGCTTGGGGACCGCAGCCGGACACCAACCTGTTCTCATCTCAGCCCAATAGGCCCGCTGAAGCCCCTCACCAACCCCACTCCATGTGAAACACTTCCTTCCCTCACCTCCACTGGCTGAACCCCCTGCTCAGACCCTGGGGCAGCGTTCTCACCCTCCTCAGGCCCTGGGTGCACCACCCCGCCCCTGGGTGCTGACTGTTGCCTCTCCATCCCTGCTGCTACCCCGACAAGCCCAGCATGAGTGGGACCAGGGCTGGCCTACTTGCATCCCCAGTGTCTACACATGGCAGGTCCAGTACCTGCTGGACTCAAATGAGACCCCCAGGGCTGGGACAGAGCTCTGCTCCTGGAAGTCCCCTCCCTCCCTGGTCTCAGGAGGCAGAAGACTGGGGCAGACCTGAACCCAGATAGCTTGGCTTGGGGCACTCCTAACTTAGCCAGCGACGGCCAAGGGGACCAGATGTTAACTATGCTTGGAGCCCATGGTGGCCACGCCAGAGGGGAAATTTCTCTCTTACCCTCAAGGACCCTCTAAAGTTGCTGAGCTGATGAAGCCATTACCAGGGGACAAGGGGCAACCGTGGCCTGGGAAATGCTTCTTAACCTTATTTGGGCATAAGACCCTTTGAAAATTTAATAAAAGCATAGACATACACATTTTCTATTTCATTTCCTGGGGGACCGCGGGTCCCAAAATAAGAGTCCCTGAACTAGCAGTGGGGCCATCTTCAGAGGCTGCCACGGAGCCCATGCAGCTCAATTGCCCTCTGGGGTCCCTGAGGCTCTGACACCCAAGCCCTTTGCATCTTTGGAAGCCAGAGCTCCCGAACTGACTCCCCACGGGGGGCCGGGCTGACCCCTATCAGCTTGCACGCCGCCCTCTCACACTTCACTGGGGCCTGCTCAGACCCATCCAGAGCCACCGACATCCTTTCCTCTGAGTTCTCCTTCGAAGGTCCCCAGAGCCAAGCCCCTCAGGGCTGAGCTGATGCTGAGGTTCCCAGCGTGAGGTCTGGAGTCAGATCTGCCCACGTATGGACCGGGTCCCACCACCTCCTAGTGGTGTGAACCTGGAGAAACCTCTCTGCTCCAGGGCTTCACTGTGACCATCTGTAACTGGGGACACGAGAGCTCAAGTCCCTTTGCCAGCTGATCAAATGAGCTGATGCTGCAAAGTGCCCCTCTGGTCTAGCTTACAGAAGTGACTAACGAAGGGCAGTTAATTATTGTGGTGGTCACAGGGGTCTGGGCATGGTTTAGTGAAAACGCTCACACCATGAGGGGAGACCTGGATTCTACACTTAGCTCCGCCATGGCCTCCCAGACAAGCCTTTCCACTCCTGGCCTCAGTTTCCTTACGTGTATGAGGGAAGTTGCATGAGCTGGGAGGACCCTTCTCCCTAGATAATGATTTGGTCCCATTATCCTTTTGCCTCTGACCACTCCAAGTGGCCACCTCACCTTCCTTTGGAGACAGGCAGGGGCCACCATGACTGAGTCCCTCCCACTGCCCATGCCAGCTGCCGTGGCCCCTGGCTGCTCACCGTAAACGTCCAGCCTGGTGGCCTTCTCTGCGGCCCCCACAGCATTGCTGGCCTTGCAGGTGTAGACGCCGGCATCTGAGCTCTGGGCCCTCCCCAGCTGCAACTGCCGACCGCCCCTAGTGTAGACCACCTCGGTGCTGGAGGGGAGCAGGGCCCCGTCCTTGAACCAGGTGATGTTTGGGGTGGGCACTCCTCGGGCCTCGCACAGAAGCTGCACCAGGTGGCCCTCCATGACAGCCACCTCACCTGTCTCGTTGGAGCCCCAGATAGTGGGGGGTGCTGAGAAGGAAAGTGGTAGGGGCTGGTCACAGGCAGCCCCTGAGACCACTAGCATCTTCCCCAGGCCAGCAGACTCATGCCTTTGGACCACAAGACACACCACAAGCTTCCATTGTGGGGACAGAGAATGCATGGGGACAAGGAGGGCAGGGTCAGGGGACAGATGGGAGAGGCCAGCATGGGGACATGCTGGTGTGGAAGGTGCAGGAGGTGGGGGTGGGGCCCCAGGCTTGGATTCCGGGCCCCGCTCTGCCTCTAACTCACTGGAATACCAGGGGTAAGCCACTTCCCCTCTCTGGGTCTCAGTCTCCCCATCTGTGAAATGAGGGGCTGGACTAGATGAGGACTTCGCACAGGGCTGGTCACCCACCACCGACGCTACCCAGAACGATTCTGGGGGGCGCACGGGCACAGCATGAAATAACCACATCTCAGAATGAAACGGCTACACCCCTCCCAAATCTTCTATCCTGATTACAGCAAGGAAAGGCTGCATGTGGTGCTACTATGCACGTCCCTGAACTTTCTAGCACTGTCTAGTCTCTGCTTTTTAGCACAAAGAGTGCAGATGCAGGCTGGGTGCCCTCTGCGGAGTCCACGCCTCGAGGATTTACAACATTGCTTTATGGGGTGTGTTTGTTTTTTCAGCTTCCTTAGCCAAGCGGCACTGGTTTTCTGCTTACCGTTTCGATATTAAATATCCTTTATAAGAGTAAGTTATATTTAAATACATGTGTTTCAGCGTAAGGAAGTGTGACTCATTTAAAGAAAAGTAAAAGAAAGCATCATTCCAAGAGGTTCAAAAGTAGTAAATTTGGGCCAGGTACAGTGGCTCATGCCTGTAATCCCAACACTTTGGGAGGCCAAGGCAGGAAGATCACTTGAGGTCAGAAGTTTGAGACCAGCCTGGCCAACATGGTGAAACCCCATCTGTACTAAAAACACAAAAATGAGCTGGGTGTGGTGGCAGGTGCCTATAGTCCCAGCTACTCGGGAGGCTGAGGCAGGAGAATCGCTTGAACCTGGGAGGTGGAGCTTGCAGTGAGCCGAGATGGTGCCACTGCACTCCAGCGTGGGCAACAGAGAAAGAATCCATCTCAAACAAACAAACAAACAAACAAACAAACAAACAAACAGTAGTACATTTTTAGAGCTGGGATGGAAACTACGGGTTTGGATAATGCTGGGCCAAATACCCTATCCCCTGACCCTGACCCTCACTCCGACCCCGGCTTTCTTGGACTCAGGGATCACTTACCAGGTCCCCCATTTCAGCCCTCACCCTCCCTCCAAGGCAGCAGGCAGCCGGGCAGGAAGCTTTCTGTGTAGCCTGTGGCAGGGTCCCGGAAGGCGTTGGGGCTCACCATGAACTCGGAGCTGGAAGTCCCTGGCCTGCTGACCAGCTGGGCTGAAGGCCACACACTGGTATCGTCCCTCATCCCCCACGTGACTGCTGGTGATCCTGAGAACCTGGCCATCCTCCTGGACCTGCAGGTGAGGGCCTCCAGGAAGGACAGGCCTGGAGAGACGGGCAAGGGAAAAGTGCCAGTAAGGCCAAGGCGCTGATGGGGGCAGGCTGCACATAGGGAGTGTGTGGCTTCATTAGCACCAAGAGGTGGGAGCAACGCAAAGGCCCAGTAAGGGAGGAACGGATCAACAACGTGTGGTCCGTCCATGCCACAGAGCATTATTCAGCCACAGAAATGAAGGCAATTCTGATACTCTCCACAATACGGATGAACCTGGAAAACATGCCGAGTGGAAGAAGCCAGGCACAAAAGGCCACACACTCTATGTATGATGCTAGTGATGTGAAGTGCCCAGAACAGGCAAGTCCATAGGGAAGGAAAGCAGGCTGTGGTTGCCAGGCGCTGGGGAGAGGGGGACAGTGACTGGCTGCTGATGGATCCGGGGAGTCCTTTTGGGGTGATGGAATGTTAGGAACTAAATAGAAGTGAAAGTTGCCCAATGCTGCAAATGTACTAAATGCCACTACACTGCACATCTTTTTTTTTTTTTTTTTCTTGAGACTGAGTCTTGCTCTGTTGTCCAGGCTGGAGTGCAGTGGCACGATGGCTCACTGCACCCTCTGCCTCCTGGGTTCAAGTGATTCTCCGCCTCAGCCTCTCAAGTAGCTGGGACTACAGGCGCCCGCCACCACGCCCGGATAATTTTTTTGTATTTTTAGTAGAGACGGGGTTTCACCATGTTAGCCAGGATGGTCTTGATCTCCTAACCTCATGATCTGCCCGCCTCGGCCTCCCAAAGTGTGGGGATTATAGGCGTGAGCCACTGCACCTGGCCCACTGTACACTTTAAAATGGCCAATTGTATGCTATGTGGATATTTTTTGTTTGTTTGTTTTGTTTTGTTTTGTTTTGTTTTGTTTTGTTTTGAGACGGGTTCTCGCTCTGTCACCCAGGTTGGAGTGCAGTGGCTTGATCTCGGCTCACTGCAAGCTCCACCTCCTAGGTTCAAGTGATTCTCTTGCCTCAGCCTCCCAGGCAGCTGGGATTACAGGCGCCCGCCACCACGCCTGGCTAATTTTTTTTTGTATTTTTAGTAGAGACAGGGTTTCGCTATGTTGGGCAGGCTGATAGCTCCCGACCTCAGGTGATTTGCCCGCCTTGGCCTCCCAAAGTGCTGGGATTACAGACGTGAGCCACCGCGCCCAGCCTGTTATGTAAATTTTACTTAGAGAAAAAGTGAGTTTAAAAAAAGAGGCTGGGCACAGTGGCTCATGCCTGTAATCCTGGCACTTTGGGAGGCCAAGGCAGGAGGATTGCTTGAAGCCAGGTGTTTGAGACCAGCCTAGGCAACAAAGCAGGACCTCATCTGTACAAACATTTTTTAAAAATTAGCCCGTTGTTGGTAGTGCACATCTGTGGTCCCAGCTATTTGGGGGGCTGACGTGGGACGATCTCTTGAGCCCAAGAAGCTCCGGAGTTTGAGGCTGCAGTGAGCTGAGATCATTCCACTGCACTCCAACCTGAGCAACTGAGCAAGACCCTGTCTCAAAAAAAAAAAAAAAAAAAAATGGAAAGGTTAAGTGACGAGAAGACCCGAAGACCTTGCTGAGGCAAGAGTGGGGTCTCCCTGGCTCATTTCCCACTGGGTGGGAGGCGCCCCTACAGCCCTCAGTCTGGGCCCTGGGTGACACATGCCATGCCTATCAGCTCCCCCAGAAGAGTTCAACCTCCCCCACATCCAGCAGGTCCAGTCTAGGCACCACCCCACGACATCCTCTGGAGGAGCCACTCACTGCCTGTCCTTGGTCCACTCCACCTGGGGCGTGGGGACCCCTGAGGTCCAACACTGCAGCTCCACATCTGCACCAGCCAATCCCAGCACCTCCTGAGCGGCCCCGGCTCCAAGCACGGAAGGAGGGGCTGGAGGTGAGAAGGGGTGATGGGTGGGAAACTGTTCAAACCCTCCAAGCCCTGCCTACCACGGGGCCTTTGTCTCTGCAGACCCCCAGTCTGGGCCCTCTCCTACCCGACCTTCCTGGGAAGCCCCCTAGAACCCTGGCCAGATGGGCTTGCCCTGGAGCCCTCAGCGCCCAGGCTGCCCTTTTGTAGCACTTGTGACAGTAATGACTTTGCTAATCACCTGTCTAATGTCTGTTCCCTGAGCCCGACAGCTCTGTGAGGATGGGGGTTGGGTCTGTCATGGGCCCGTCTGTGCCCCCTGCTCTCCGCAAGCAATGTCTTCCCTCTCCCTCCGTGTGCCTGCAAGAGTTGGGGCTACAGGGTCAGACAGACAGCTCTGTGAGGATGGGGGTTGGGTCTGTCATGGGCGCCTCTGTGCCCCCTGCTCTCCGCAGGCAATGTCTCCCCTCTCCCTCTGTGTGCCTGCAAGAGTTGGGGCTACAGGTCAGACAAGAGTCGGGAGTTGCGGGGCTCAGGCCTCACTCACTGAGCACGAGGAGATTGAAGTCCTTCTGGGCAGTCCCAGCCTGGTTCTCTGCCCGGCAGGAGTAGAGCCCAGAATCACCCTCCTGGATCCTGGGGAAGTGGAGGGACTGGCCCCCGTTCAGGAGGCGGTGGCCACCCACCTTAGGGATCTGGGTAGGAGAGGCCAGAGGGAGCCAGTAAGCGGGGATCCAGCCACCACCCCCAGCATCAGTAATGAGGAAACTGAGGCCCGAGAGGTGGCCGGTGGCCGGAACGGTGCCATGCTCTCTGCCACGCAGCCCCCTGCCAGGCTTCATCACGTGACCACCATCCTCCACTGCCCTGAACCCCAGAGCACCCCCAAAGACACCTGTCACATCTCCCTGCCCCACTGTGGCACACGCAGGAACGCCCATCCAGAAGGCCTGTCCCCAGCCCAAATCCCACCCATAGCCCACCCACCCTGGGGGGACACCCACCAGCTGCCCGTCCTTCAGCCACACGATCTCAGGGACTGGAAAGCCGTTCGCATCACACTCCAGCGTCAGGGACTGCCCGACCATGCCCGACACGTTGGCCTTGCGTCCGTCCTCCCGGATGCTAGGGGGCACTTGGGGGCAAGGAAAGCCAAGGAGCTGCTTCCCTGCCCCCCTAGAGCCACAGCCAAAGGGACCCTGTCTGGGCCATTCCCTGCCCTTCATCACTGGGGTTGGAGGAGGTCTGCCTGTCCCCATCCGCCCAGCCACAAAGGGTCCTGTGGACCTGCAGATGGCCGCAGCAGCCTTGCCCTGGGACCAACACACCCCCAGTCGTGCCCAGGCCCAGCTGCCACCCTTTCTCACACTCAGCTTTGCAGGGTGCTAGAGTCCCCTTGGATCCATCTGGTTCTACACCCAACCTGGTGTCACAGTGACCAGGGAGGGTCCCCCTGAGTCAGAATCTCTGAAGGTGAGGCCTGGCCATGCTTTTGTAACAAATGTCTTAAGCAAGTCATTACAGGGCAACTGGTCCTGGAGAAGTAGCAGGTGGCATTAGGAGCTGTTAGAACTGCCCAAGCGAGGTCAGTTCAGCCTGCTGGCAGAGACTACTCCCCAGCCCACCCGCACTGCCCGTGTTAAGGGGGGTCCCCTTCCTCTGCACATAGCACCCTGGATGTGGGGGTGGGCACGCTCCCTGCTGAGGACGAGAATGTGAGAATAGGCCAATGGTAACAGTTTTAACCCGGAGGTGGGCTCTGGGGCTCTGCACTGCCATCCATGCTCATTTTCAAAAGTAATTTTTTAAGTTTATTTTATGTGGAGACAGGATCTCTCTCTCCCAAACTGGTCTCGATCTCCTGGGCTCAAGCAATCCTCCTGCTTCAGCCTCCCAAAGTGCTAGGAGTACAGGCCCGAGCCATCACGCCCAGCCAAGGGGTCATTTTAAACTATCTTCACCTCTAGACCCGTATCAAAGACACTGATGGAATTCCAGGTGCTTCCCCCATACTGTCTCCGTGGGGGTCTCTCTAGGGAAGTGGGGTGTCCAGTACAACCTGCCACTCTCCCAGCCCCCCTCAAGATCTCCCCGTCACTGGCACCTGGTGGCAGGACCTGATCCTCCTGTGTAGGAAGCTCTCAGGTGTTGGGGAACTGGCACTGCCACACCTGGGCACCCCGTGGTACTGTCAGACCCCCAGCATCACTGTGGGCCTCTGGCCGGATGCAGTCCTGGGAGGAAGACAAGGCCCGTCCCTGGGTCCCTGCCGCTTTCCTCTCCTGCCCCCAGCTCTGGCTCCCTGCTCACCATAGACCACCAGCTTGGCTCTCCTGGACGTGGAGCCCACCTCGTTGGTGGCCTGGCACTCGTAGTCTCCACTGTCTGTGGGTGAGACGGAGGCCAGGAATAGAGACCCTCTCTTCCAGCACCGCCACACCTGGCCGGTCATGCAGGGGCTCTGAGGACGGGCCCTTCCGCCATGTGATCTGCGGCTTGGGTGTTCCTGGCAGGGTGCACAGAGTCATCAGTACGTACACCCTGACACCTTCCCCTCCATACCTGCACTGTCCCCCACACGTTTCTTCTGTGCAAAAGGGGCTGACCCTCCAGGGATGACTCCAGGCACCTCCGTCCCCCCGAGGCTGGGAGGAGCATTTCACTCGGAGCTGTGGGCGCCCCCACATCTGCCACCTACCCACACTGTCCATCCATATGGCCTCCCAGGGTGCCTGAGGGACCAAGGCAGGGGACTGCATGCCTGTTTTCTGGTTCTCTTCAGAGCAAGGCCCCATCCAGTCCCCTCATTTAGAACTGCACCCCAACTGGCACCCCAACTGGCAACCCCAGCCCCTGCCCTCCCTGCTTTTCAGCCATTGTCCTCCACTCTCCAGTGACCGGAGGATGCATCTGTGATTCAGGTCTCTGTTGCCTCTTATCTGTGTGCCCCACCCCACAAGGGCCAGGCTCTTTGTTTTTTTCTGTGGTGTGACTGCCAGCCTCTAGCACAGTGCCTGGCACTCAATAGGCACTAAATCAACGAACGAGCCGAGCCTGCCGTGCTCCAGCACCCCTGCTTTGTGCCCTGGGGTCAGGGCCTGCAGGAGGCCCCAACTCTGCTCAGCCTGCTCCTGCTCCTCCCTCCACAAGCCTGGGCCAGTCACTTTGCCAGCCACCACCCCCAGCCCCACCATGAGTGCCACACCCCCCAGCCCCTTGACCTCTAGGACACACCCCATGTTGGTCTGTGCACACAGCCTGGTTACACAGTAGGTGTGCCAGAAACAGCTGCCCACTGGGCTGAAGTGGAGCTGTCAGTCACGGGCCCCAAGGACAGGGCCTGCCCAGAGGGGGTCCTGTGTGGGCCGAAGCTAACAGCCCAGTCCTCCAAGTGACCCCTTTGAGGCACACTGCCCAGACGTCGCAGCATGAGCCCCAGGCACGCACTCTGCTGCCGCTCTCCTGGCCATAGCTCTCACCTGCCCCCCGACCTCCGCCAGCGCCGACTCAGGGGAGATCGGCACGTCACTCCCAACTGCCTCTGCTGCCACCACTGGTCATCAGGACTGTTGTAGCTAACACTGATTATCATTAGAAAGGCCTGCCCCTGGCAGCGGGGGCCCAGGGGTAGACAGGTACACTGTGGGCCGCTCACTCTTTCACCCTTTGAAGGACCAGTAAGCGTGGTGGTGGGCAAGAGATGGCACATGGAAGGCACACTGGCATCATCTCTGCAGGAGGGTGCCCTGCCCACTCCGCCCTACCCTGACTGCCCACTGTAAAGTGCCAGAGACCCTCCCTGCTGGCATGAGGGAAAGGGAGGGCCCAGGGCCCTGCTCCACGTTCACCCATACTCTGCGTGTCCTTGGGCAACTTATTGAATCCCTCTGTGCCCGTTTTCCCCTGGAATCCTCTGCCCAGAACGCAGGCCAGAATGTCCCATCACCAGCGGCTGCTACCCCTACTCCCCACCGTGGGGATACACACCATACACACACAACACGATACACACACCACACACCACACTACATACACAAAACACCATACACACATACCACACACAAACATACACACCAAGCACTACACACACAACACACTATACACCAAACACCATACACACACCACACACGACACACATACCAAACAACACACACACCACATACCACACACCACACACTACATACACCACACACTACACTCACCACACACGACATACATACCAAACACCACACACACCACACACCACAGACACCCACAGACGACAGACACCACACACGACACGCACCACACACGACAGACAGACCAAACACCACACACCACCACCACCACATACACACACAGAACAGACACACCACAACACACACCACACACACACACCACACACTACACACACCACACATGACATACATACCAAACACCACACACACCACACACCACATACACACCACATACTACATACACCACACACTACACACACCACACACGACATACATACCAAACAACACACACACCACACACCACATACACACCACATACTACATACACCACACACTAGACACACCACACACGACATACATACCAAACAACACACACACAACACACCATATACACACCACATACTACACACACCACACACACAACAGACACACACCACACACACCACATACACACCACACACCAACATACACACACACCACACACAGAGCATACATATCAAACACTGCACACACCACATATCACATACATACTACACACTACACACACCACACACTACACACCCCACACATGATACACATACCACAACACAACATACACACCACACCATGCACACACCACAAACATCCACACCAAACACCACACACTACATACATATCACACATCACACTAAACACACCACCACACACCACACACAACATACACAACAAATACCATGCTCACACCACACACCACACACAATACATACCACACACCACATACAAACCATGCAATACACACTACACACACCACAAACATACACACCAAACACCATGCACACACCACACACATACCAAACACTATACATACCACACACAACGTACACAAAATATACATCAAACACTACACACTACACATACCAAACCACACACACAACATACATGCCAAACACCACACACACACACCACATACCACATACTGCATACACCAAACACCATGTGCATACCACACACGACATACATACCAAACCACACACACCACACACCACATACACACCACATACTACACACACCACACACGACATACATACCACACACCACATACTACATACACACCACACACCACACACACAACATACACACACCACACACCAACATACATACCACACACAGAGCATACATATCATACACCACACACACCACACACCACATACACACCACACACTACACACACCACACATGATACACATACCACAACACAACATACACACCACACCATGCACACACCACAAACATACACACCAAACACCACACACTACATACATATCACACATCACACTAAACACACCACCATACACACAGCACATGCAACAAACACACCAAATACCATGCTCACATCACACAACACACACAATACATACCACACACCACATACACACCATGCAATACACACTACACACACCACACACACAACATACACACCAAACACCATGCACACACCACACACACCAAACACTATACACACCACACACAACATACACAAAATATACACCAAACACTACACACTACACACACCAAACCACACACACAACATACATGCCAAACACCACACACACACCACATACCACATACTACAGACACCAAACACCATACACATACCACACACATAACATATATACCAAATACCAGACACACACCACATGCTACACACCATACATGCAAACACCATGCACACAAAACACCATACACACACCACACATTCACACATACACACCACACACTATGCATCATACACACACACTACATACACATCAAACAACATACACACACCACATACAAACATATACACCAAACACCATACACACACCACACATCCCACACTCCACACAAGAAACACCATACACATACACACAACATACATACCAAACACTATACACACACTGCACACGCCAAACACCACATGCCACCTACACACCACACCACACTACACACCTGCACACACCACATACATACACCACACACAAACACCATGCACACCACACACAACATACACACCAAACACCGTACACACACCACACACACACCACACACACCAAACACCACGTACCACATACACACCACACACTACACATTATACAAAACACCGTGCACACCACACATACAACATACCCCAAACACCATATACATAGACCACACACCACGTACACACAGAACACATGCATGCACACATATCCCACATGACACACACACCACATACACGACACATTCACACACTCACACACATGCACAACCCCCTCTCATCTTCCTCAGCTTTTCCCAGAGAGCCCCCATACTTCCCGCCACCCTGGGGGCCAGGCCTTCCGAGCTGCTGGTCAGGAGGGGTGATGGGTTTCTGCTGTGGAACTTGGTTCAACACAGACAATCTCAGCCTAAAGCGCTCCATAGTGCAGGACAGCCCTGAAGCTCTGTGACAAGGAGATCCCCGGGCACCACCTGCTGCCCAGAGTCACTCATATCGCCCCCTCCCCACTGTGCAGAGTCCCACACACACCACACATACCACACACCACACACCACACACACCACACACACCACACACCACACACCACACACACCACACACACCACACACCACACACACCACACACACACCACCAAGTGGGTGTCCAGGCTCTGGGCCTTCACGCCCCACCCCACCCCCAAGAGGAAGAGGCAGATGGTGTCACTGCAGGGCCCAGGGAGTCCCCATGAGAGTGCTGGGCTCAGTCCCATCCCTGTAGCCCTAAGAGCGCTCCGAGTCCAAGGCCACAGGGCTGTGAAACAGGGCCCGCCTGACCCGGAAGGAGGCCAGGGGCAGCCCAGGCGGCAGGCCGGGTGGGGAGAGGCAGTGCTATCAGAGGGGATTTGGGTGAGGCTGACAGGCTCAGGGCTGGCCCCTGACTGATCAAGGCTGCATGTGGCAGTCACGGGACACAGACAGGGCAGGAGTCCTGGGACTGGGTGGGTCCCACCTTCCACTATTTCCCACCTCCCGAAAGCTCAGAACGGCTGCTTGCTGTTAGCAGAGACCAACACAAGGTGGCGCCATAGTCAAGGGCCCGGGACCTGGGGGTGGTGGGTAGTGGGCGCAGGTGGCCAAGTGGGCAGGTGGGCAGCTCTGCGCGTGGGGATCCGGAGGGGCTCTCAGAGCTCCCACCCAGGTCCTGCCCCCTGCCTAGGTGGGTGCCATCCCTACCTGCCTCTCCCTGAGTACGTTCTGGGGCCTTCCTGGGTGCCCTGCAGCTCACGGATGAACCACCGAGACTAGAGATGCCCCCCAGGCTCCTGCCAGGCTTTGGTGACCTGCCACTTGCTACCAGACACCAGACAGCACCCTCCAGAGAACCTCAGCCCCACAGAGGGGAGGCGGCGCTGTCAGCCATGGAGGAGCCCAACATCAAAAGAAGCAACTGAGGAAGTGGCGGGGGCTGAGGAGGGATCTTCTGGGTGGGGCCGTGGGGTTCACAAAAAGGCAGAAGCCAGGCATCCAGCACATTTCCTGAGCCTTCCTAAGGTGCCAGCCCCGTACACGCATGGGGTCCCACTGAGTTCTCACAGCAGCCCCGCACAGAGAGGGCTGGTACAACCCCACTGTACAGACAGAGAAAGTGAGGCTCAGAAAGAAGATGGAAACTGTCCTGAGTTACACAGCCAGGAAGGGCCAGGGCAGGGTTCGGCGCTGGGCAGCTGACCCAAGGTGGCTATCGGCCCCGCACTGTGCTCCTGCCCCAAAGACAAGCCCAGAAAAGCTGGTTTGGCCAGAACCACTGACTCCATCCTCCGTGGGAAAGTCAGGGGCATGGGGAGAGGCGGGCTGACCACAAAGCCCCAACCCACAAGGGCCCTGGGCTGCCTCAGCCCCGGAGATCACACCCCCGATGCTGAGGGGCACAGGGGGGCAGGGCAGGGGTCACACTTGCCCATACTCTGAGTCACACCCCGGCTGTGTGACTTCAGGCAAGTCACTTAACCCCTTTGGACCTGGATTGCCCCTAATAAAAAGGAGTGAATGCTAACACCATCCTGCAGGGTTGACAATGGGATGAACTGTCTGGCGTGCTGCTGACAAGGAGCACGTGCCCTGTGGGCTCTGCCTGCCACGCACAACCCAGGGCCCTGGAATGTGAGTGAGGACTCCTTCCTAGGCCAGCCCACCCCACCTCCCCAGGCCCACCCCAGACGCAGCTTCACCTCTGGCAGGGCACGGCAGGCTGGCGTTCTCTCCGGCCACTCGCTCCAGCAGGCCGCTGGTCTCATCAGCACCCCAGTGTGGTGGCTCTGTAGGAAGGCGACATGACCACACCCATACCTCAGGCCCAAAGCCTGGGACCCCTCAATCCCTGCTTCCAAGGAACCCAGGGCCAATGGGGAGGGCGTCCCCTACCAGAATCCTGGCCCCTAGCCTCCTGGCAAGCCCAGTCAGGCCCAGGGGTACTGACTCACCCCTGCAGGGAGGCCCCATGGTGCAGCCACCAGGGCTGAGCCCCACAGGCTGGGGAGGCTGAGCTGTACCCTCAAACACAAGGGGCCATGAGTGGTCCCTCTCAGCAGTGGCTTTCCAAACTTTTATTTATTTATTTATTTACTTATTTATTTATTTTAAGAGATGGGGTTTCACTATGTGGCCAGACTGGTCTCGAACTCCTGGGCTTAAGCGATCCGCCCACCTCGGCCTCCCAAAGTGCTGGGATTACAGGCATGAGCCACCACACTTAGCCCCAAGCTTGTTTTAAATTCCTAATAGTGAAACTGCTAGCACCACTGATCCAGAACTTTCTATGCGCCAGGTGCTTCACACAACTGGGGTCACAGAGTGTAGGTGACCGGCCTATGTTGTCCGGATGGCCCTGGGTCCAGTGCCACTCCCCAGTTACTGCCTCAGGTGCCTCTGTCCATCTAAGTACTCAGGGGCCCCACAGGTCACCGCCCAAGGGGAAGGAGTACAGGGAACCCCTGCTGGGAGCTCTGAGGACCACCTGGTCCATACCCAAGAGCTGACAAAGACTCCTGGACACAGGATAGCTCTAAGGTCCAAGAAAGGGCCAGGGCTCTATCTGTCCCAGGAAGGAAGGGAACGGGCAGGCACAGAGCCCGGAACAGAGATGAGCACCTCCCAAGTCCAGGCTGCGGCTGGGAGAGCTGGGGAGAAGCAGGTTCTGGGGTCAGGGAGACTCACCCAGCACCCTGAGCTCCACCTCCCAGGCGTCCACCCCAGCACTGTTGGAGGCCTCACAGCGGTACCTCCCGGCATCAGAGGTTCTGACGGCCGCGAAGTGGACGGAGCCCTCAGGCCCCCGGCCCCGCAGGACCACGCCATCCTTGGACCAACTCAGCTGGGGCCCTGGGTTCCCCTCAGCCACACAGTTCAGATCCAGGGCTTCTCCCACCAGCACCTTCAGAACCCGAGGGCCTGGCTGCACCTGAGGGGGGACTGAGGGGCCACAGGAGGGGTATCAAGGTGGGGGGACTCAGGCGAGAGGGTCCCAGAACCCACACCCAAGCCACATCTCAGATGTCACCAACCAGCAAAATTGTCATGGAGCACAATCTAAGGCTGGCAGGAAAAGGCGTTGGGACACCCCACGTGGACTCCCCCAAAGTGAGTGAGCTCCGGTCTTTCACCTGAACACACTCTCGTGAAAGACTCAACCCTCAGGGCTGAGCTTGTACATCCCTCTGTCCCCACCAATGTGCCCGACATCATTTAAGAACTGCCACTCAGGGCTGGCAGCAGTGGCTTACGCATGTAATCCCAGCACTTTGGGAGGCCGAGGTGGGCAGATCGCCTGAGGTCAGGCATTTGACACCAGCCCGGCCAACATGGCAAAACCCCATCTCTACTAAAAATACAAAAATTAGCTGGGTGTGGTGGCGCACACCTGGGATCCCAACTACTCAGAGGCTGAAGCACAAGAATAGTGCTTGAACCCGGGAGGCGGAGGTTACAGTGACCTGAGATCGTGCCACTGCACTCCAGCCTGTGTGACAGAGGGAGGCTCTGTCTCAAAAAAAAAAAAAAAAAAAAAAAAACACCACTTGGGATTCATCCAGCTCAGTGCACAGTGGGGAAACTGAGGCAGGGCAGAGGGAGGTTGACTCATAATGGCCAAGCAAGGTTGGGAGGCAGCATGTGCAGAGGTGGCTCCAATCCCAGTTCAGCCAAGGGACCCTGCTCCAGCCAGAGCCTCAGTTCCCCCTTGTCACAACCCCTCCCGCCCCGCGGGATGAAATGAGGTGCAGCACTAAAGCAGCCAGCACAGAGCCTGGTGCCTGGCATGCTGTGGCTGGAGTCACTGCAGCTGGACATCATCGCTGCCCTGTCCTTCCCTCCCCCTGGCTGTGGCTACCCGTTCTTTCACCTTTGTGGTTTCAAGTCACTTTCTCATCCTCCATCTCACTCGGTCCTTCCTACATGGCAGGTGATGCCATCCACGTCTGCACATTTTGCAGAGGGGGAAACTGAGGCTCAGAAAGGTTATATGACTTGGCCAGAGTCGCCCCTCTCCCTCAGTGGATAGGAGCTGGCACCAACCCTGGGTCTGAGTGTCCAAGGGTCCAGGCCCCTGTGGGACCAGACTGCTTGGGCATAAAACAATTCTCAGAGCCCAGGGGCCACCCTGCTCCAGGCACTGCATGGGACACTGGAACAAGTGTCCTGGACCCTCGAGGGAAGCTGAGGTGCACCCACCCCCTACGCAGTTTCTGAGAAGGAGCCTGGATATAAGACCACCCATGGGAACCTGGCCTTTGGGTGGAGACCAGCCCCTTAGCCCAGGACCTGGATGCCCAGGAGGGCTCCCTGCCCAGGAGCACAGAGAGCATGGATGCCCCACCCTCCCGTCGATCTCTCTCTCACACACACCCGCTGAAAACAATAACAGCTTCCACCGTTCTGAGCATTCAATGCCTACAATGGGGTGGGCTTTATTGTGGCCTCACTTTATAAGAGGAGGAAAGCAAAGCTCAGAGAGGCCAAGTGACTGGCCTAAGATCACACAGCCAGTCGGTAGCAGAGTCGGGATTCAAACCCAGCTCTGGCAACATTGAGGCCCTGCTCATTACCCTGCCTCCCTGTTCCCGTGTCTCTCTCACACCCCCATGCAAACCTACGGGAACCCTGGTGCCGCCTCCCACTCTGGGCCTCAGCCTGTCCATCTGTAAAATGGGGTGTGAGCTTAGATCCAGGGCAGCACGCTTTTTCTGTAAAGAGTCAGGTGGTCAGGATGCTGGGCTGTGAGGCCAGGCAGGCTCTCTCCACTTCTCACCTCTGCCGTCAGAGGGTAAAGCCGCCACCAGCAGCACATAGATGAACATCTGTGGGTGTGTTCCAATAAAACTTGTATTTATAAACACTGAATTTTTGTTTTGTTTTGTTTGAGACAGGATCTCGCACTGTTACCCAGGCTGGAGTACGGTGGCATGATCACAGCTCACTGTAGCCTCGACCTTCTAGGCTCAATCTATCTTCCCACCTCGGCCTCCTAAGTAGCTGGGACTACAGGTGCGGACCATTGCGAGTGGGTAATTTTTTATTTTTTGTAGAGATGGGGGTCTTGCTACGCTGACTAGGCTGGTCTCAAACTTCTGGGCCCAAGCCATCCTCCCACTTAGGCCTCCCAGAGTGCTGGGATTATAGGCATGAGCCACCATGGCTGGCCAACACTGAAATTTGAATTTCAGATAAATCTGAAATGTCACGAAACATTATTTGGTTGGTTTTTTTGTGCGTGTCCAATTATTTTAAAAAGTGAAAGCTCATGATCTCTGAAAACAGGAGGGCGGATTGGGCCCTGGGGCCATAGTTGGGTCTGTCTCGGATGCCTCTCAGGGTTCTTTCGGATGACGAGTGCCCTCCCTTTTCAGTGTATGACTCTCACTGGCTGGCTCCCTTTGAATGAGCCCTGGACTCACAGGGGAACGCCCCCTCCTGGGACCCTCCACCAGGCTGGGAACCAGAACCACAGTGGGGTACGTGGGGACCTCGGACAAGAGGAAGGGACGCACGGAAAGAGAGTGGCACCTCCTGTTATAGGTGCACAAAGTGCCTCATTGATGGCAGTGGTGGGAGCAGGAGCTCAGAAGGGCCTCTTGGGGGACATTAAGATGCTCTCAGCAGGAGGGGGCTCTGTGGCACCTCACAGGCCTCTTCCCATCACCATGCCCTGGGCTCCCAGCTGGGCCTCGCGCACCAGGCAGAGACACTCTCAGACCCACCTTCATGGGTTCCCCTCTGACCCCCTTCCTCCCAAACCCAGGTCCCCACGGCTCTCTGCCCTGTGTTCTTGGGGGCCTCTGAACAGCATCTCCAGGACCCCCCACGAGGTATGGGGAGAGGTGGAGAAAAAGTGTGGAGGAGAAGACACAGGCCTGAGAGAGACAGGAAGTGGGGGTGGCAAGAGGAGGTGGCAGAGGCACACGGAGGGAGAGGTGACAGAGCCTGACAGACCTGGGTGTGGGCTGCAGGAGGGGCACTGAGATACCTGAGGGACAGGCAGGGTGATGGGGGACAGGGAGGGACTGGGGCTGCCAACTGGTCCTACCTTTTACCCCAAGGACGTAGCGCCGGGAGGTGGACCCCGCAGGGTTACTGGCTGTACACTCATAGTGGCCGCTGTCAC